>NC_140009.1:23724851-24011966 GCF_964263955.1 Coregonus lavaretus
AAATGGATCCTGTGGTCCAGGAAGGCAGTTTGTGCGCAAGACTAAATGCATCACGCTGGTGCAGGGAAAAGCATGGCGCTGCCGTGTTGGGATATTTGCAATTATTTCCCTGCTCCACGTTGTTTGCTGACACCAGAGATGCCCATATGGAAAATAGAAGGCAATGTAATGGTAAAGAGGAAAAATTATATTTTACCCCTATCTGCCTGTGTTTTTCTTCACAATCTTTAAATGTACATTACCACACCTATCTGCAAACTCATGCCAAGTTCATTCCAACTCATTAGGAAGATAAAGCTACATGAAAATGTATCATCTGCTGAGGTAAATCAGTTGTTTCCCCAGGCTATTTATTTTTCTACTATTGAGGATCTCCAGACTTTTTTGTTCTCTCATTACATTCAGTTTCTATTTGGACTTTAATGGAATTGTAACCTCTCCCACACCAACACTTAATGTTTAAACATAACTAATTTCAGCTTTACAGTAGGTAAATCCTTCAGAATTTGCACTAATTTCAAAGTAATTCCAACTCAAGGTAAAATGGTTTTGCAATGAGTTTACAATTATGTCCAATCTCCTATTTAAACACAATTTTCCCTTATATATATCCTCTTCCCTGCCACAACTTTTCAAACAAGAAGACAAATAGAGAGGGCAGGGCAGCAGCGGGCACAGGCCAGAAGGAAACGATTGATCACCCAAAACAAATTCATTTAATGTGACATTCAAGTAAAGAAAGTGACAAAAGTTGGCTAGCGCAAAAGAGTGCTTTGGTGATTGACAAATAGCTGTGCCCCAGCAAGGAAGTGTTAAGCTCTTAATGCTTGATAAATCTTCTGCTCCATTAAAGCCTCACAGACAGGAAGAGGAGTTATTAATTGCCGAGTTTTGACACTTGACTGCTTTAATTTGACTCGTAGTGTTGGTGGGGATAATTCCATCCCTGCTCAGAATACTAGCCAGTTTGACTTTCACCTTCACTTATCATCCCCCCAGTCTAAAAAGAAGAAAGAGACTCAACTGCTTTGTTATTGTATTGATGCTGCTATCACTATAGGTTAATGATTTGGTTATTAAAAATACTTTTACATTTCTTTGTTCAAGGTCACATTCAATATTGGTAAGGTATGGTCCCTTATATAAGGCAACATAGTATACGGTAGAATGACTTCAAAGACATACAGTTCATACTCATTGGACTACATGCAGTATCAGTGATATGGCAGTATAGTGCATATACACTGCTCAAAAAAATAAAGGGAACACTTAAACAACACAATGTAACTCCAAGTCAATCACACTTCTGTGAAATCAAACTGTCCACTTAGGAAGCAAAACTGATTGACAATACATTTCACATGCTGTTGTGCAAATGGAATAGACAACAGGTGGAAATTATAGGCAATTAGCAAGACACCCCCAATAAAGAAGTGGTTCTGCAGGTGGTGACCACAGACCACTTCTCAGTTCCTATGCTTCCTGGCTGATGTTTTGGTCACTTTTGAATGCTGGCGGTGCTTTCACTCTAGTGGTAGCATGAGACGGAGTCTACAACCCACACAAGTGGCTCAGGTAGTGCAGCTCATCCAGGATGGCACATCAATGCGAGCTGTGGCATGAAGGTTTGCTGTGTCTGTCAGCGTAGTGTCCAGAGCATGGAGGCGCTACCAGGAGACAGGCCAGTACATCAGGAGACGTGGAGGAGGCCGTAGGAGGGCAACAACCCAGCAGCAGGACTGCTACCTCCGCCTTTGTGCAAGGAGGAGCAGGAGGAGCACTGCCAGAGCCCTGCAAAATGACCTCCAGCAGGCCACAAATGTGAATGTGTCTGCTCAAACGGTCAGAAACAGACTCCATGAGGGTGGTATGAGGGCCTGACGTCCACAGGTGGGGGTTGTGCTTACAGCCCAACACCGTGCAGGACGTTTGACATTTGCCAGAGAACACCAAGATTGGCAAATTCGCCACTGGCGCCCTGTGCTCTTCACAGATGAAAGCAGGTTCACACTGAGCACATGTGACAGACGTGACAGAGTCTGGAGATGCCGTGGAGAACGTTCTGCTGCCTGCAACATCCTCCAGCATGACCGGTTTGGCGGTGGGTCAGTCATGGTGTGGGATGGCATTTCTTTGGGGGGCCGCACAGCCCTCCATGTGCTCGCCAGAGGTAGCCTGACTGCCATTAAGTACCGAGATGAGATCCTCAGACCCCTTGTGAGACCATATGCTGGTGCGGTTGGCCCTGGGTTCCTCCTAATGCAAGACAATGCTAGACCTCATGTGGCTGGAGTGTGTCAGCAGTTCCTGCAAGAAGAAGGCATTGATGCTATGGACTGGCCCGCCCGTTCCCCAGACCTGAATCCAATTGAGCATATCTGGGACATCATGTCTCGCTCCATCCACCAACGCCACGTTGCACCACAGACTGTCCAGGAGTTGGAGGATGCTTTAGTTCAGGTCTGGGAGGAGATCCCTCAGGAGACCATCCGCCACCTCATCAGGAGCATGCCCAGGCGTTGTAGGGAGGTCATACAGGCACGTGGAGGCCACACACACTACTGAGCCTCATTTTGACTTGTTTTAAGGACATTACATCAAAGTTGGATCAGCCTGTTGTGTGGTTTTCCACTTTAATATTGAGTGTGACTCCAAATCCAGACCTCCATGGGTTGATAAATTTGATTTCCATTGATCATTTTTGTGTGATTTTGTTGTCAGCACATTCAACTATGTAAAGAAAAAAATATTTAATAAGATTATTTCATTCATTCAGATCTAGGATGTGTTGTTTAAGTGTTCCCTTTATTTTTTTGAGCAGTGTATTATTTGACCAGAGAGGACACAGATGACCATACAAATAACTGTCTTATTTGACAGTACCCTAACAGCTTTCCTGGGACAGATTTGCATAAGTTCACAGGGGTATGCTCAATTCCCACTATGATTATTTAACGTATGGGTTTAGATCAGTGGAGCTTGTGACCACAATTGCTTAGTAATCAAAACAGAGAACATGACAGCCACTAGCTCTGTGATAAACACCTGTGGAAGTCGAGGTCCGGGAGATTCCCTTGTGCTTTTTGTGACACAAATTGTTAGATTAAAAAAGCAATGCGTTTTTCACATAGCTGTTTGCAGCAGCATCCTGGTAAAATGTATATATACATTTTCTTTCTTGTCAGTTTCCTTTAAAGGGACACTTTGTCCTCTATTATACATCATAAGTAATTTACATAATCATGTGCTCACTTTGGAATTGGCCTTTTTAAATTGTAGTGCTGCTGAGTGTTTAGCAAGTTTGTTGTCTGACACTCGGCTGAACTGGCGCCTTCCTAAATGTTAAATAATCAAGTGTATAGTTCACAGAGTCTTGACACTGGAAATTAATAATTTTCAGTGTGCACTATGCCAAAATGTTATTGTATTTTCCATCCTTCACCAAAAAAAGAGAATGGAAACATTTTCTAATGAGGGAGACCTACACACCTCTATTATTAGAGAATTAGTTTTGGTATTTGAAAACTTAGTGGTAAATTCAAAATTAATTATGCATGAATTGTATGCATAAATTACGGAGTGTGGAATGTTGCAAAAGGAGAAAATGTAAATCAGAAGCTATCAAAGGACAATGTGAAAAAACCTTGCCGTGTGCAGAAGATGGGAAAATAAATGTTTATTCTCGGGTCAGTGGGGATGTTAATTAGAATGGGGATTTTCCTTGCATGGATGGTGCGAGCTGAATGAAATTGCCATCATGTTCTTGTCTCTGATGCATTGTAAATGACGGCTCATCAAAAGAAAGGACATTTTCAATGTCAGGTTGCCTGTACAACTATGTGGATGTATCCCCCACACACTTACACCATATAGAAAACACTCAATTTCTGCTCTGAGGATCCAGGTGGATATGTTCATGTAGACTAATGTCTGAATATTGTGAATCTGATGAGGTTCTGGAGGAGGTTGTGGTCTGATGCGAGACCCTGAGGTACTGAGCTAAGGGCTGTTTGTTTTGTTCTCTTCTCTTCATTTTGTTAACACTGTGCCACTTATGACGTCAATGATGCAGATTGAACAGATTGATAAAGCTGTTCTTTAGACTGTATGTCAACAACAATAGCTGAGTGATATGTGGAGAGGTGTGATTGTTTTGGTGGGAGGGAATGATTGTGGCCATAGCACAGTGTGACAGGAGGATTTTGTGTTTCAGAGGGTCTGGGTTAATAACTGCATCCCACCAGGACACCATGCCTTAAAACACTGTTCACTGTGTTTGCAGAAGGCACTGGAGTGAGCCAGTCATCTCCAAACAGTGAGAGCTTCAAAATGCATTGTGACGCTTCATTGGACATACGACTCATCCTCCACCACCACCAAGAGGGAAACTGAATCTCCTGCATGACTATACTCCTGGGCTCCTCACTCCAGTCTCTCTACGCCTCGCGCTCAGAGCTTTTCTCTTATTTTCCTTCTCCGGCATTCTCTTTCTTTCTGCCTCTCTCTGTCTCTGTCTCTGAAAATATGACATATGAAAAAATATGCTGTTTGTTAGTTAGTTTGACAAATGCTCTGCTAACACACACTTTTCCAGACCATCGTTCTGTGGAACACATTTGAATGAGAGTAGAAACATCAGGAGCATCACCTGGGAATCTATGCCCCTTGTGGAGCCCCCTACACTATCTGTCTCACAACTGGCAATTGTCTTTTCTATGTGTTATCTCACACAAGACAGGAGGTGAATCTCTATGCAAGTAGGCTAGATACCAAAAAAACAGGCACAATCTCAAGTCCCAAACTCAATACTAAGGTTGTGTTTAAAGTGTGAGTACAGATCTACCATCTGTTTTCTGGCTTCCACTTTGCTAGATCTAAATGAAAGCACTAAAAAGCTTATTATGATGCATTATCTTTAAGTGCCACCCATTGTGAAAACAGATGTGAGTGTTTCAATGATTCAATAAGGCTTTACTGCCTCAATGTTACAGTATTGGTATTACAGACCATTCTGAAATTCACTTACATTCTCACACTTATGAGGAATTATGAAATTGTCTGTGTCTTAAATACAACCTGTATTAAAGTCATTATAGTGCCATTATAGTGCTTATACAGTCTAGGCATCACTCTGTATGTAAGCATTAAAAACAAATGAGACTTATGAATCTAATTATTTGTAGCCTAACCATACCTTTAACATTTATATTGAAATGCACCTCGGTTTTTAAAAATGTATTCAGTTAATGACCCCAAAAAGTACAATACCGTAATTAGCTATCATAAGCAACATGAGGAATATACAGACAATTAACTCACCACTGTGTTCCTATGACATTTGATGTGATCCACCTCATATTGTTAGGCATTGACTGAATGCCATACTAGTGTGTGTTACATGGTCTTGTCCAAGGTAGCGTAGCAGTGCGGTCGTGTTCTCTTGTGTGGTAGTGTTCTCTTACATGGTCTTGTCCAAGGTAGCCTGTTTTTTGTATTTTTTTTTGTTGTATTTTACGTATATATTTTCCTATCACAATTTTCATCCTTCTTCTAAATATACTTTCCTGCAACCCGCCTCACTCAATGTGGAACGGATTCTATTATTTACTCACCTTTATATAGAATCTCCAGTTGAAACTAGCCAGCCAGCTAGCTAACTAGCTACTTGCTATTAGCCACCGTTAGCGGTTAGCGGTTTTCACCCAGAACATCGGATTTTCTGCCGGAATAACTGAATCACTGGACCTTAACACCGGATCTAGCTAGCCGCAACCGAATGGATGTCGAATGGATGTTGCTGTAGGCTAATCACCACTACCCCTGTAGCACACGCAAACTACAACCGTGCTTCCTGCTCTCTGTGCTGAAGCACCAATTTGAACTGCTCTTGGACTTAGGGCGGCAGGTAGCTTAGTGGGTAAGAGCGTTGTGCCAGTAACCGAAAGGTCGCTGCTTCTAATCCCCGAGCCGACTAGGTGAAAAATCTGTCGATGTGCCCTTAAGCAAGGCACTTAACCCTAATTGATCCTGTAAGTCGCTCTGGATAAGAGCGTCTGCTAAATGACTAAAATGTAAATGTAACACATTGCTGTTCACTGGACCTTATGATTGCACAGCTGATGCCTGCTGGACTGTTCCTTTACACAGTACCCTGTCCTGTTTATTCCATTTAGCATCAGCCCAAACTTTATCGCCATTACCAGTTGTTGTCTTAGCTCTCTCTAATAACACATGTGATTGCTTTATGCCTCTCTCCCATGTCAATATGCCTTGCCTATTGCTGTTCCAGTTAGTTCTTATTATACAATTTCACTGTAGAACCCCAAGTCTCTCTCAAACTGCTTCAAATAGTTCCTTTGTTCCACCCCCCATACACGCCGAGACCGGCACAATCGGTGCCTCCAGTGATGCTATCTCTTACATTGTTACCCAACGCTTAGGTTTACCTCCACTGTACTCATATCCTTCCATATCCTTGTCTGTACATAATGCCCTGAATCTTTTCTACAACGCCCGGAAATCTGCCCCCTTTATTCTCTGTACCCAATGCACTAGAAGACCAGTTTTTAAAGCCTTTAGCCGTATCCTTATTCTAGTCCTCCTCTGTTCCTCTGGTGATGTAGAGGCTAACCCAGGCCCTGCAGCCCCCAGTATCACTCCTACTCCCCAGGAGCTATCATTTGTTGACTTCTGTAACCGTAAAAGCCTTGGTTTTCTTCACGTTAAAATCAGAAGTCTACTTCTTAAGTTTGAGTTATTCACTGCGTTAGCACACTCCGCCAACCCTGATGTTCTAGCAGTGTCTGAATCCTGACTTAGGAAGGCCACCAAAACATCTGAAATTTCCATCCCCAACTACAACTTTGTTGCCTTGGCCGTGTGTTTTGGGTCATTGTCGTGCTGGAATACCCATCCACGACCCATTTTCAATGCCCTGGCTGAGGGAAGGAGGTTCTCACCCAAGATTTGAAGGTACATGGCCCCGTCCATCGTCCCTTTGATGCGGTGAAGTTGTCTTGTCCCCTTAGCAGAAAAACACCCCCAAAGCATAATGTTTCCACCTCCATGTTTGACGGTGGGGATGGTGTTCTTGGGGTCATAGGCAGCATTCCTCCTCCTCCAAACACGGCGAGTTGAGTTGATGCCAAAGAGCTTGATTTTGGTCTCATCTGACCACAACACTTTCACCCAGTTCTCCTCTGAATCATTCAGACGGGCCTGTTTATGTGCTTTCTTGAGTAGGGGGACCTTGCGGGCGCTGCAGGATTTCAGTCCTTCACGGTGTAGTGTGTTACCAACTGTTTTCTTGTTGACTATGGTCCAAGCTGCCTTGAGATCATTGACAAGATCCTCCCGTGTAGTTCTGCATGGAGCCCCAGGCCGAGGGAGATTGACAGTTCTTTTGTGTTTCTTCCATTTGCGAATAATCGCACCAACTGTTGTCAACAAGCTGCTTGGCGATGGTCTTGTAGCCCATTCCAGCCTTGTGTAGGTCTACAATCTTGTCCCTGACATCCTTGGAGAGCTCTTTGGTCTTGGCCATGGTGGAGAGTTTGGAATCTGATTGATTGATTGCTTCTGTGGACAGGTGTCTTTTATACAGGTAACAAGCTGAGATTAGGAGCACTCCCTTTAAGAGTGTGGCCCTAATCTCAGCTCGTTACCTGGATAAAAGACACCTGGGAGCCAGAAATCTTTCTGATTGAGAGGGGGTCAAATAGTTATTTCCCTCATTAAAATGCAAATCAATTTATAACATCTTTGACATGCGTTTTTCTGGATTTTTTTGTTGTTATTCTGTCTCTCACTGTTCAAATGAACCTACCATTAAAATTATATACTGATCATTTCTTTGTCAGTGGGCAAACATACAAAATCAGCAGGGGATCAAATACTTTTTTCCCTAATTGTAGATGCCCTCAATCTCACACAAATTATCAACGAACCTACCAGGTACAACCCTAAATCCGTAAACATGGGTACACTCATAGATATCATCCTGACTGACTTACCCTCTAAATACACCTCCGCTGTCTTCAACCAGGATCTCAGTGATCACTGCCTTATTGCCTGCGTCCGCAACGGGTCCGCGGTCAAACGACCACCCCTCATCACTGTCAAACGCTCCCTAAAACACATTAGCGAGCAGGCCTTCCTAATTGACCTAGCCCAGGTATCCTGGATGGATATAGATCTCATTCCGTCAGTAGAGGATGCCTGGTTGTTCTTTAAAAGTAATTTCCTCTCAGTCTTAAATAAACATGCCCCATTCAAAAAACACAGAACTAAGAACAGATATAGCCCCTGGTTCTCCTCAGACTTGACTGCCCTTGACCAGCACAAAAACATCCTGTGGCGTACTGCATTAGCATCAAATAGCCCCCGCGATATGCAACTTTTCAGGGAATTCAGGAATCAATATACACAAGCAGTTAGGAAAGCAAAGGCTAACTTTTTCAAACAGAAATGTGCATCCTGTAGCACTAACTCCAAAAAGTTTTGGGACACTGTAAAGTCCATGGAGAATAAGAGCACCTCGTCCCAGCTGCCCACTGCACTGAGGCTAGGAAACACTATCACCACCGATAAATCTACAATAATCGAGAATTTCAACAAGCATTTTGCTACGGCTGGCCATGCTTTCCACCTGGATACCCCTACCCTGGCCACCAGCTCTGCACCCTCCACTGCAACTTGCCCATGACCCCTCCGCTTCTCCTTCACACAAATTCAGACTGCTGATGTTCTGAAAGAGCTGCAAAATCTGGACCCCTACAAATCATCTAGGCTAGACAATCTGGACCCTTTCTTTCTAAAACTAGCCGCCGAAATTGTCGCAACCCCTATTACTAGCCTGTTCAACCTCTCTTTCGTAACGTCTAAGATCCCCAGAGATTGGAATGCTGCCACGGTCATCCCCCTCTTCAAAGGGGGTGACACTCTAGATCCAAACTGTTACAGACCTATATCCATCCTGCCCTGCCTTTCGAAAGTTTATGGGTGCACCTCAGCCACGCTCAAGGTCCTAAACGATATTATAACCGCGATCGATAATAGACAGTACTGTGCAGCCGTCTTCATCGACCTGGCCAAGGCTTTCGACTCTGTCAACCACCACATTCTTATTGGCAGACTAAATAGCCTTGGTATTCTCAAATGACTGCCTTGCCTGATTCACCAACTACTTCTCAGATAGAGTTAAATGTGTCAAATTTGAGGGCCTGTTGTCTGGACCTATGGCAGTCTCTATGGGGGTGCCACAGGGTTAAATTCTTGGGCCGACTCTTTTCTCCGTGTATATCAATGATGTCGCTCTTGCTGCTGGTGACTCTCAGATCCACCTCTACGCAGATGACACCATTTTGTATACATCTGGCCTTTCATTGGACACTGTGTTAACAAACCTCCAAATGAGCTTCAATGCCATACAACACTCCTTCAGTAGCCTCCAACTGCTCTTAAACACTAGTAAAACTAAATGCATGCTCTTCAATCGAACTCTGCTGGCACCCGCCCACCCGACTAGAATCACTACTCTCGACGGGTCTGACCTAGAGTATGTGGACAACTACAAATACCTAGGTGTCTGGTTAGACTGTAAACTCTCCTTCCAGAATCACATTAAGCATCTCCAATCCAGAGTTAAATCTAGAATCGGCTTCCTATTTTGCAACAAAGCCTCCTTCACTCATGCTGCCAAACATGCCCTCGTAAAACTGACTATCCTACCGATCCTTGACTTCGGAGATGTCATTTACAAAATAGCCTCCAACACTCTACTCAGAAAATTGGATGTAGTCTATCACAGTGCCATCCGTTTTGTCACCAAAGCCCCATACACTACCCACCACTGTGACCTGTACGCTCTTGTTGGCTGGTCCTTACTACATATTAGTCGCCAAACCCACTGGCTCCAGGCCATCTACAGTGGGGGAAAAAAGTATTTAGTCAGCCACCAATTGTGTAAGTTCTCCCACTTAAAAAGATGAGAGGGGCCTGTAATTTTCATCATAGGTACACGTCAACTATGACAGACAAAATTAGATTTTTTTTTCCAGAAAATCACATTGTAGGATTTTTTATGAATTTATTTGCAAATTATGGTGGAAAATAAGTATTTGGTCAATAACAAAAGTTTCTCAATACTTTGTTATATACCCTTTGTTGGCAATGACACAGGTCAAACGTTTTCTGTAAGTCTTCAAAAGGTTTTCACACACTGTTGCTGGTATTTTGGCCCATTCCTCCATGCAGATCTCCTCTAGAGCAGTGATGTTTTGGGGCTGTCGCTGGGCAACACGGACTTTCAACTCCCTCCAAAGATTTTCTATGGGGTTGAGATCTGGAGACTGGCTAGGCCACTCCAGGACCTTGAAATGCTTCTTACGAAGCCACTCCTTCGTTGCCCGGGCGGTGTGTTTGGGATCATTGTCATGCTGAAAGACCCAGCCACGTTTCATCTTCAATGCCCTTGCTGATGGAAGGAGGTTTTCACTCAAAATCTCACGATACATGGCCCCATTCATTCTTTCCTTTACACGGATCAGTCGTCCTGGTCCCTTTGCAGAAAAACAGCCCCAAAGCATGATGTTTCCACCCCCATGCTTCACAGTAGGTATGGTGTTCTTTGGATGCAACTCAGCATTCTTTGTCCTCCAAACACGACGAGTTCAGTTTTTACCAAAAAGTTATATTTTGGTTTAATCTGACATTCTCCCAATCCTCTTCTGGATCATCCAAATGCACTCTAGCAAACTTCAGAAGGGCCTGGACATGTACTGGCTTAAGCAGGGGGACACGTCTGGCACTGCAGGATTTGAGTCCCTGGCGGCGTAGTGTGTTACTGATGGTAGGCTTTGTTACTTTGGTCCCAGCTCTCTGCAGGTCATTCACTAGGTCCCCCCGTGTGGTTCTGGGATTTTTGCTCACCGTTCTTGTGATCATTTTGACCCCACGGGGTGAGATCTTGCGTGGAGCCCCAGATCGAGGGAGATTATCAGTTGTGTTGTATGTCTTCCATTTCCTAATAATTGCTCCCACAGTTGATTTCTTCAAACCAAGCCACTTACCTATTGCAGATTCAGTCTTCCCAGCCTGGTGCAGGTCTACAATTTTGTTTCTGGTGTCCTTTGACAGTTCTTTGGTCTTGGCCATAGTGGAGTTTGGAGTGTGACTGTTTAAGGTTGTGGACAGGTGTCTTTTATACTGATAACAAGTTCAAACAGGTGCCATTAATACAGGTAACTAGTGGAGGACAGAGGAGCATCTTAAAGAAGAAGTTACAGGTCTGTGAGAGCCAGAAATCTTGTTTGTTTGTAGGTGACCAAATACTTATTTTCCACCATAATTTGCAAATAAATTCATAAAAAATCCTACAATGTGATTTTCTGGAAAATTCTTTCTCAATTTGTCTGTCATAGTTGACGTGTACCTATGATGAAAATGACAGGCCTCTCTCATCTTTTTAAGTGGGAGAACTTGCACAATTGATGGCTGACTAAATACTTTTTTTCCCCACTGTATAAATCACTGCTAGGCAAATCTTCGCCTTGTCTTAGCTCATTGGTCACCATAGCAACACCCACCCGTAGTATGCGCTCCAGCAGGTATATCTCACTGGTCATCCCCAAAGCCAACACCTCCTTTGGCCGCCATTCCTTCCAGTTCTCTGCTGCCAATGACTGGAACGAATTGCACAAATCTCTGAAGCTGGAGACTCTTATCTCCCTCACTAACTTTAAGCATCAGTTGTCAGAGCACCTTACCGATCACTGCACCTGTACACAGCCCATCTGAAATTAGCCCACCCAACTACCTCATCCCCATATTGTTATATATTTTGCTAATTTGCACCCCAGTATCTCTATTTGCACATCATCTCTTGCACATCTATCATTCCAGTGTTAATACTAATTGTAATTATTTTGCACTATAGCCTATTTATTGCCTTACCTCCATAACTTGCTACATTTGCACACACTGTATATATATTTTCTGTTGTATTTTCGACTTTATGTTTTGTTTTACCCCATATGTAACTCTGTGTTGTTGTTTTTATCGCACTGCTTTGCTTTATCTTGGCCAGGTCTCAGTTGTAAATGAGAACTTGTTCTCAACTGGCTTACCTGGTTAAATAATGGTGAAATAAAATAAAATAAAAACATGTATTGATATTTTCTAACTATTAGGCTTCCTGTGATTTTCCTGTTGCTCATACCTTTGGATATTTCATATTTAAATACAAAGTGTTCCATTCCGCTTCTTGTTTAAATATAGATGTTATTATAATGTATTAGCTCTCATTTACTGCACATACTACACACACGTACACATGGATGTTGTATTGTAAATATGTGATAGTGGAGTAGTGGTCTAAGGGAACACACTATAAATGTATTGGGTAAAGTGTTATGAAATGTAATGTCATGTCATATTTTAAATTGTATATATATATATGCCTTAATATTGCTGGACCCCAGGAAGAGTAGCTGCTGTCTTGGCAGGAACTAATGAGGATCCTTAATAAATACAGAAAATACAAACACTGCTCCAAAGTAGGATATCAAGTCCTTCCCTAAAGCTAAAAACAGCACTAAGCTCATTAGCTCTGATAATACAGTATGTTTTGCTGTGCATCTGCTGTAATTACTTTACCTAGAGTGCCTTCAGAAAGTATTCATACCCCTTGACTTACAGTGCATTCGAAAAGTATTCAGACCCTTTCCCCTTTTCCACATTTTGTTACATTACAGCCTTATTCTAAAATGAATTAAATTACATTTGTTCCTCATCAATCTACACACAATACCCCATAATGATAAAGCGAAAACAGGTTTTTGGAAATGTTTTCAAATGTATTGAAAATAAGAAACAGAAATACATTATTTACATAAGTATTCAGACCCTTTGCTATGGGACTGGAAATTGAGCTCAGGTGCATCCTGTTTCCGTTGATCATCCTTGAGATCATCTACTGTGAGGTTCTGTATTTATTTTCTTAGTTCACCATGTGTTCTTGAACGTAGCCCTGTTTCTTTGTGTTCTGGAACGTAGCCCTGTCTTTCATTTTTGTTCATTGATTTCACCTGTGTTAGTTACTCACCTGGTCTCATCAGCTCTATATTTAGTTCAGTTCATTCTGTTTGTGCCTTGTGAGGTATTGTTCGTTTTGACTCTACTAAGCCTTTTCCTAGCTCGTTTGTGAGAACCAGTTATAGCCTTCAGTCCTAGTTTTGATTCACCTGCCTGTTTGCCTACTTGTCTATGACCAGTGCCTGCCTGTGACCACGATTCCTGCCTTCTGCGAAGGCGAAATAAACACCTGCCGTGCTCTGCGAGTGAATCTACACCTTTTTTCTCCCTGAGTATACAACTTGATTGTAGTCCACCTGTGGTAAATTCAATTGTTTGGACATGATTTGGAAAGAAACACACCTATCTATATAAGTTCCCACAGTTGACAGTGCAAGTCAGAGCAAAAACCAAGCCATGAGGTCGAAGGTATTTTCCGTAGAGCTCCGAGACAGGATTGTGTCGAGGCACAGATCTGGGGAAGGGTACCAAAAACTTTCTGCAGAATTGAAGGTCTCCAAGAACACAGTGGCTTCCATCTTTCTTAAATGGAAGAAGATTGGAACCACCAAGACTCTTCCTAGATCTGGCCGCCTGGCCAAACTGAGCAATCGGGGGAGAAGGGCCTTGGTCAGGGAGGTGACCAAGAACCCAATGATCACTTTGACAGAGTTCCTCTGTGGAGATGGGAGAACCTTCCAGAAGGACAACCATCTCTGCAGCACTCCACCAATCAGGCCTTTATGGTAGAGTGGCCAGACTGAAGCCACTCCTCAGTAAAAGGCACATGACAGCCATTTTGGAGTTTGCCAAAAGGCCACCTAAAGGACTCAGACCATGAGAAACAAGATTATCTGGTCTGATGAAACCAAGATTGAACGCTTTGGCCTGAATGCCAAGCCTCACATCTGGAGGAGACCTGGCACTATCCCTACAGTGAAGCATGGTGGTGGCAGCATCAGGCTGTTAGGATGTTTTTCAGTGGCAGGGACTGGGAGACTAGTCAGGATTGAGGGAAAGATGAACAGAGCAAAGTACAGAGAGATCCTTGATGGAAACCTGCTCCAGAGTGCTCAGGATCTCAGACTGGGGCAAAGGTTCACCTTCCAACAGGACAACGACCCTAAGCAAACAGCCAAGACAACGCAGGAGTGGCTTCGGGACTAGTCTCTGAATGTCCTTGAGTGGCCCAGCCAGAGCCCGGACTTGAACCCGATCAAACATCTCTAGACAGCCATGAAAATAGCTGTGCAGCGACGCGCCCCATCCAACCTGACAGAGCTTGAGAGGTTCTGCAGAGAAGAATGGGAGAAACTCCCCAAATACAGGTGTGCCAAGCTGGTAGCGTCATACCCAAGAAGACTCGAGGCTCTAATCACTGCCAAATGTGGTGGCTACTTTTATTATTACATTTTACTTCTCTATTATTTCTCTATTTTCTTTCTCTCTGCATTGTTGGGAAGGGCACTCAAGTAAGCATTTCACTGTTAGTCTACACCTGTTGTTTATGAAGCATGTGACTAATCAAATTTGATTTGAGACTGCAGGAGAGTATTGATAGGCAGTGGTGTAAAGTACTTAAGTAAAAATATTTTAAAGTACTACTTAAGTAGTTTTTGGGGGTTTCTGTACTTTACCTTTATTTTGATATTTTTGACAACTTTTACTTTTACATCACTACATTCCTTAAGAAAATAATATACTCTTTACTCCATACATTTTCCTTGACACCCAAAATACTCGTTACATTTTGAATGCTTAGCAGGACAGGAAAATTGTCAAATTCATGCACTTATCAAGAGAACATCCCTGGTCATCCCTACTGCCTCTGATCTGGTGGACTCAGTAAACACACATGCTTCGTTTGTAAATTATGTCTGAGTGTTACAGTGTGCCCCTCGCTATCTATAAATGAAAAAAACAAGAAAATGGTGCCGGCTGGTTTGCTTAATATAAGGAATTTGAAATCATTTATACTTTTAATTTTGATAGTATATTTTATCAATTACAGTTACGTTTGATACATAAGTATGTTTAAAACCAAATACTTTTAGACTTTTACTCAAGTAGAATTTTACTGGTTGACTTTCACTTTTACTTGAGTCATTTTCTATTACTGTATCTTTACTTTTACTCAAGTATGACAATTGGGTACTTTTTCCACCACTGTCGATAGGCTACTTTCCTCCTGCAGTGACCATTCGACAAACAACTCTTCTTCTTTTATAATTTGTGCAGTGTCCTTTATGGTGATAACCATTACCTTTTCTCTTAGAGCAACACTTTTATTCTTCTCTTCTCTCTATCCCAGTGCCTTTAGCTGGCTGCATCTCTGCATTTTGCTCCCCTCCCTGAATCCAGTAATTAACAGAGTGAAAGACTGAGACCAATAAACAATGTTACCAAGCACTTAAGGCTGACAGGGCCTTAGCCACAGCTCAGCAAATGCCCTTTTAAGAGCAAATTCATGAATTTATATATTTTTGCAAATGAACCTGAAGATTCAAGCTTTGATCCCCTCTGTATGCATTCTGTTGGAAGGCCATATTTAACTGATACGTTTTCTCTTGAGGATATTCCTAGAGGTTCTTGGGCTTTTATAGTGGTCTTGACACATGGTTTGACAGTCACATTAGAGTAAGAATGTTTAGACAAAAGCCCAAAAAGGAGGAGAAATTCCCGAAGTGGAATTCCAAAGTACAAGTATAAGGATGTTGCTATATCATTCAAACTTTGAAAGTGTTTGAATAAGTCAGAGGGTTACGAAGGCTTATTATTTCTGCTGCCAAGGCAAGCAGGTTCTATTGTTCCTGGTTATTACCAGGGCTTGTATTGGGCATTGTTTGCCAGTCTGGAGAGTTCCAGGAGGACCTAATAGGTTTCATTATCAGATGGCAGAATTTAATTTGAGCCACTGCTGTCAAAGATGAGGACCCTGATACAGAGGACGCAAAATAAAATAATAAACTTTGTAATTACTCTACAGAGGTGGTGTGGAGGAAGGGAGACACCCTGCTATGACGGTACAAGGGTTATGAAAGGAATCAAAAGCCGGTGCTATCGTCAGGCTATGAGATTTGAGTTGGGATTTGTTCCTCATTGTGAGCTGGTTTGGATTTGACTCATTATCGGGGGCCCTGCTAGACTGGTTGGCAAACAAAGGGAAGCCACTTGAATGCATTCCACAATTTCACGGAGACAGGGACGAGCCAAGATTAGTAATCAATTCATTCAAGGAATTGCTGCCATCCACATCTTGACAACAGAACCCAACAGATCTAACACTCTAATTTGACTGGAGTTACTATGGAATGTCCTGCATATATATTCTCTGTACATTTAGGGCCTATGGGTTGGCCTTCCTCTTGTTTGTTTAATTCAATCAACATATATGAGTTAACTAATGTAGGCCTACAGGCCTATAGCTAAACGCAAATACACAGAAAAGTCACTTTGTACCATTCAGATGCATGGAATGAGGTAGTCTGCAGTTTTGTGCCCAGTTTTTATTTATTGCAGATTCATGTCTTGATTGGTTGTTGTTCAATGTATATCTTTAATTTTCTGGCTCCAGACCTGTACAACATACCTGGTTCTGGGAAGACCCTGAATCCTACATAAAGGTTGACATCCTGGCTTCTCAATCACACATATGATATCATTAGAGTACAGGATTGGACCATAACATAGTGCATACTATGTTATGGTCCAATCCTGTACTCTAATGATATCATATGTGTGATTGAGAAGCCAGGATGTCAACCTTTATGTACGCCTCTACGAGTATGGCTACTCTCTTTTCTCCTTGAAATAACAAACATTTACTTGATAAAGTTTCTGTTTACATATGAATTGAACAGCAGAGGGCAGTATTGCTCCCTGTATTATGTTCAGTTGTAAACGAAGGCTTGGTGCTGCTGCTCTCCCTCTCCTGCCATGCCTCACTTCACTAGAACAAACCTGTAGTCCCCTTTCAGTCGACACATTTCATGCAATACATGCTGGAAAATAACAGCCATTATGTTAATTTATTCGTTTCTGGTTATTGCAATAACCCGTTTTTCACCAATTGTGTTTATGGCTAGTTAGAATCAATAAGAAATGCCTTGAGGTAAGGGTACCAAACTGGGACAAGCCTTCAGAAGAAATGTAGACTTTCATATTCTATTCCAGCTGTCAGCTTTAACTCGATTCTCCCTCTACTTCTATCTGCTTAACCTGCAGATAAATATTGAATGAGGGTCGGTAATGGCTGACATGTACAGTACATTGACTACATTCAGATTGAATACATGGACTCAGATGGACTGGAATTCATGGCTGCTGGTACTATGCCTGTCCTTATACAATGTAGTGACAGGACTGGTTCACTATGCATGATCTTATTATCCTCCCCACTGTAATAAAGGATCCCACTCAGGTAATCGGGGACACACCCAATATGTGAGGCGTAGGCACCCATTTTTCAGTTTTGCATAATTTTTGATAATGCATTCTCTCTGGGAATATACTACTCCTGTTCTACAATGAAAGTATGCTGAAGATAAACATAGTGTTAGTGGGAATTTAAGTGGAAGCCGATTGTAGTCGATATGTTAAAATATACCTGTTACTATCTGGAATACCGTAGGGCAATCCACCCTGTAGCCTATAACAACAGCAAGTCAAGATGTAGCTTGTGAACGTAATGTGCGTCCCCCACACAATTGCTGAAACACTTTTTCAAGCTCATGTCATATTAAGGCTTTAAAGTCACGTGAAATATATAAATAGGAACTGCCTATTGTAATAGTCTTTTGAATTATTGTTTGACAGATTTGAATATGTTTTGAGACATGGAGCTTCTGTAGCAGAGGAGGAGATCCCAGAGGCTATGTGAGTACTTATTCAATGAAGACATTCTTTCAAATTATATATCAGTGGTATTATTATTCCTAATTTCCTACATTTATTTTAAAGTACATCTCTACGTTTGTGCTCCAGTGTCAGTCACATGGAAACTGTTCAATGTGTTTCATTATCAGTGTGTCTTAGCCTGAAGTAAATTATCCTCCTCACCTTCACATCTTTTAATTAGCGCTTCATCTATTTTTTTATCTCTTTGGGTGATACATTGATGTGAGAGATCTCTGAGCAGAATGTGTGCTGAAATAGTTTCTTTAGACAAGTAGCACACGCACTATATAGGCTAAAATTCATAACCACCACAACAAAATTATTCTGATGTCATAGTTCACAGTTTGAACTGTCGATAATGGCACTTCAGAGAGCATATCCTGTGTCAGTTGGGAATCTAAACTTGATGTAATCTCACTTTGTCTTAATTGCTAGGCAATGTAAATGCGTTATTCACTTTTGGTCTATAGACTGTAACACGACAGCCAATAATTGTAGTGTTGATCAGATCTCTTTCTAGAAGTTCTGCTCGTCTCCTCACTAACTCAGAATAATAACAATCCCAGAGCCAACAACATTTTACACTCAGAACAACATGTTTCAAGAGTTTCAGTCAGCGAGGCCACAGCCACTGTGCATTAAAATAATGTTTTGTGAATGATGAACAAAATGACTACAACTGTAATCACCAGATAAGTAGGAACCAACATGGCAGGTGTTTCTGGAGAGATAAAGAGGAACCATTGTGAGTGAAGATGATGTTTCCAGGAGGGAATGTTTTGGGCTTGGCTTCTTGTTTGTTTCGTTACCTACAGCCTTTCCTTGAGGCCAGAGAAGAGATAAGGAGAGTTATCCTTAATGTAGTCACAGCAAAGTATGTTTTTGCTGCTGCCCTTCAGATGTTTGAGCAAATGGATCACATTTTTTAGACATGGTACCAATGCATCAATCCCATGTCAATGGAAGACTCAATTCACTCACATCATGTGCCCTCTCAACTTCAAAGCAGAGGAATTAGCAACCTTCCTTAAGCACCTTGAGCCACTAAACACCTAGTCATACCAGCCATAGATACAAAGACAGAACTTTTCAATTTCCTAGCATTTGAGATAAGTAACAGAGAAAAAATAATTACATTTCATTGTTATGATATGGAGGGAAAGGTTAGTGTTAGGACATAGACAAACACACTATCCAGGATACACTTCCATACTCCATCCCCCATGTAGCAGCAACCGGGTCTAGGTGCTGAGCCAAGGCTTGATAAGCACATCAGGTGTTGCCAATTAAGATCATCAGTCAGTGTCCCAGCTTGCAAGCCGTGAGGCTGCTGGTTCATTTGGTAGCCATGAGGCCTTTTTTAAATTGTATTTGTAAATTTTAGCAGATGCGCTTATCCAGAGCGACTTACAGCAGCAATTAGGGTTAAGTACCTTGCTCAAGGGCACATCAGAATATTTTTCACCTAGTTGGCTCAGGGATTCGAACCAGCAACCTTTCGGTTACTGGCCCAACGCTCTTAACTGTTAGGCATGCCTGTTTGTAGTTTTCCTTTTTGTATATATTTGTTCCCATCACC
This sequence comes from Coregonus lavaretus, assembly GCF_964263955.1. NCBI lineage: Eukaryota > Metazoa > Chordata > Actinopteri > Salmoniformes > Salmonidae > Coregonus > Coregonus lavaretus. The sequence goes on from NC_140009.1 coordinate 23,744,398, forward strand.
ATCTGAACTTAATAATCCGCTTGGGCCCACCGACCCAAAGGAGTCAAGACAGAGCTGGCCCTGGACCAAGGTAAGGTTTCTGTATATTCAACACCTAGGCACATACACTGATTCCTCACATAAATGCACACATTGATTCAGGTTCCAGACCAGTTAACTAGGCCTAAGACCTCTAGACATAACGAGTGCAGCAAAATCAGTAGGCTAGTTATAGGTTTCGTAACATTCATATACAGTATATAATGCAGAAAACGCATCTTAACCCATATGACAACCAGTAAGAATACTCCACACTACAGTGTGTGTGCACGTGTATGCACATGCTTGTGTGTTTGTGCATGTGTGTGTGTATGTTCGTTTGTGATTGGTGTCTTCTCCCAGGGGTCTCTCTGTAATTATATCTCTGTGCCTGTTCTGTTCTCAGGAGATGCTAAAACAAACTTGTTCATATTTGCCATAGCATGAGTTCAGAGGGAGGATACAGTATTTTCCCAATGCCCAAAGTTGCTCTATTATTAAACCAATAAAGAAGAAAGAAAGGGTGTGAACCTGATTCTGAGCAGTGTTGTATAGCAGTGCCCGCCGTCCGGAACTCAGGTTTATTGTATCCCCAGACGACAGAGAGAGACCAACAGAAACAACCCAACTTTGTCTTTTGTCCTTGTTCAAAATTAAAGCAACAGCTCACTAGACTGTAGCTACAACACAACACTTTGTTATCAAAGCAGATAGAACAGTTGATTTGAGCTGGCTGGGTGATGATGTTCCACTGCTTTAGACAGCCTCTCTGCTTGCTGACTGGGATCACCTAATTAACATTCACTCTAATGCATTGTAAGTGAAGGGGGGAAAAAGATCATAAAACTTTCACAATCAAAATATGTAAGCATTGCTCTTTGACAGTTTAATGTGAATAAGTTAGGTCTAAGATTTTTCTTTTCAGACCTCGTGGCTTTGCTAATCATGTCGTGAGTCTGTTAAGCAGGTACACTGTTTGGTGTGTGAGTGTTTATATGTACACAGTAGCAGCAGAGCACTGCTTTAATCTGGTGTCTCTCTGTGATGTTTATCTCCAAGCTAACATCTAATAGGTGCTGTGCACAGGGGGGTCCCTGCTGCACTAACTCCAAAAAGTCAGCTTCGCTGAGGCTCTCGCTGCTGATGAAGGGAGGTCCAGATTCTACAGAACACCCCCTTCCTGTCTTTCTCTCTCCTCTTACTCTCCTCCCACCTCCTGTGTCTTTCCCCCCTCAGCCTCGCTCTCTCACGCTCTCTTTTTCTTTCCATCTGCAAACTCTTTCCTTTATCTCCAATTGAAGCAGGGATTTATCTGCATGTACACAGTAAAACATTTTTTAGGGTGTACTGGATCAAACTAACAGTATAAGTAGAAGCGTATGTACATGGGTGAAGGAGATAATGAGGTTCATCATGCCTGAATCATTAGTGTTTTTCCTGAAGACTAGAAAGATCCCAGTCTATAAAACATGGGTTCATAAAAGCATTGATGAAGACCATCATATGATCTGGGTGCATATTATATATACCTCATGTGCGACTCATAATAAGACTAAGCAATTAGCCAATTTAAATGTTCATCTGACTCCATAAAGATAATTAAAATATACAAGCAAGCATTAGGAAATGAGTTGACATTGACTAACGAGAATTGGTCTGAGAATTGTCTATATCAAAGCCAGATATTTAATTAACATATACAATGAATGTATTCACATACAAGGCATAAAGCTTAAGTCAAAAGCATTAACAAGCATTACAAAGCATATATATTATAAGGTTAACTTACAAGACAAAGCATGAACAAAGAGATGCCTACCAGGACAAAGTCATAGAAGCTAGGAAATGAGAACTGATCATACAACCTTCCTCCATGGACTGGATACAGGATAAGAGACAGAATAAAGGCATTTAATTCCATTTATAACATCTGAAGGTGTAACCTTCACAACCCAAAACCAACAACAATTGACCTATCAAACGATACCAAGTTTACAGTGTAACCTGACCACCAAGGCCCAATATCCACAGGGTGTCACAACATTTAAAGGTTGTGTGGGGGATGAGACCAATGTAAATAAGACAACATTCCTGAGAAGACAATATAACCTCTTTGCATAGTAGAGTAATTCAGAGTTCACCCTGTACATACTGTATACAGGGATAATACATCCATATCAGCATCAGAGTGAAACTCAGTGAACAAGTTTCAGATAGATACCAGACATGGACACTACAGTATTATTCTATCACGCATTCAATAGCCAGTCCTCTGAATATTATAACAAAGAGATACATTTGGCCCCTCAGAGGGGGAAGGGCTGACTAGTCCTTGAGCATTGTCTTTTGTGCTTTCCTTGTGTTCCTGGACCATTTGCCATGCAGCTCCAGGTGACAGAGAGCACATAAATGAGGGCCGAGCCTACACAGATATGTAGATCACAGTGAAGGATCATCAGAAAAGCCCTTTTTCCTTTTCATCCAACACGTCTGAACTCTGCCAACACTGGTGTAAGTAGCCTGCTTAATCATGCTTTTTAATGGTGCCCCTCTCCACCCAAAGCCCCTTGTGCACCCCGCATCATATAGGAGTTGAGCCCGCTCGCTTCATCCACCAAGATGAAAAAATGCATTTATCAGTCCTTTCCTTTGCTAGCGCTAAAGGTTGGGATTAAGCTGTTGTACCAGTTGTGTTTGATTGTCTCTGTCTCCCCCACTTTGATGTTTCCTCAACATCCTTCCAGACTGGAACCTGGCTCGGTAATGCCACAGAGGCACACGTGTGGAGTCAACCTGTCTGGACCCAGGCACAGGATATCACATATTAATTGGGAAGTCTGTGTTTGGAATGCTAATGGTTCTCCAGCTTTTAAACAGTGAAGTTAATATTCCTAATGCCTCGCTGATGTAATGCAAGCTCTTTTTTCTTTCAGACCGTGTGTGCCAAAATACAGGCGGGCAATCTCAATGCCAAATACAAAAAAATAAAAAATATAACCTCCCCAACAGGTTTGCTGCATTTTAAATGTGGACTGGCCTCCTGCCTCCTCCAATACAAAATGTCAACGGCTTGCTTGTGCTGGACACTGCAACAGACTGTAATGTTGGGAACACATAAATGACCTTGGTGTGTTCTGACACAACCTTCAGAAAATAAGACCTCATGTTAGGGAATAGAAATGTAGAGAATTACTAGTCGAATAGGTTTTGTTAGGGACTATGCGTCAGAGCCCAGTGTGTGGGCTTGATTTTCTGGTGTCTCTGGATGGAGCTGGCATTCAGACAGCCATAATATACAGATGGCCTGAAAGGCTGTGGGGATGCACATGCAAACACACACACACACACCCATTGATGAGAGACAGATATGCGAGTTAAATATGTGTGTGCCACCACATACACATTAAGACATGTCTTTAGTGTTGGGAGCCTTTGTCTTGAGTAATTAGCATTTCTTACACTACCTCTTTTTCTTCCTGCTTCCAGATGAAATACGAGCTTGATAAACTCTGTTTGGATCCAAGATACTGCTTCTTACAGCCTTGTGCCAACTGAAGCTTTGCTTTGAGGTTTAGCAAATGTTTACTGCTCTGCCACCCGTGTCTCCCCCAATAGCCATGCATGAACCAGCTGAATGCTTTAGCTGGTTTAGTTTCAACTGAACCAATCCACAGTAATAGAACAGCAAATGCTCATTATGTTCCTGCCTCTATCTGTGTGCAGCACAATTAAACCCAAATGAAGAGAAATAACAGAATTATTGAAAGTAAAGGAACCAAAAGCATGTTTCTGGTTTATTGTGCCTCCATTTGATCATCTTGAAAGTAATTCATAATAATTGCTCGATCAATTATGACTCAGCCTGAGAATTCTGCTTGGGAGCTGTTTAAAAAAAAAACAGTATGCGACCAACCTCCCATATGAAGGTCAACCTTTTCTTCTTCTTTCTCTCCCATGTACTCCTTGAGGATGAAAGGAGGAGGACTGTCTTTCACTATGCACTGTCCTTCATTCAGCATGTCCTCTTTTCTCATAAACCCCCACGCTTCCAGCATTCAACCGCTCACACGCAAGGCGCACACACACTCGCTTAAGTGTTTAATTAGTTGCTTTTGTATCACTTTAAGAAGCATCTGGATCCACAGAATATGGGAGGATGATAATTGGCACGTGGCACTTAGCAGAGCCCGACCCTTTGGCTCTCATCAGCTCTGCAAGACGAGGAGAGGAGCAGGGAAGAGAGAGAGGGGAGGGAAGAGAGAGAGAGAGATGAGGGAAGAGAGAGAGGGGAGGGCCAGCCAAGAGAGGAGAATTCTTCCCCCCCAAATGAGACTGACAGAGAGCAAGAGAGAAAGCAAGGGAGCTCACTAAAGGCTCATTTGTTGGCATTCTAGTACACCTGTCAAGCATTTACAATTACCTGTCAATTAACGGTCAATTACCAGTCCTTGCTTGACCATCGGTCTATAAACGTAGCACTTCCCCCTCCTTTAGCACTGTTTGAGAGCAGGCACATCAGTGTGACTACTACATTAGCAACCTTCCACACTGCAGCAGTCAGAAAGTAATCATCACATATCTCGTGACATGCAAGAGTATATGAACACAAACTTTTCTATGAATAGCACACCTACAGTAATAGGGACACATTTCCATCTGGCTTGCCAAGAAACAACATCAACACATTCTACTTCTGCTTCAAATGTCCTGTTTAGCACTGAGAAGAACATGTTCTTTGAAAGATCTGTGCATTGAGCACCTGAGATAAGGTTTGGAAAATGTTACCGAGAGCCATTCTCACAAAAGAGTAGACTCATCTGGCCATTATCCTCTACATTTTAATAGGGAATAGTGTTTTCTTCTGTAGATATATTGCACCTAGATGGTTTTGAGCAGCTACAGAAGAAGGCAAACTGATGTATGTGAGGCGTGGAGAACTTAAGCGTGTATATCCTCTAATGTAAAACAGACTCTTATTGTTCGGTAAAGAACATATATATTACAGCACCTTCTCCATGTTTCTGGGAATATCTCCGGACCTCAAAGCTCATAATCTTTTGAATGGTTGCCTTGTGCTGCCATTGAGATCCATTGTCCACAGTGGGAAAGAAAGCCCCTCTAAACTGGGTCTTCTCTCCTAATTGGACTTCTCTTGCTCCAGTCACTCCTCGGCAGGCGTGATGGCTAGATGGTGAGGCGGCTTTAACACGCGCCAGGGATGTTTCCACGGAGAAGGAAGGAAAGTGGAACGGCCAGGGTTAAAGCTGCCTTCTCTCCAGCTAATTGGCCAAGCTTGTAGCTTGTGCTTGACAGATTGAATTATCAAGCTCCCACTGAAATCCCCCACGGTCTCCCCTCGTTGACTATTAATGGCCGCTCAGCCTGCTACAGGGTGGGGAGCAGCCCACAGTGCTACTAACTACTGCAGTATTGGGTGAGGAGATTTCCAGTTTGCAATCCCCCCCCAATCCCCCCCCCCATTCTCTCTCTCTCTCTCGCTCGCTCTCTCTATCACTGTGCTGCATGTACAGCAATGTGTGAAGACCCTCCTGGATTGTTCATGAAGTCTGGGGCTCAGTGGAGAAGACATTGGAATAGATTAAGTGATGAAATAGACATTCACACTGACTGCATACCCTAGTTTTGCTGCATTGGAAATTTTGAATAAGGAAAGGAGCACACACCATTTACAGCTACTGTATGTTTCATCTCAATAACACATCTCACGAGGAGAGCTTTAACTCTACAGGTATGTGCAGGAGTTAAAGCTAGTTAGTTTGTAGCTGTCTTGGTTGTTGTAATGTAAATCAACAATCAATAATGGTTAAAAATGACCTTCTGCATTGATCCTCATGCACTTTCAGCACTGGTGTTGAAATTCAAACCCCTCCTGATCTACAGTACTGTGCAGTACACTGTGTGCCTCTGCCTCTGTCCATGGTTGCTGAAAGCTGCATCAGTATATTCACTTAGCTAGAAACATATACCGGTGCTATTTATTTGAAAGGCTCATGCAATTTGAGAAAACTGGACTTTTTAATTGCCTAGATGTTGCTGACCTAGAAATGTTGTTCTCCAACCACCCAACAAAACGAGAGCACAGTCCGCATTGAAGCAGAAAATTACAAACACAGGAACAGAACCCAGTTCTGTCCTCTTCATCTGGTAGTCTTTTGTTCAGCTTATAATAAAGAATCACTTGTGTGAAATAGAGTTCATAGAATTGACTCATCTCCCCGAGAGATTATTAGCTTTAACGCCCCTCAACCTAATGTGCCGTTTCAGTGATCGCATACTGTAGGTTTTGCTACCACTGACAGTAAATATATTATCTGACGTGATTACATTGCTGTGTTGCAGGAGTAACATTTTGCGTGTAAGACTTTGCATAGCTTTAGTACACCTTGTATTCTTCAATGGAAGTTGATTTCACCATCAATCCCTCTGCTCAAGGGAGGTCTCATTATCTTGCTTTCTAGCGATCCTCAGATCCTTAGATGTGTGAGCATTTCCATTGTGCCTCAATTACTGCTTCCTCACTGTATTCAGTATAATTAAGCTTCCAATGGAAAATATGTATACTGAGTACAATTGTGAAATCATAATGCATGAAAGCATGAAGACAACAACACTATTATGCTCTGGTGGTGCCACCCATAGAAATAAAATGAGAGGTCAGTCAAATTATCATTGTCTGAGGGGCTATGCCCCTTTCTGTGCTGCCATCCTCTCTGCTCTACATGTTCACACAGATTTAGTGTTGCAGGCATCCAGGCCTTGTGGTGTGACTGGTCCTGGCAGTGACATTGCAGCTGAGTGGTTGGTGCCTCTGGGCCTCCTGCTGGGGCCCTCCTCCCTGCTGACTTTCTGACAGTCTTGGCAGCACTGGTATTACAGCACAATCACTATTCATTCACTATCTGAGTCTGAAAGACACATATGCAGTGCATTCGGAAAGTATTCAGACCCCTTGACTTTTTCCACATTTTGTTACGTTACAGGCTTATTCTAAAATTGATTAAAATGATTGTTTTCCTCATTAATCTACACACAATACCCCATAATGACAAAGCGAAAACAGGTTTGTAGAGATTTTTGCATGTTTATTAAAAATAAAAAACAGAAATATCTTATTTAGTATGAGACTCAAAATTGAGCTCCGGTGCATCCTGTTTCCATTGATCATCCTTGAGATGTTTCTACAACTTGATTGGAGTCCACCTGTGGTAAATTCAATTGATTGGACATGATTTAGAAAGGCACACACCTGTCTATATAAGGTCCCACAGTTGACAGTGCAAGTCAGAGCAAAAACCAAGCCATGAGGTAGAAGGAATTGTCCGTAGAGCTCCGAGACAGGATTGTGTCGAGGCACAGATCTGGGGAAGGGTACCAAAACATTTCTGCAGCATTGAAGGTCACCAAGAACACAGTGGCCTCCATCAATCTTAAATAGAAGAAGTTTGGAACCACCAAGACTCTTCCTTGAGCTGGCCACCCGGCCAAACTGAGCAATCGGTGGAGAAAGGCCTTGGTCAGGGAGGTGACCAAGAACCCGATGGTCACTCTGACAGACCTCCAGAGTTCCTCTGTGGAGATGGGAGAACCTTCCAGAAGGCCAACCATCTCTGCAGCACTCCACCAATCAGACCTTTATGGTAGAGTGGCCAGACGGAAGCCACTCCTCAGTAAAAGGCACATGACAGCCCGCTTGGAGTTTACCAAAAGGCACCTAAAGGATGCAGACCATGAGAAACAAGATTCTCTGGTCTGATTAAACCAAGATTGAACTGTTTGGCCTGAATGCCAAGCGTCACATCTGGAGGAAACCTGGCACCATCCCTACAGTGAAGCATGGTGGTGGCAGCATCATGTGGTGGGGATGTTTTTCAGCAGCAGGGACTGGAAGACTGGTCAGGATCGAAGGAAAGATGAACGGAGCAAAGTACAGAGATCCTTGATGAAAACCTGCTCCAGTGCACTCAGGACATCAGACTGGGGAGAAGGTTCACCTTCCAAAAGGACAACGACCCTAAGCACACAGCCAAGACAACGCAGGAGTGGCTTCGGGACAAGTCTCTGAATGTCCATTAGTGGCCCAGCCAGAGCCCAGACTTGAACCTGATCGAACATCTCTGGAGAGACCTGAAAATCGCTGTGCAGCGACGCTCCCCATCCAACCTGACAGAGCTTGAGAGGATCTGCAGAGAAGAATGGGAGAAACTCCCCAAATACAGGTGTGCCAGGCTTGTGGCATCATACCCAATAAGACTCGAGGCTGTAATCACTGCCAAAGGTGCTTCAACAAAGTACTGAGTAAATGGTCTGAATAATTATGTAAATGTGATATTTCAATTGAGATTACATTAAAAGCAAGTGATCATTACCGTTTGAGATTCTTCACAGATTATTACACCAATTGTGAAGATCTCCACAGACCTGTGACGACCTATGAATGCTATCTTAAACATGTACTTTTTATCTGATTACATAAGAAGAAATGTATAGTTACAGTAACCTCAAAATGTGGCCATGGATGTGTCATTTTAAGGTTGAATGTTACATTAGTTTGTAAGATAGCCCTAACTTTAGGCTATTTACTGCATTACAAAAGTAATATTGAATTGGGTTTGGTTGACAATGCAACCAAATATCAACATTTAAAGGATATGTATCTACTGCTTGGATAGTTCCATCTGAGCCACTGGCTTAATCCCATTCTTTAACTTTTATTTTTGGTTGAGTTGGAGACGTGAATCCAACATATCATTTGTTAACTTGTCGACAAGATAATAGGCTATTTTTTGTATTTCAAAAGTGATATTGAATTATGTTTGGTTGTCAACACAACCAAAAATCAACATTTTAAGGAAATGTATCTTCTGCTTGGATAGTTATATCTGTGCCACTGACATAGTCTGGCTTTAATTCCAGTTTATCAATTATTAATTTGTAGACAAACCGGAATTAAAGTCAGACTAAGTCAGTGGCACAGATGGAACTATCCAAGCAGAAGATACATCTCCTTCAAATGATGATATTTGGTTGCGTTGACAACCAAACACAATTCAATTTCACAAAATATCATTACATTTGAAATCAACCAGAACTTGAAACCCTAGGCCTATTGTATCATCTATTTTTAGTTGAATTCTGGGTTGAATTGAAACAATAGCTGTTGATGACTTTGCAAATGCTATGTAGGCCTAAATAAAGTAGCATCACTGATGGTGTATGAGTGAGAAAGTATGGTCATATTTAATTTGCTCTGTTAAACCTTTGGAATGACAACAGTGAATCTATTTAGTTTTTTTGTGGAGATCACTCAACAATCATCTTCACGATAGCACATTGGTAATAGTCAGTAACAAATATCATAGCTAAGCAGGTCTGGGCTTGGTTAAAACCCTGGATAGGAGTAGATAGAGCAATTCTCCAGTAGGAGATGCTGCCCAGTCTTTAGTTTTTTTAAATTCTAATAGTGGATGTAACGTTGAAGATCTGCAGTTGTTTTAAACGTACAAATTCAACATATTTTATAAAAGGTTTGTCTATGTTGAAATTTGGTTACTAAGATGCCATAATCCTGTGGTTAAAATGTTGGTAACACTTCATTTGGATAGTCCATCTGTAGATACTCTATTAACCCTAAACATAACCTTTACCCTAACCCTTATTCTAAACCTAACCCTAACTGTAACCTTAGCAAGCAGCTGCTTTCAACAGATACTGTAGTTTGTTGATAGTATGACCATCTCTAGAGCATCTGGATTATCCAAATAAAGTGTGACCGAAATGTCATCCTCAAAACAACAGTTGATTACTTTTTTCAAATCCAGTGTATTTTCCACATAGATTCCATGTCACAATACGTTGACAAATTATGTTGAAATAACACCAGGGCGGCCATACTGTACAGAAGGCTTAACACCAAGTTAAATGTCTCAAAAGTTTAATCCTCTATACTCTGTCACCTTGAACTTGAATGTTGTTTGGGTTTCATGTCACTGAATTTTATCTGGCTAGATTCCAATTCCCCACCCTATCCCCTAAATCCCCCTCCCCCAAAAGTATTTCAAAAGTAGGACACGAGCACAACCCCTTTTCATATGCAGACAGTTCCCAGACCTCACTACTGTACTTGGTCCCAAAGGGGCTTATTACCGGTGACACCAGCCTCCACAGCTCAGCACAAGCCTCTGCACAAAGGATCTGCAGAGCTGGGGAAAAGAGAGAGCGAGAAGCCTCTTGTTAGCTAGGAGATTAATTGTGTTCTCATCCCAATGCAGGCTCCCCCCCCCCCCCCCCAAACCAGCCAGTCACAATGCCATGCCATGTCATAGAAGGTTACAAAATCCTCACTTGTTCAGAAAAGTTTTATTTTTGCAAGGATGGTTCTCAAAACAGCGACTGCAGAGGAAAATAATTTAGGCAAAAATAATTGACACCTTATTTTTGCTTGACATCCTCCCTTCATGAAATCGGTAGTGCCAGGGTTGTTTAAAATCATTTGTACACTAATTAATGATGTTGAAATTCACTCAGATTTCTACACTTTTTGGATTGCTGTAATTACATTGCTTCTTCTCCTCTTGCCATGCAATTAGCTTTGGAATCACAAAAGGCGTCATTGTGTCAGACAGCCATCAATTACTTTAGATAATTGTGTACAGTTGTTGAGCTAATCATTAGTTTGACAGACTAGTCTTTTCTCAACAGGCAGATGTTGACTCCAGATCTCCCTCTGTTGCATTGTCTGAAAGTGAAAACGTTCAAAAAGGAAAGGAAATCTAGATCTCCAAGGCAATTAACTAACATAAAGATAATGACAATTAAGATAATAGTGATTATGATGATTGTAATTAGCTCAAGTGAGGTCAGCTTCCAGGTGATGGAAACTTACACATGGTTTGAAAGAATACATATATGTACACAAATGTGTATGAGAACATAATGTGTTTTTGGTATGTGTATTACAGAAGCAAATAATTATTAGTAAAATTGAAATATTTTATTATAACAAAATTAGACATTTGAAAACATGAACACAATAAGCAATACAAATTCAATAAATATGAACTACAAAACTAAAACACAAAAACAATGTCTGACAACAATAATTCCACATAACATGTTGACAGGGGCGCCGCCTGGAATGACACCATGGTATAACTGTGGTAACAGCCAGTGAAGTGATGGTGGGTCTAGAATCCCGGGAGAGATCAAGGCCATGGGTTCAGCAGCAGATGTCATGGAATGAGAACATACAGTATTTCTTACCTATTGGCAGCTGGAGAGCACCACCCTTAATAGCCCTCTAGGCTGAACACACATAGTTTCTTCATGTTGAAAATTAGACATCTCATGCACTGCAGCTTACGTGAAACATCATGAGTGAGATATCATGGGGCAGACCAACAAGACTTAATAAAGGGACATGTTTTTCAGACTGTATGAAAGCCTTTGTTTTCCCGATGGCTAAAAATGTGTTGACAATCTGGCAATTTACTTGTTCTCATTTTAGTGGGTAAACTAAACAAAAAATGACAACCAATTGTTGTAAATAGCACACTTACAGTTGAGGTCGGAAGTTTACATACACTTAGGTTGGAGTCATTAAAACTCGTTTTTCAACCACACCACACATTTCTTTTTAACAAACTATAGTTTTGGCAAGTCGGTTAGGACATCTACTTTGTGCATGACACAAGTAATTTTTCCAACAATTGTTTACAGACAGATTATTTCACTTATAATTAACTGTATCACAATTCCAGTGGGTCAGAAGTGTACATACACTAAGTTGACTGTGCCTTTAAACAGCTTGGAAAATTCCAGAAAATGATGTCATGGCTTTAGAAGCTTCTGATAGGCTAATTGACATAATTTGAGTCAATTGGAGGTGTACCTGTGGATGTATTTCAAGGCCTACCTTCAAACTCAGTGCCTCTTTGCTTGACATCATGGGAAAATCAAAAGAAATCAGCCAAGACCTCAGAAAAAGAATTGTAGACCTCCACAAGTCTGGTTCATCCTTTTTCCAAACGCCAGAAGGTACCACGTTCATCTGTACAAACAATAGTACGCAAGTATAAACACCATGGGACCACGCAGCCGTCATACCGCTCAGGTCTGTCTCCTAGAGATGAACGTACTTTGGTGCGAAAAGTGCAAATCAATCCCAGAACAACAGCAAAGGACCTTGTGAAGATGCCGTAGGAAACGGGTACAAAAGTATCTATATCCACAGTATAACGAGTCCTATATCGACATAACCTGAAAGGCCGCTCAGCAAGGAAGAAGCCACTGCTCCAAAACCGCCATAAAAAACCCAGACTAGGGTTTGCAACTGCACATGGGGACAAAGATCGTACTTTTTGGAGAAATGTCCTCTGGTCTGATGAAACAAAAATATAACTGTTTGGCCATAATGACCATCGTTATGTTTGGAGGAAAAAGGGGGTAACTTGCAAGCCGAAGAACACCATCCCAACCGTGAAGAACGGGGGTGGCAGCATCAAGCTGTGGGAGTGCTTTGCTGCAGGAGGGTCTGGTGCACTTCACAAAATAGATGGCATCATGAGGAAGGAACATTATGTGGATATATTGAAGCAACATCTCAAGACATCAGTCAGGAAGTTAAAGCTTGGTCGCAAATGGGTCTTCCAAATGAACAATGACCCCAAGCATACTTCCAAAGTTGTGGCAAAATGGCTTAAGGACAACAAAGTCAAGGTATTGGAGTGGCCATCACAAAGCCCTGACCTCAATCCTATAGAAAACGTGTGGGCAGAACTGAAAAAGCGTGTGCGAGCAAGGAGGCCTACAAACCTGACTCAGTTACACCAGCTCTGTCAGGAGGAATGGGCCAAAATTCACCCAACTTATTGTGGGAAGCTTGTGGAAGGCTACCCGAAACATTTGACCCAAGTTAAACAATTTAAAGGCAATGCTACCAAATACTAATTGAGTGTATGTCAACTTCTGACCCACTGGGAATGTGATGAAAGAAATAAAATATGAAATACATAATTCTCTCTAGTATTATTCTGACATTTCACATTCTTAATATAAAGTGGTGATCCTAACTGACCTAAGACAGGGAATTTTTACTAGGATTAAATGTCAGGAATTGTGAAAAGCTGAATTTAAATGTATTTGGCTAAGGTGTATGCAGTAATCTGAGAGAACTAATGGGATTTGAATGTGCCCAAACAAAGGGTTGTGTGTGCTGCGAAGATAGTTTGCACTTTTATCTTTATTGCTTTCTCTTTTCATTAAAGAAAGCTGTTGGGAAGAAAATGACAGTTTAAGAAAAACACATACACATACACAAGCACAGGCTGGCTAATTAGAATGGTATCCATGGCAACATGCTTTAGCTCTTCTTTGCAGAAATAGAATGTTATACAGAAAATTCAACATGCGAAGTGAAACATTTCTCAGCATGCTCAATGTATTAGTTTCTTTTTCTCAGTAACCACCAATAGTTTATTGATGGTGATTTAACAACTTGTGCACAATAACTCCAAATAATATTCCATTCAGTGCAGAACATTTTATTTGGTTCAATTTGTTCAATTTATACACAGAGAAATAATATGAATACTCACTTTATTAATCTACTGACCTTTGTTTATCTGATTTATTGTGGGAAATTGTGAATGTGGTTGGAAACATCAATCAAAAAGAACAAAAAGTTAGCCAAGACATTTAATTTAATCGGACGTATAAGAGCATTTACATAGCATAGTAAACTTGCATCCATATACTCTTTGCTAGGGGAATGAACATGATTGAGCTCCAGATGGTGATAAGTTCTGAAAGGCAGTTTGCTTCAAGGAAAGGATGGAATCTGGATAGAGACTGGCCATAGACATGACACACTGAGCACGTATGGATGAGAAAAGTAAAGTTCAAACACTTCAGTTGCCGTTTCTCCACGGTGATTATCACCTGCAGCACATTCTGATGGTGGAGCCAGATAGACTATCAGACATTCTTATGTGTTTACTGACAATATTGCTTTTAAGACTGCCCGTCCTTCAAGACCTTAGAGGATGGCCGTGACATTTGGAGGGACATTTTCTGAAAGGTGTAGTCTTTATTGTGATGTCAATTGAAAGTGACAACAACAGCATATTCAATATGGCCTGTGGGAGAGGCAGGCAGCATTTTACCTTGCAGTATTTCACCAGGAGCTGTCTTGTTGAAATGTAATGGTTTTCTGAGAGCAGGTCTGCTTTTTGGAAGAATACGTTGGAAAAAACCTTTTTCATTCTATAACCCCTTACAAAAGCCCTACAAGCATCTGTAGGATTTTGAAATCTGCAGGACAAATCCAGAAGGAATCTTGTTGGAATGTTTTTTAACAGATCTCTATATCTTAAATAAATATTTTTAAAAAGCATGTGTCTTTGCTGATAACTACTTTGTTGAGGGAAAATGTACTTGCTACGATTGTGATATGTTGTTGTCTCACCTAGCTATCTTAAGATGAATGCAGTAATTGCAAGTCACTCTGGATAAGAGGGTCTGCTAAATGACTAAAATCTAAAACGTCTGATTTGTCACCTTTTGTAGCTTTGCTTTCCTTCCGCCTTCTTTAATGTGACCCTTGTCTAGTATTCTCTCATACAATCCTTTTATAAGACCCTTACAGTGATTGCACTGTTCGCTTTGGGGCAAAATATCAGAGATTGGACAGGGCCAAACCATTATTAGGGACCTGATATTTACATTTTAGCAGACACTCTTATCCAGAGTGACTTACATGAGCAATTAGGGTTAAGTGCCTTGCTCAAGGGCACATCGACATATTTTTCACCTAGTCGGCTCAGGGATTAGAACCAGCGACCTTTCGGTTACTGGCACAACGCTCTTAACCACTAAGCTACCTGCCGCCGATATGATTGGATAGGAAGGTGGTTATAGCCATGTCATGTCTACTTCTCCTTGAAACCTTACCAGGGAAAGTGGAAAGTTCATAAAGGTGAGATTATTTTTTTCTCTGAGGCTGAAATGAAATCCTAATATGGATAAGTGTGTCACGCCCTGACATAGAGATCTCTAGTTGGTTTGGTCAGGGTGTGAATATCTATGTGTAGATCTATGTTATCTATGTCTATGTTGGCCGAGTGTGGTTCCCAATCAGAGGCAGCTGTCGATCGTTGTCTCTGATTGGGGGATCATACTTAGGTAGCCATTTTGCCCACCTATGTTGTGGGATCTTGTTTCTGTTTGGCGTGTTTGATGTTTAGCCTGTTGAACTTCACGTTCTGTTGGATTTTGTTATTTTGTCGGGATTTATATAATAAACGACTATGTACGCATACCACGCTGTACCTTGGTCCGATCCTTTACTCAACGAACGTGACAAAGTGTGTGTACACTGTGTGTGTGCTGAACTCGGAGTCAGTTGGTATACCTGATATTTCAAATCTCTAGGTTGAACCTGAACTGAGAATAACAAACAGTCCCTAACAGAGGGGTATTCTGACCTCATCTGATGCAACCTTCTCGACTCCAACCCCGACACCCCTTGCTTTTCTACCCTTAGTGGGGGTTAAATGAATCTCACCTGGGGCTTTACAACAGGGCAGGCAGGGTAAGGCCTGGCTGGTCAAGCCCCATTGACTGTTTCTTTCTACTGGCCGCCTGGGCTAATTTCACCCTCCAGCGAGCAGAGGAGCCAGCCCCTTCAGCCTGGCCAAGGATTGACACGGCTCTCCCAGGGTGATGGAGAAGGAGCAGGGGCCTGTGTGCTGATAACATAGAGTCTGGCCCATGGAAGAGGACTGACATTACTGCCATGCAGCACTCCCTATCTTTTCCATTGGTTGTAAAGGGAGGGAACTGTAGGTTTAAGCACAGAGATGTATACTGATTGAATTTCTAATCTGCTGACGTGTGTGTACGTGTGTGTGCGTGTGTGTTTGTGTGTACAAGAGTGTGTGCATGTGTGTACGCGCAAGCGAGAGAGTGTGTGTACGTGCATGTGTCCGTGCATGCAAGAGGTTGTGTGTGTGTGTGTGTATGTATGTGTACGAGAGTGTATGCATGTGTGTGCGCACAAGCGATAGAGTGTGTGTATGTGCATGTGTCCGTGCGTGCGTGCAAGAGGTTTTGTGTGTGTGTGTGTGGTATGTGACCATGTATTATTGAATCTGACATGCTGCCATATAGCCAGGCAGTGTTGGTGTCCCAACCATAGCAAATAATTTTCACCATGTTGATAGGTAGCTTTGATGACTTGGGAAGATAAAATAACCAATACTATTCCAATTGCTTTATCTTTCCTTCTCTCTGCTTCCCAAGGAATGTGCTTTACATTATCCCTTGTATAATTCTACGATTCTGTGAACAGTGATTCCACAATTGTGTTTGCATTGAATCTGAAGAATGGTATGCAGGTACAGTGCATTCGGAAAGAATTCAGACCCCTTCCCTTTTTCCACATTTTGTTACGTTACAGCCTTATTCAAAAATTGACTACATACTTTTCCCCCTCATCAATCTACACACAATACCCCATAATGACAAAGCGAAAACAGGTTTTTAGACATTTTTGCAAATGTACTACAAATAAAAAACAGAAAGACCTCATTTACATAAGTATTCAGACCCTTTGCTATGAGACTCGAAGGTGCATCCTGTTTCCATTGATCATCCTTGAGATGTTTCTACAACTTGATTGGAGTCCCCCTGTGGTAAATTCAGTTGATTGGACATGATTTGGAAAGGCACACACCTGCCTATATAAGGTCCCACAGTTGACAGAACATGTCAGAGCAAAAAACAAGCCATGACGTTGAAGGAATTGTCGGTAGAGCTCCGAGACAGGATTGTGTCGAGGCACAGATCTGGGGAAGTGTACCAAAAAATCTCTGCAGCATTGAAGGTCCCCAAGAACACAGTGGCCTCCATCATTCTTAAATGGAAGAAGTCTGGAACCACCAAGACTCTTCCTAGAGCTGGCCGCCCGGCCAAACTGAGCAATCGGGGGAGAAGGGCCTTGGTCAGGGAAGTGACCAAGAACCCGATGTTCACTCTGACAGAGCTCCAGGACAACCATCTCTGCAGCACTCCACCAATCAGTCATTTATGGTAGAGTGGCCAGACGGAAGCCACTCCTCAGTAAAAGGCACATGACAGCCCACTTGGAGTTTGCCAAAAGGCATGTAAAGGACTCTCCGACCATGAGAAACAAGATTCTCTGATCTGATGAAACCAAGATTGAACTATTTGGCCTGAATGCCAAGTGTCATGTATGGAGGAAACCTGGCACCATCCATGGGTGAAGCATGGTGGTGGCAGTATCATGCTGTGTGGATGTTTTTCAGCAGCAGGGATTGAGATACTAGTCAGAATCGAGGGAAAAACGAACAGAGCAAAGCAAAGAGAGATCCTTGATGAAAACCTGCTCCAGAGAGCTCATGACCTCAGACTGGGACGACGGTTCACCTTCCAACAGGACAATGACCTTAAGCACACAGCCAAGACAACGCAGGAGTGGCTTCGGGACAAGTCTCTGAATGTTCTATGAGTGGCCCAGCCAGAGCCCAGACTTGAACCTGATCGTACATCTCTGGAGAGACCTGAAAATAGCTGTACAGTGAAGCTCCCCATCCAACCTGACAGAGCTTGAGAGGATCTGCAGAGAAGAATGGGAGAAACTCCCCAAATACAAGTGTGCCAAGCTTGAAGCGTCATACCCAAGAAGACTCAAGGCTGTAATTGCTGCCAACGGTGCTTCAACAAATAATATTTTTTCTTTTTGATACATTTGCAAAAATGTCTAATAACCTGTTTTTGCTTTGTCATTATGTGGTATTGTGTGTAGATTGATGAGGGAAAAATACTATTTAATCAATTTTAGAATAAGGCTGTAACGTAACAAAATGTGGAAAAGTCAAGGGGTCTGAATACTTTCCGAATGCACCGCAAATGTGTTCTTTTCAGTTCTCTGACAAACATGATACATCAGTCATGACTGAGACGCCCTGACCTATAGAACTCTTGTTTGTTGAGTCAGGGTGTGGAAATCTATGTTAGATATTCTATGTTTAGGTTCTAGTTTTTCTATTTCTATGTCTGGCCGGGTATGATTCCCAATCAGAGGCAGCTGTCGCTCATTGTCTCTGATTGGGGATCATACTTAGGTAGCCCATTGCCTACTGTGTATTGTGGGATCTTGTTCCTGTTAGGCTGGTGTGTGTATAGCGCTTTGGACTTCACGTTACGTTGTTTCTTGTTTTGGTTTGTGTGTTTATTGGGTGAATAAACATGTACGCTTTTCACGCTGCAAATTGGTCCGACCCGTCTCTCAACGTTTGTGACAGAAGATCCCACCAAACGAGGACCAAGTAGCGTGGCCAGGAGCAGACATCCTGGACATGGGAGGAGATCCTGGATGGTAAGGGATCTTGGACATGGGAGGAGATCCAGGCTGGGATGGATCGCCGTCCTTGGGAACGGACAGAGGAAGCCCGGGTAAGAGAGGAGCAACGGCGACACCGACGGCGCCGGCCGAGGAGGAAGTCCGAGAGGCAGCCCCAATAAAAACTTTTTTGGGGGGGCTAAAGGGTTGGTCGGGGATCAAGAGAGAAGAGCCCCGACCACTGTACCCGGTGGGGCTCCTGGAGGAGGAGGATTGGGCGCGGAGAGTAAAGGACTGGTACAGTCGTAGACCTCCAGCACCGGTTCCCAGTCCGGTACGCCTCGTGCCTGCTTCTCGCACCAAGCCAGTGGTACGTGTTCCCAGTCCGGCCCGGCCCGTTCCTGCTCCTCGCACCAGACCTGTGGTGCGTGTTTCTCCAGTCTGGCATGGCTCGTTTCTGCACCTCGCACCAGACCTGTGGTGCGTGTCTCCAGTCTGGCACGGCCCGTGTCTGCTCCTCGCACCAGACCAGTGGTGCGTGTCCCCAGTCCGGCCCGGCCCGTACCTGCTCCCTGCACCAAACCAGTGGTGCGTGTCTCCAGTCCGGCCCGGACCGTTCCTGCTCCTCGCACCAGACCTGTGGTGCGTGTCCCCAGTCTGGCCCGGCCCGTTCCTGCTCCTCGCACCAGACCTGTGGTGCGTGTCTCCAGTCCAGCCCGGCCCGTTCCTGCTCCTCGCACCAAGCCAGTGGTGCGTGTTCCCAGTCCGGCCCGGCCCGTTCCTTCTCCTCGCACCAGACCTGTGGTGTGTGTCCCTAGTCCGGCCCGGCCCGCTCCACCGGTGCCCCGTCCAGCTCCGGTCAGTGGCGCCACTCCGGAGCCAGAGCAGTCCACTCAACCGGTGTCCTGTCCAGCTCCGGTCAGCGGCTCCACTCCGGACCCAGAGTAATCCGCTCCACCGGTGCCTGATCCAGCTCCGGTCAGGTGCTCCACTCCAGAGCCAGAGTAGTCCGCTCCACCGGGATCCAGTTCAGCTTCGGTCAGCGGCTCCACTCCGGGTCCAGACGTCAGCCCCTCTCCAGGTTCGGGGTCTCCCACACCAGGATCCAGACAGGGATCGGTGCATCGTGGGAGGACTGTGAGGGGAAGCTCCGCATTGAGGTCCAGACCGGTCCAGGGGTACAACGCGGACGCAGCAAGGGAGAAGACGTCACGCCCAGAGCCGGAGCCGCCACCAAAGCGGGAAGCCCACCCGGACCCTCCCCTGTCATGTCAGATTTGTGCGGCCAGAGTCCGCACCTTTGGGGGGGGGGGTACTGTCACGCCCTGGCCTATAGAACTCTTGTTTGTTGAGTCAGGGTGTGGAAATCTATGTTAGACATTCTATGTTTAGGTTTTGGTTTTTCTATTTCTATGTCTGGCCGGGTATGATTCCCAATCAGAAGCAGCTGTCGCTCATTGTCTCTGATTGGGGATCATACTTAGGTAGCCCATCGCCTACTGTGTATTGTGGGATCTTGTTCCTGTTAGGCTGGTATGTGTATAGACCTTTGGACTTCACGTTGTTTCTTGTTTTGGTTTGTATGTTTATTGGGTGAATAAACATGTACGCTTTTCACGCTGCACCTTGGTCCGACCCGTCTCTCAACGTTCGTGACAATGACATGATGTATGGTATTCAGTCTGTGAATGGATACTGAACACCAGATAAAGATTGGCTTTAAAGCTAGTGTAAAGCTAAGGGGAGCGTCCTCCTGTCATATTAAGACGCTAATACACATAACACATCCTCAGTGTGCCAAATGGAGACTGATGTATGAGCTGCTCTACTGTATTTTCCTCTGATGGACTAATATGTTCACAAAGTTTTATAAAGCAAAGTCACAAAAGCTTTTAGTGCATCGACCAGTCCGTGGTTTTCAGAGTAAATTGGAAATATATCATGTTCATCACCCGGCTATTGCAATTCATTGTGGCAGAGGCTTTACAACCATTTCATATTTATAAATAACACAATTAAAGATAACCTTGGTAGAGCTTGGTATGTTATTTATGACACTGCTCTGAGGAAATTACACATTGATTGAGGCTGCTGACAGACAGCAGGGAGAGGAGAGGCCAGCCCTACTCTCATACAACACCATTACAATGAGTGATAAGTGTTATGTGGTGCTGCTAACTTCCGAGTGGTGTGTAATGACACCTGCTAAGTGTGAAGGGAAAGTTGGAATTGTGTAGGGGGGCGGCCATTGAAGATTATTCATGAGATTTGATATTTCATGTTGAATAATGGATGTGTCATGACAAGACAATGATACCGACAAATATGGTAATGAGCTGACATCAGGATTAAATGGGAGACTGGTGGTTGATAAATAGCTCATGGCTTGGCCAAAGTCGTGTCCATCACAGACAGGCATATAGCTAAAACAGGGCCTGCTCTATCCTTCCTATCACTATCTATTTACAGCAACTAACCAAGTTGACCTGTTCAGTTGGTGATGACCAGTAACCTGAGTCTTGTAATGACAAACCAATGTCCAAATATACACTGTAAAACACAAAGTCACAGTAAACCAAACATTTTACAGCTGATCTATTCCAATGACATTTTAATCTAAAGTCATCTGGTTCCAATTTGCCCTGAGATGAAGTCCACACTAAGAATCCAAATAATGACCATGATGCATTGAGGCAGTTCAGGGTGGAAGGTCATGCCCCTGCGTCGAGCGACATCACGTTGATTCTCCCTGCACAAACACTTTTCCTCGCAAAAGGACATTGTTGCTCAAGGCTGAATGAACCACTGTCTCTCCTCTGTACTTCTCTCCCTCCAGCTTGGAAAGAGAGGGAAAAAACTACCTGGGACTGCAAATCCGTTACAAGGCAAGTCATTGATTCCGAAAGGGAATTAATGAACACCAACCTGAAGATGACAGTACAGTGGCAGCTGGGGAAGAATTATGTCGGACATTTGGTGCTTGTGGCCATTAGGTTATAGATAGTGTGTGTCTCTCCATGACAAAATAAGAATATGAGCGGTTAGGCCTTCATTAAAAAGCAACTTTTCATCAGACAGCCCATCTTCAGTGATTACACCACATTTAATGCAACTTTTCACTCTAACATTTAATGTTGTGAAAATCCACTTCTGCCTATTATTTTAATGAATGTGGTGCCACCCTTTTTTTGATGGGTCACGGCTGTAATAAATCAAATCCAGTTTATTTAATCGTATACATAATCATGTTAAACCATCTTTATGGATCAGAAAAGATCAGATGACATTGGTAATATTTTCCCCCGAACTATCTCTATATTTCATCTTCACACAGTGGTCACTAGTGTATGTGTGTGTATGTCAAATTAATTTGACAGACAGAGACAAATAATGTTCGTAAACCCAGAGGCTCCACCAGTACAGTAATTCAATGTGACAGGTATTGAGGGCAAATAACTCTCTAAATCATTTTACACTGTGAGGGAGGTTGTGTGACAATCATTGGATGCATTGACAGCAAAGAAATAGAATATGAAGTTGAGGAAAACAGAGTAGGAAATTGAATATGGAGTTGAGAAAAACAGTTCACAACTGGACACTGCTGTTTCAGAAAATGCTCCAATTCAAAAGCTAAATCAATTCATTATTAATTCAGTACAATTCATTATTAATTTGCACATCATCTTCTGCACATCTATCACTCCAGTGTTAATACTAAATTGTAATTATTTTGCACTATGCCCTATTTATTGCCTTACCTCCATAACTTATTACATTTGCACACACTGTATATAGATTTTCTATTTTCTATTGTGTTTTTGACTGTACGTTTAGTTTATTCCATATGTAACTCTGTGTTGTTGTTGTTTTTATCGCACTGCTTTGCTTTATCTTGGCCAGGTCGCAGTTGTAAATGAGAACTTGTTCTCAACTGGCTTACCTGATTAAATAAATAAATAAATAAAAAGTTGGGATTATAATGATGACAGAACTATGTGAGTTTGTATTTAGAATTTCATTGTTGCACATTGAGATCCGTAGTTGCAAGTACGATTCGCAAATGTGTAATTGAATTTTGCAAGCTTGTATCATGATGTGTGAAAGATTTAACAACGGTTGCAAACTTGTAACTTGACATTTGAACACATTCAATAAGATTTGCAAGTATGAATGAATCAAAAATAAATGTGCAGATTTTAAATCTGCGCGTGCTCTGAGTTCTGTCTCTGTTACGTTACCAAGAGATTCGTAAAGTTGTAAAATGTTTTGTAACTTTGTAGAAAGATATTTGCAAGTGAAAATATAATTTGCGCTCTGGGGGCAGGACCTTTTACTCCTGACCAATCAGTCCCTGCCTCTGCCAAAACCACAACCGCCTAACCATTGGCTGGATTGTTCCAGCATTCAAATCTCAGGAAGTAGCTCCCCACATAAGTAATCCTCTCTTTTATCTGTGTTCAATCATTTTTGTTGTGCTAAAAGGCATGACAGTAGTTTGCTTATCATGTTGGTATCAGTTGGTAGAGCATGGCGTTTGCAACGCCAGGGTTGTGGGTTTGATTCCCACGGGAGGCTAGTGTGAAATATGTACAGTGAGGGAAAGAAGTATTTGATCCCCTGCTGATTTTGTATGTTTGCCCACTGACAAAGAAATGATCAGTCTATAATTTTAATGGTAGGTTTATTTGAACAGTGAGAGATAGAATAACAATAAAAAAATCGAGAAAAACGCATGTCAAAAATGTTATAAATTGATTTGTATTTTAATGAGGGAAATAAGTATTTGACCCCTCTGCAAAACATTACTTAGTACTTGGTGGCAAACCCTTGTTGGAAATCACAGAGGTCAGACGTTTCTTGTAGTTGGCCACCAGGTTTGCACACATCTCAGGAGGGATTTTGTCCCACTCCTCTTTGCAGATCTTCTTCAAGTCATTAAGGTTTCGAGGCTGACGTTTGGCAACTCGAACCTTCAGCTCCCTCCACAGATTTTCTATGGGATTAAGGTCTGGAGACTGGCTAGGTCACTCCAGGACCTTAATGTGCTTCTTCTTGAGCCACTCCTTTGTTGCCTTGGCCGTGTGTTTTGGGTCATTGTCATGCTGGAATACCCATCCACGACCCATTTTCAATGCCCTGCTGAGGGAAGGAGGTTCTCAACCAAGATTTGACGGTACATGGCCCCATCCATCGTCCCTTTGATGCGGTGAAGTTGTCCTGTCCCCTTAGCAGAAATACACCCCCAAAGCATAATGTTTCCACCTCCATGTTTGACAGTGGGGATGGTGTTCTTAGGGTCATAGGCTGCATTTTTCCTCCTCCAAACACGGCGAGTTGAGTTGATACCAAAGAGCTCCATTTTGGTCTCATATGACATCAACACTTTCACCCAGTTCTCCTCTGAATCATTCAGATGTTCATTGGCAAACTTCAGATGGCCCTTTATATGTGCTTTCTTGAGCAGGGCGACCTTGCGGGCGCTGCAGGATTTCAGTCCTTCACGGCGTAGTGTGTTACCAATTGTTTTCTTGGTGACTATGGTCCCAGCTGCCTTGACATCGTTGACAAGATCCTCCCGTGTAGTTCTGGGCTGATTCCTCACCGTTCTTATGATCATTGCAACTCCACGAGGTGAGATCTTGCATGGAGCCCCAGGCTGAGGGAGATTGACAGTGCTTTTGTGTTTCTTCCATTTGCGAATAATTGCACCAACTGTTGTCACCTTCTCACCAAGCTGCTTGGAGATGGTCTTGTAGCCCATTCCAGCCTTGTGTAAGTCTACAATCTTGTCCCTGACATCCTTGGAGAGCTCTTTGGTCTTGGCCATGGTGGAGAGTTTGGAATCTGATTGATTGATTGCTTCTGTGGACAGGTGTCTTTTATACAGGTAACAAACTGAGATTAGGAGCACTCCCTTTAAGAGTGTGCTCCTAATCTCAGCTCGTCATCTGTATAAAAGACACCTGGGAGCCAGAAATCTTTCTGATTGAGAGGGGGTCAAATACTTATTTCCCTCATTAAAATGCAAATCAATTTATAACATTTTTGACATGCGTTTTTCTGGATTGTTTTGTTGTTATTCTGTCTCTCACTCTTCAAATTAACCTACCATTAAAATTATAGACGGATAATTTCTTTGTCAGTGGGCAAATGTACAAAATCAGCAGGGGATCAAATACTTTTTTCCCTCACTGGATAAGAGCATCTGCTAAATGACTAAAATGTAAATATAATGGTACATTTCAGACGAACTCCAGACCAGCCATTGCATTGACAGCTGCTATTGCGTTAGCTAGCTGACATTCGTTCTAGCTTTACTCTCAACTGGCTAGCTTTATCAGGCAGCTTTAGATGCAAGGGGAAAATGAATATATTTGCTATTTAGTTAACCATCTGATCGATTAAGTTAATTACAGTGGCTTGCGAAAGTATTCACCCCCCTTGGCATTTTTCCTATTTTGTTGCCTTACAACCTGGAATTAAAATGGATTTTTGGGGGGTTTGTATCATTTGATTTACACAACATGCCTACCACTTTGAAAATGCAAAATATGTTTTATAGTGAAACAAACAAGAAATAAGACAAAAAATCAAAACTTGAGCGTGCATAACTATTCACCCCCCCAAAGTCAATACTTTGTAGAGCCACCTTTTGCAGCAATTACAGCTGCAAGTCTCTTGGGGTATGTTTCTATAAGCTTGGCACATCTAGCCACTTGGATTTTTGCCCATTCTTCAAGGCAAAATTGCTCCAGCTCCTTCAAGTTGGATGGGTTCCGCTGGTGTACATCAATCTTTAAGTCATACCACATATTCTCATTTGGATTGAGGTCTGGGCTTTGACTAGGCCATTCCAAGACATTTAAATGTTTCCCCTTAAACCAATCGAGTGTTGCTTTAGCAGTATGCTTAGGGTCATTGTCCTGCTGGAAGGTGAACCTCCGTACCAGGCTCAAATCTCTGGAAGACTGAAACAGGTTTCCCTCAAGAATTTCCCTGTATTTAGCGCCATCCATCATTCCTTCAATTCTGACCAATTTCCCAGTCCCCGCCGATGAAAAAATCCCCACAGCATGATGCTGCCACCACCATGCTTCACTGTGGGGATGGTGTTGGGTTTGCGCCAGACATTTTCCTTGATAGCCAAAAAGCTCAATTTTAGTCTCATCTGACCAGAGTACCTTCTTCCATATGTTTGGGGAGTCTCCCACATGCCTTTTGGCGAACACCAAACGTGTTTGCTTATTTTTTTCTTTAAGCAATGGCTTTTTCTCTCCACTCTTCCGTAAATCCCAGCTCTGCAGAGTGTACGGCTTAAAGTGGTCCTATGGACAGATACTCAAATCTCCGCTGTGGAGCTTTGCCTCTCTGATTAATGTCCTCCTTGCCTGGTCTGTGGGTTTTGGTGGGCGGCCCTCTCTTGGCAGGTTTGTTATGGTGCCATATTCTTTCAATTTTTTTATAATTGATTTAATGGTGCTCCGAGGGATGTTAAAAGTTTCGGATATTTTCTTTATAACCCAACCCTGATCTGTACTTCTCCACAACATGGTCCTTGACCTGTTTGGAGAGCTCCTTGATCTTCATGGTGCCACTTGCTTGGTGGTGCCCCTTGCTTAGTGGTGTTGCAGACTCTGGGGCCTTTCAGAACAGGTGTGTGTATATACTAAGATCATGTATACTGAGGTCCCCTGTAGCTCAGTTGGTAGAGCATGGCGCTTGCAACGCCAGGATTGTGGGTTCGTTTCCCATGGGGGCCAGTATGAAAAATGTATGCGCTCACTAACTGTAAGTCGCTCTGGATAAGAGCTTCTGCTAAATGACTAAAATGTAAATGTAATGTGACACTTAGATTGCACACAGGTGGACTTTATTTCAAAAAAATAAAGGGAACACTTAAACAACACAATGTTACTCCAAGTCAATCACACTTCTGTGAAATCAAACTGTCCACTTAGGAAGCAACACTGATTGACATAACATTTCACATGCTGTTGTGCAAATGGAATAGACAACAGGTGGAAATTATAGGCAATTCGCAAGACACCCCCCAATAAAGGACTGGTTTTGTAGGTGGTGACCACAGACCACTTCTCAGTTCCTATGCTTCCTGGCTGATGTTTTGGTCACTTTTGAATGCTGGCGGTGCTTTCACTCTAGTGGTAGCATGAGACGGAGTCTACAACCCACACAAGTGGCTCAGGTAGTGCAGCTCATCCAGGATGGCACAACAATGCGAGCTGTGGCAAGAAGGTTTGCTGTGTCTGTCAGCGTAGTGTCCAGAGCATGGAGGCGCTACTAGGAGACAGGCCAGTACATCAGGAGACGTGGAGGAGGCCGTAGGAGGGCAACAACCCAGCAGCAGGACTGCTACCTCTGCCTTTGTGCAAGGAGGAGCAGGAGGAGCACTGCCAGAGCCCTGCAAAATGACCTCCAGCAGGCCACAAATGTGCATGTGTCTGCTCAAACGGTCAGAAACAGACTCCATGAGGGTGGTATGAGGGTCCGACGTCCACAGGTGGGGGTTGTGCTTACAGCCCAACACCGTGCAGCACGTTTGGCATTTGCCAGAGAACTCCAAGATTGGCAAATTCGCCACTGGCGCCCTGTGCTCTTCACAGATGAAAGCAGGTTCACACTGAGCACATATGAAAGACGTGACAGAGTCTGGAGACGCCGTGGAGAACGTTCTTCTGCCTGCAACATCGTCCAGCATGACCGATTTGGCGGTGAGTCAGTCATGGTGTGGGGTGGCATTTATTTGGGGGGCTGCACAGTCCTCCATGTGCTCGCCAGAGGTAGCCTGACTGCCATTAGGTACCGAGATGAGATCCTCAGACCCCTTGTGAGACCATATGCTGGTGCGGTTGGCCCTGGGTTCCTCCTAATGCAAGACAATGCTAGACCTCATGTGGCTGGAGTGTGTCAGCAGTTCCTGCAAGAGGAAGGCATTGATGCTATGGACAGGCCCGCCCGTTCCCCAGACCTGAATCCAATTGAGCACATCTGGGACATCATGTCTCGCTCCATCCACTAACGCCACGTTGCACCACAGACTGTCCAGGAGTTTGCGGATGCTTTAGTCCAGGTCTGGGAGGAGATCCCTCAGAAGACCATCCGCCACCTCATCAGGAGCATGCCCAGGCATTGTAGGGAGGTCATACAGGCACGTGGAGGCCACACACACTACTGAGCCTCATTTTGACTTGTTTTAAGGACATTACATCAAAGTTGGATCAGCCTGTAGTGTGGTTTTCCACTTTAATTTTGAGGGTGACTCCAAATCCAGACCTCCATGGGTTGATACATTTGATTTCCATTGATAATGTTTGTGTGATTTTGTTGTCAGCACATTCAACTATGTAAAGAAAAAAGTATTTAATAAGATTATTTCATTCATTCAGATCTAGGATGTGTTATTTTAGTGTTCCCTTTATTTTTTCGAGCAGTGTATTTATTGTAATCTCCCTATCAGGCCACAGCATGCTGTGATAAGGGCCTGGATGGTGGCATACATCTTGTCACTGACTTTTGAACACTTGTCAAACTACATTCCACTAACTTGTTATTGATGAATTGGTGACTGAAAAATGTGTAAAGATGAATGTCGCTCTCAATTTTACTGCAAATAGATTCACTATCTAAAATTAAACTGGTGACAACTTGATCAAATTTATGAATATGTAAAACTGTTTACAAAATGATGGCACATTAAAGGTAGTTGGGGTTCTCATCACTGACATTAAACCAGCACTGACATTTGAGCAGTGAGGTTAATTTCGTCCCCTTCTCTGCTCTTTTCCTCAGGTTGAAGCACATCTATAACACCCAGACAGATCTAAAGAACTTGGGAACCTCCCAGCCACCAGGAAAATAATCTTGTGCTTGGAGTTTATTCACAAGGTTAGATAGAAATAGATCCACACATGTTGTTCTCTATCATGCAGACTTGTCGCTAACCTTGTAACTTGGGAAGCTCATTCAATAATACAGACGTGGGTAATTTCTGTCCCAGGGGACTGAACTGTGTGCAAGTTCAATTTATACCACAATTAGTTGAGGTGTTAGTGAAGTTCTGGAACAAAAACCTGTACACTCCTGTGTAAAGAACTTATGGCTGTCATGACATCAACTGACTAAATACAGTTACCATATTATTTTGTTAATCTATGCAGGTTCGTCATATGATTTCCAGGAGCCTGGTGGAAATGGATACAACCATAATCCAATGCAGGACATTTTCCTTCATCCAGGTTGAGGCCTGCTACCAGCAGCAACATGGATCACTCCATGTCAGTAATTCATGCATATTTTTTAAATATATATGCAGTGCTTTCGGAAAACATTCAGACCCCTTTACTTTTCCCACATTTTGTTACGTTACAGCCTTCTTCTAAAATTGATAAAATTGTTTTTTTCCCCCTCATCAATCTACACACAATACCCCATAATGAAAAAGCAAAAACAGCCTTTTAGAAATTTTTGCAAATGTATAAAAAAAAGAAGGAAATATTAAATTTACATAAGTATTCAGACTTTACTCAGAATTTTGTTGAAGCACCTTTGGCAGCGATTGAAGCACCTTTGGCAGGCTAGGCCACTCATGGACATTCAGAGACTTGTCCCGAAGCCACTCCTGCATTGTCTTGGCTGTGTGCTTAGGGCCGTTGTCCTGTTGGAAGGTGAACCTTTGCCCCAGTCTGAGGTTCTGAGCGCTCTGGAGCAGGTTTTCATCAAGGTTCTCTCTGTACTTTGCTCCGTTCATTTTTCCCTCGATCCTGACTACTCTCCCAGTCCCTGCCGCTGACAAACATCCCTACAGCATGATGCTGCCAACACCATGCTTCACCGTAGGGATGGTGCCAGGTTTCCTGTGACGCTTGGAATTCAGGCCAAAGAGTTCAATCGTGGTCACCTCCCTGACCAAGGCCCTTCTCCCCCGATTGCTCAGTTTGGCAGGGCGGCCAGCTCTAGGAAGAGTCTTGGTGGTTCCAAACTTCTTACATTTAAGAATGATGGAGGCCACTGTGGTTTTTTAGTACCCTTCCCCAGATCTGTGCCTCGAAACAATCCTGTCTCGGAGCTCTACGGACAATTATTTCGACCTCATGGCTTGTTTTTTGCTCTGACATGCACTGTCAACTGTGGGACCTTATATAGACAGGTGTGTGCATTTGCAAATCATGTCCAATCAATTGAATTTACCACAGGGGTACTCCAATCGAGTTGTAGAAACATCTCAAGGATTATCAATGGAAACATGATGCACCTGAGCTCAATTTCGAGTCTCAAAGCAAAGGGTCTGAATACTTATGTAAATAAGGTATTTTAGATTTTTATTGTAACATAACAACATGTGGAAAAAGTCAAGGGGTCTGAATACTTTCCAAATGCACTGTATATAGCTAATACTCCACTCATGTGCAGAGTGGAGAAGCCCTATGCACCATAAACCTGACTACTCCTGGAGTAACTCCCTGTCAGAGAGACTGATTAGAGGGTTTTGCCAGAGGTCCTGGGCCAATGGGAGGTCAGTGGTGAGGGCTTAGGGGTCAGAGGGAGTGAGAGCGAAGTTACAGACATGAAGATACAACTTGAAACACAGAATAAGGCTACCTTCAAACCGAAATGCATGAAGCACATGTTCAACACCGCTGTTTGGTGGGGAAAAAGACTGTGTTACGTTACGTTAATTGGTTGGATAGTCTTTGCAACTTTTCTGACGGACAACACAAGCTTATCCCTCTATTCCCAGGTGAGTCTGCTGGGCCATGGAACTCTTTTGCCAGTAGATTGTCGACGTGATTCATGATGATGACTGCTAGCTTGCTAGCCAAGATCAGTCCAATCAAAGCTACTGTAGATATAACGTGATTTGACGTAATTTTATCTGTGGCCAATGACCTTGAGCCTTCTTGGATGGGCACTTCTAATGTAACTCTATAGCAGCACCCGAGGGGCTTGAATATTTGAGCTCTCCCCATAGATTTTGCAGTAACGTAGTGTCCCCATGAGTGACAGAACACTGAGTCAATCACGGCGCAACTAGAGAACATTACCAACCCCTATGCTCTGTATTTTCCACTGGCTGCCCCACCACAACAGAAAGCACTGAGCTAGGCAGAAACACCTGCATTTTGGAGCTGCCTTACTCAAGAAAGCAAAAACGAGACCATGTTTGTAGGCGGCTTTATTAACTCAGTAATTTTTTTTTACATTGTTTGCAAACAGATATGTGACACGTATTAATGCCAAAATAACATGCAAAGCAGACAAAAAGCTAAACAGGTGGGGCTCAAAACAGGCTCTGCCCCACCTGCCCTGAATGACGGGTCGCCACTGTGCCTGTCTAAACGCAGCCAGGGACAAGTGAATATAAGTCACTTCTTGTGTTTGTAGCAGTTTCTATGAATTTGAGTGGTTACGTACACTACATGTTAAATGGCTACGAGACAGAGATAAGGAGACTCTTGCTGTAATCAAAGGGAAGGTACCACTGAAGGCCCCAGTATTCAGGCAGGCAGCTTGAAGCAGATGTGTGTCACCATCCAGGCCCTTGTCACAGCATGCTGTGGCCTGATAGGGAGATGACAATAAATATATTATATACGTTTCACCACCAAAGCCGTGTTAGCATTTACTACATGTTGCTGAACAATCCAACCATTTTGTTAGTGTCATTGATATAAATGGGCAATTCAAATAAAATATCCAGTTCATAAGAATTGACTGCAATACCTCTAAGGTATTTTGGTGATCTGGCAGCATGCTGCTTTCTAGTGATCTTACTCCCTCTCCACCTGAAATGCAATAACAACAAAAACATGAATAACAAAAATCCTAGTGAGTCAGTAACTTGGTTAACTAGGCTAATTAAACACTTAAGATAGCCAGTTGATAGTAAAGCTAGGATGAATGTCAGAGGCCAGATAGCTAACGCAATAGCGTCTGTCAATACAATGGTGATATAGAAATTAAAATATATACAGGTTAAAAGTAATGACTAAATGTTCCACCCTTAAATATTGTCACGATCGTCGTAGGGAATAGACCAAGGCGCAGCGTGATGAACGAACATGTTTAAACTTTATTATCTTTAGTGATAATAGACACCAATAAACAAAACAAGAAACGACTCGTGAAGTCCACGG
The DNA here is from genome assembly GCF_964263955.1 of Coregonus lavaretus. Classification (NCBI taxonomy): domain Eukaryota; kingdom Metazoa; phylum Chordata; class Actinopteri; order Salmoniformes; family Salmonidae; genus Coregonus; species Coregonus lavaretus. Next base: position 23,775,946 of record NC_140009.1, read on the forward strand.
TAACAATGACCAACACGGAACAAGAACCCACAAACACAAAGGGAAAATAGACAGTATAAATATGGCTCCCAATCAGAGACAACCAACGACAGCTGACACTCGTTACCTCTGATTGGGAGTCACTCTAGCCAACATAGAAATAAACACAACTAGAACTACCAACATAGAAATCTAACACATAGAATGAACACACCCTGGCTCAAAATATAGAGTCCCAGAGCCAGGGTGTGACAGTACCCCCCCCTAAAGGCGGACTGCGACCGCGCCTCAACTAGAGCAAAACAGGGGAGGGCTGGGCGGGCATACCTCCTCGGCGGCGGTTCTGGCTCCGGCCTTGACCACCACCCTCCAATAAACCCCCCATAGCGCCCCTGGTCCAGTCTGGCCCCGCTGGCTGGAGCTGAACTGGACGTAGCAGGGGCGGTTAGCTTCAGCTCCGTAGTGGAGCAGTTGACCGGTACCTTCCCAGGCACCGGTGACCCAGGCACGGGTTGTGCTGGACTGACGACGCGCACCCCGGGCTTAGTGCGTGGAGGAGGAACGGGCCTTACCAGGCTGACGACGCGCACCCCTGGCTGGTGCGTGGAGGAGGAACGGGCCTTACCAGGCTGACGACTCGCACCCCTGGCTTGGTGCGTGGAGGAGGAACGGGCCTTACCAGGCTGACGACTCGCACCCCTGGCTTGGTGCGTGGAGGAGGGACGGGCCTTACCAGGCTGACGACTCGCACCCCTGGCTTGGTGCGTGGAAGAGGAACGGGCCTTACCAGGCTGACGTCTCGCACCCCTGGCTTAGTGCGAGTGGCAGGAACAGGCCGGCCGGGCTGGCGACGCGCACCGTAGACTTGGTGCGAGTGGCAGGAACAGGCCGGGCCGGGCTGGCGACGCGCACCGTATACTTGGTGCGAGTGGCAGGAACAGGCCGGGCCGGGCTGGCGACGCGCACCGTAGACTTGGTGCGAGTGGCAGGAACAGGCCGGGCCGGGCTGGCGACGCGCACCGTAGACTTGGTGCGAGTGGCAGGAACAGGCCGGGCTGGGCTGGCGACGCGCACCGTAGACTTGGTGCGAGTGGCAGGAACAGGCCGGGCCGGGCTGGCGACGCGCACCGTAGACTTGGTGCGAGTGGCAGGAACAGGCCGGTCCGGGCTGGCGACACGCACCGTAGACTTGGTGCGAGTGGCAGGAACAGGCCGGGCCGGGCTGGCGACGCGCACCGTAGACTTGGTGCGAGTGGCAGGACCAGGCCGGGCCGGGCTGGCGACGCGCACCGTAGACTTGGTGCGTGGAGCAGGGACAGGCCGGGCTGGGCTGGCGACGCGCACCGTCGACTTGGTGCGTGGAGCAGGGACAGGCCGGACCGGGCTGGCGACGCACACCGTAGGCTTGGTGCGTGGACCAGGGACAGGCCGGACTGGGCTGGCGACGCACACCGTAGGCTTGGTGGCTGACTAAATACTTTTTTTCCCCACTGTAGATACCTGGAATAAAATATCACTGCTTACTTATATGAAGTAAGGTATTATATTGACAAATGAGTCAAATATGACATTAATAAGGGTGACAGGAACACTATACGGGGAAACAAATATTTCCTATGTTCTTGATTATATTTTACATTTTGGCCATTTGGCAGACGCTCTTATCCGGGGCGACTTACAGTTGGTGAGTGTATATATTTTCATACTGTAAAGAAAGGAACAATCCTACGAGATAATGTCTGGCATAAGGATCAATTATGAAATGTATTAAAGTTTTGATATGCAGAAATATTGACACATGGGTAAAACAATGTGTCAATAGGGGGGATAGTTTAGATGGTAGAGCAGGTTAGGAAACACTTTGTGGCCTAGGGTATAACAAATTACAAATATATATATATATATATATATTTTTTTTTTAAAGTGTTTGGAAGACCTTACAGAATGCCACAGTTGGCAGGACCAGAACAAGCAGACATAGAACTAGAGAATACACTAGCAGAACACATGAGAAAATTGTTTGTTAACCATACCCGTATGTCTAAGAATTTGTGTCCTACAGGAGAATTAAAGGAGAAGGTGATTCATAGTATATAACCTGGAGACTGGGTGTGGATCCAATCATTGAGGAAAAAGGATTGAAAGCAGCCACGCTGGGAGGGACCATACCAAGTCCTATTGGTAACTGCCTTCGCTATAAAAATAGCTGAGAGAGCCACTTGGGTCCACGTTACCCACTGCAAAAAGGTAGGCCCACATACCAACACAGTTGAACACACACAGAGTTAAAGAGAAGAACTGACCCACTAGGGTTCGGGGTAAACTCTGTTAACGAAGAAACCCTACCCCGACCTTTCATCACTGTGGGGTGTTTATAGAGGTGTGGGTATGGGGTAGTACTAGGTAGGTGGGTCAGGGACAGGATTGGGATGGCGGTTTTGGGGATTTTGGGGGACTCTGAGCTACATCATCGTGTTAACCATATTATGGATGAATCCAGATCAACCTATACAGGGAAATTATTAACAAAATAATACCAAGGCACTGATTCGATCTCGTAGAAATACTGGAACCAAGAAAGACTATTGGGGGAATGATTATTTTAATAGTTAAAGTCAGTTTAGGACAAGATGGGGGATTCAAGATACCATTCGACTTCTCCCATGAAGAGTTAGGAGGTTTTGGGGGCTTTGGTAAGAAGGGGGCATGTACAAGAAAGTTAGGTCCTAGAAGGTATGGTAAATACATTTGCACTGTGGAACGCTCATGTCCTTGGGCAAGGGTGTTTAAACATACCTGGGGAACATACTATGAGAATGGAATGGACGCAGCACACCGATGGGGAATTAAACAAACCCATGATAAATGTAAAACGGAACTGGTGATAACGGTACAGTCAATTATGCAAGATGACATAGCAAGGAACTATTGGGCCTGTGTTGATGATTTCGGGGCAGATATATGTTTGAGGTTCATTTTTCAGGAGAGAAATGAATCTTCCACCCCCGAGACAGAACAGCAGGTAGATCTAATGTTATCACCAGAGGTATCAAAAAATAGTCTAATACCCCTTGGAAGGCCCTCAGAAGGAATCCTAAATAGCACTAAACAACCAAGTGTAGAATATTTCCTCTTGCAGGAAATGAACCAAGGAGAAGTAGAAGGAATTTAAAATGAGAACTTCTGGGTAAGGTGGATGAACTACACAGCTAGGGCGTTGGGTCAAACTAATTTTTATGCCTGTTCAACAGGTAGGCCAACCCTTCTAACTGCACCTATGCCTCAGACCATGTTCTCATGTGTGATAGATTTGGGATCAAACCAAACCTCACCTAATTGTTCTGATATTAAAATAACCACTCTTAAAAAGGATAATACTAAGGCACCCTAATTCACCATGACCCCCGGAGATTATCAATGTTATAGACACCAAAGTAATGCGAATCACAGATAAAATTGGAGAAGGGTTTACAACAACGTTTTTCTGGTGGGTTACAATTGATAAAAATGTTGACTGGATTAATTACTGTAGTAGAAATATTTGACTAAAAAATAGTCAACTCAAAAATATCTCTCAAGACACCGGAGCTTGTGAATCCAAGATTTAGACTTCATTGCATAATAAAGCCGAGCTTGCTCCATGGAACAACTGTCTCTCTCTGGCTTAGACATCCCTTTTATACATACACACAAATGCACAAACATGCGTACATGGCATATACAGTTACCCCCTTATGGTAAATTCCTTACTTATTTTAGTTCTGCACCACCCTTCTTTTTCAACGTCCAGCTGTCACACAATGTCCACTCCAAAAGGTCATGAATGCTTTTTCTATATGAAGCCTCTCATTCTATCATTCTATTGGCTGCGTGGCTTAGGCCCCTTCTTAAAAAAGAACTAATGTAATGCATACTGTTGAGAGCTTTGGTGAAAGAACACATGCATTCATTTAAAACACAGCATATACTACATCTCTATATTCCTTATTTAAGCATGTATCTGGATTATAAAATATCAAACATGTTTATTATATTTTACCTTTGGCATCTCCCTACATGTGCCATAATGATACATAAAATACTCCTATATAATCCCCCCTTTGGGACATTCCAACAATGTACCAAATTATACAAAGATTAATTTTAAAATGAATGTAAGCATGTGCATTTACTTATTCTTATCCTTGCCATATGTGGTTTCATTTTACACGCATATATTTAAACCAATATATCTTCCTCATTACTTGATCCATCCTGATGAGGACCCATAGCCCAGTCAGGTATTGGATACAAGTCTGCAAGGTTTTCCTTTATATTAACCTCCACATTTTCCTGTTGGGCTTTGTAACCATGGCAGGCCCATCCACCCCCAGGAACAACTCCATACAGACATTCAGGATTCCCAAATGGACAGTCCATTGGTCCTCCTTTAACATTACAAGATTTCCCATATTTATTAACATACTGTCCTGGAGCTCCCTGAACTGGGTGTATTTCTTTGGCTGAACTAGTAACAATTGTCTGTACAGTCATTTGTTTTACTGTGGTTTGAATCAAAAGTGATTTTAACAGAGGTAGTATACAACAAAACACTACTCCCATTACTACAAGTGATATTCCTATCATTATTGCCATTTTTGTAAACATTGCACCCCATTTTCCCAAAGTTAATTCCATCCAGTCCCAAACATGAGCATCATACCCAGCATTATCCTTGACCTCTTTTCGTAGTCCCTTGAGTTTAGTCATTGCTTCAGTGAAAGAACCATCCGGGGCATTATTATTGGGGATAAAAGTACAACATTCATCTCCAAACATAACACAAACTCCACCTTTTTCCGCTAATAGCCAGTTTAGAGCCTGCCTATTCTGCCATGCCATTCTACTGGTAGCCTGTACTTGCTCTCCTAAAGCTGATAATGCAGAGTCTGTGTAATTAATAAACCTTTGTTGATTATAATAAATATAATTGATCCATTCTAGGTTTTTGTTGGTTGAAATCCAGACAAATATTGATTCAAATCCTGCTTTAATTGCCTTATATTCATTTGGAATTCCTCTGGGTTGACCTATTGCATCCAAATATACATTGGAGTCATGTTCATATGATCTTTTTACCCTTTTATTATTATTCTGTGCATCCCTATTTGTCGTTTGGTCTACCTCCCACTCCGATATAACCACCTCCTGAAGCATTTGTACTCTAGCACATACTCCCTTCCATCCTTTAGGCAAAGTAGCTCTAATCTTTTGTCCTCCACATACCCAAAAGAAATCTGCCACTGCCACCGATTGATCCTCATAAGGAGAAATCAATGGTATTGCCAGTGTTTGCTTCTCACATTCCCCAGGGTCACCCGGCCCTCCATTTGTAGCTATTGCCCCAGTACTTGATCCTGCTGCCTGATAAACTGCTCTGTGGGGGGTATCTGCATTCCAGGACATATCATTATTTAGGTGCCATATGATCTCACACTTTCCCTTAAATTTTCCCAAATCGTGCTCCCCATCTGTTTTATTGTAGCATTCATAATTTTGATTATAGTCTATACGGTATTTTTCCGGTGCTTCCATTTTCCCGGGCTCTATTCTGGTATCTAATTTTTTACACCACTCTCCCCATCCTGCTTGATTATAGAATCTGTAATGATAGGGATTTCCCAAAAATGATAAACATTCTGCAGGACAGTAGGGCCTTTCTCCTCTTTTAAGATGACAGTAGCTCCGTTTAAAGTTAGCACAGTCCTTGTAACTGTGTGGACTTGGTATTACTATCAATTATTTTAATGGAGAAGGAGCACAAACTAAACAATTAGCTTTTCTATTAATTATTTTAGCTGAATATTGTGCCCATTTGTACCAATCATTTTGCATGGCTCCCTCCCATAGCCTTTCTATTTTTGGTGATGCTATCATTACTTTCAGTATTACTGTTGGGGCTGAGGTAGATTGTCTATTTTCCAGACTTCCCCAGTTAGTTAAAGAATCCCATACATTTTGAAAAAACCCATTTGTTTCTATTTTTTCTAATCCTGTCTTTGTTGGTTCTACTGCTATAGTAATTAGTGGTCCTTGGGTAGTGGTCATAGTTACATTAACTATTTCAGGTTATTCTTCCTGTCTAGATTGGTGTTTGGAAATAGGATCAATATCCATTGTCATTATACTATTCCCTTCTAACCCCTTAACACTAACTATTTCCAATATGTACTTTGCATTATTTTCTTGAGCCAATTCCTTAAAGGTAATTTCCCAACTACTGTCTCCTTTGTTAACTTCTATTTGGCAGCCATATTCATCCCAGATTGCTTCTCCTCTTGTTTGATGATTAGCCCACCCACAAAGTGATTCCTCCGGCAGAGGTTTCATCCTTCGTATTGAAAAGGATTTTTGAGTTTCCATAACTGTCAGTACTTGGGCTGGAATAGAAATACTGTTTCGAGCTATTTCCAAAGGTACATGCTTTTTTATTCTATTCCTTATTTTAGCTTCAGGAACCAATTTCTTAAGTACTGACGAAATCATGAGATGATTGGCTTGTTTTATATCCATTATTTTTTCATGGCCATCCCCTTTAGCTCAACTTCTACACAATGATTTTTTGGACATTTTATTCTAAACATGACATATCCTTCAATCTGACATTTCCCCAATCTAGGCCATCCTGTATACGATACTTGTTCTTTGTTTACAACAGCAATTCTTCCTGGCTCAGTAAGACTATCTCTAGAATATTGTATAGTTGTAGGCAGACTCACCACCATCTCTCCTAGGTTAACTGCTATTACCGTTAGAGCAATTCCACAGTTCTTAAATTGTCGGAGATCATGTGAGGGCAGAGAAGTCAATTGTGGGAAAGTCCCTTTCCTCAACAGCAGAGGAGTCTCTTCCTTCAATGGTGGAAAGATCGCTTCCTCCTCCTTCTCCTGTTGTCCCTCCATTCCCTGGGTGTCTGCTTGTGTTTGGGGGCTCTGCCATGGCAAGTATCCTATCAGCAGTATTCCCCACATCATCAGGCCGCACCTCCCGACTCTCCGGATTTTCAGGTGGGAGTGCCTGTTGTCCTTCGACGTTGGCACTTGGACTTGTGCATGCTTCTTCTTCTTGGACTCCATCTGATGCCTCGACATCCTCCTCTTCCCCATGGCTCGCCGATGGCAGACCGATTCTCTTCGGGACCCTGGTGCAGTGGTTTAGATGGTACCACGTCGTGCTTCCTTCCACCTGTACTGCTGTGGGCGTCGCTCGGATCACCGTATATGGTCCTTCTCTCCTGGGCTCGTTCCACTTCCTGCGAAACACTCGGATGTAGACTCGATCTCCTGGAATCACCGGCCCTGGCTCCTCTGGTCCAGGTTCCGGTTCTCGCCCTTTTTCCTGGAGATAGATCACTTTATGTATAGCAGTTAGTTGTCTTACATACGCTTTAAGTTCCATCTCTAATTGGTCCAATGAGGGTCCTTTGTAGGGCCCTCTTAGACCTGGCACTGGCATGGGTCGACCCATAAGCATTTCATGTGGGGTTAGATGCGTATTTCTGTTAGTTTGCATGCGATAACTCATCAATGCTAGTGGTAGTGCATCCACCCAATTGAGCTTTGCACTAGCACAGATTTTATTCAGTTTAGCCTTGAGGGTGCCATTAATTCTCTCAACCATCCCCTGAGATTGTGGCCGATACACACACCCTAGTCTTAGCTTAATCCTTAGCTGCTGTAATACTTGCTTCACTGTTTTCTGAATAAACGCTGATCCATTGTCTGAACTGATTTCTATTGGTATTCCAAATCTGGGTATTACTTCTCTGGTTAGAAATTTGATTACTGTTCCTGATCCTAGATCTGCTGAGGGTACCGCTTCTACCCATCTACTGAATCTATCTATGATCACTAGCATGTACCTTTTGCCATTCACCTTTTTTATCATATCTACATAGTCCATGACTAAGTGTCGAAATGGTCCATCAGGAACTGGTATGTGCCCTATAGGCGTTGTTATTCCTTTCCTTACATTGTTTTGTGCACATACCTCACATCTTGCTAATGCCTCATCTATTGTTGCCTGTAGGTATGGAGACCAGTATCCTTATTTTTTAATTTTCCTTACTATTTCCCCCCTTGCGCAATGGTCAAAACCATGCGCATCAGTTATCAGTAAGTTGAGCAACACAATGGGTGCTACTATGGTTCCTTCATGAGACCTCCATAATCCTTTCACATATTTGGTGGCTCCTCTTTGGTGCCACATTGTCTGTTCATAAGGTCCTACTCTTTCCTGCATCCTTATTATATCATCTGGCTGTGGTATGGATTCAATAATGACCATTGGTGCTGTTAACACTGGGACGGTGCATCTAGATGCCTTCTTTGCAGCTTCATCAGCTGCATTGTTTCCTTTGGTTATAAATCCCTTTCCTTTCCTATGCGCCTGACATTAATGTATTAGTGGGATACATTAACGGCATCATTAATTCCACAATCTGCTCGTGGTGTTGTATGAGTGTACCATCGCTTTTCTTGAACCCTCGCTGCTTCCAGACTGCCCCAAATAGATGACACACCCCATGTGCATATGCTGAATCAGTATAGATATTAACAGTTTTTCGTTTTCCTAGGATGCAAGCTGCAGTGAGTGCTTTTAGTTCAGCCAACTGGGCTGAGCATGGCTGTGGACAGTATTCTGCTATCACCTCTTTGAAATGTTCTCCTTGTTTTTGCACTACTGCACAGCCTGCATGATTTCCCACATGATCTTTATAACAGGATCCATCAACAAAATACTCTTCTATGCACTCTTCCCCCAGGCTGGACAACGGGGTTGACTCTAAGTCTGGCCTTAGTCGAGTAAATGTCAATGAATCTGCTACACAGTCATGTGCTTGCCCCTCAAACTCTAAGGGGATTCTTTCAGCTGGGTTTACTGTACTGCATCGTTTAATGGAAACATCTGGATAGGTCAATAGAGTCATGTATTCCAAAGTTCTAGCATTGGTAAGGACAAACTTCCCTTGTTCTATTAGTTCCACTATTTTATGGTGTGTGTATATATTATTACCGGGTATCCCATAGTAATTGTGGACGCTTTGTCATATGCATATTGTAATGCAGCTAGACCTTGATAACAGGGTGGATATCCCTGGGCAACAGAATCTAGTTTAGAACTATAATACGCAATAGGTTGTTTTCGTCTTCCACTGCATGTCTCTTGCATAAGTACCGCTGTTGCATACCTATCACATCTATTTGCCACATACAACAAGAATGGTTTTGTGTAATCTGGGGCTGCTAGAGCCGGAGCTGACTGTATTTCCTTCTTTATTGTTTCGAACGCAGTCAATGCGTCACTGTTCCATTCCAGGCTTGCTCTAAGGTCTAGTTGTCCTGCTTCTTTCATGATTTCTCGCAGAGGAGCAGTTTTAACTGCATACTCCTCTATCCAGTCTGAGCTGAATCCAGTCATCCCTAAGAACGTCATCATCTGAGCAACTGTTTGAGGTAGAGGTGCCTTGCTGATTCCTTCCAATGGTCCTGGTGCTATTGTCTTTGTTCCATGTGCAATTGTTCTTCCTAGATATTCAACTTGAGATTGACAATACTGAAGTTTCTTTTTTGACACCTTGTGTCCTCCTTCTGCCAGTCTCTTTAAAACCTTCATAGAATCAGCATGGCATTGTTCTAAGGAGGGAGCGCAGATCAACAGATCATCCACGTACTGTATCAATGTTCCTTCAAGTATTAGATTTTCTAGATCTATTCTTAACACCTGATTGAACACATGAGGAGAATGCTTAAATCCCTGTGGAGTCCGAGTATATGTATGTTGTTTACCTTTGTAGGTAAATGCAAACAAGTGTCTGCACTCTTTTGCCAGGGGCACACAAAAAAATGCTCCACATAGGTCAATCACTGTGAAGTACTTTGCTTCTGAGGGAACATTGGTGAGTAGCGTATGAGGGTTTGGAACATCAGCAGGCCAATCTTGTACTATGTCATTTATGGCCCTTAAGTCATGTACCAGCCTCCACGTTTTCCCATCTGCTTTAAGGACCGGCAACAAAGGTGTATTACAACAACTTTGTGTTTCTATCAGTACTCCTGCTTTTATCAGTCCTTCAATTGATGCCCTCTTCTGCTTCAGGTTTCATATGGTATTGAGCCCTCCAAGGGGGCTTGACATCTGGCTTTGTTTTGACAAAAACAGGACTTGCCGATTTTACCAATCCAACATCTGTATCGTGTTGTGACCATACCTCCTGAGGTATGTTTTTCTCCATTTCCTGTTTTTGCTTATCCTCAAATTCTGTTACTTCCCCTAGCTGTGTTAGCTGTTGGGATGTAACTTCCACTTCCCTGGGGTCCCCAGTCATTATTGTAGTATGGTGTATCTTGATTAAGGCTTTATCTTTCAAGTGATAAATCAGTGGATTTTCTGTTTTGTTCCATTGAATTGTTTTTGCTCGCATCATCATGGTGCCCAAATCCTTAGCCTCCATTCCCTTGTTCACCAGCAAGGTAATGTGTGGGGCAGCTTCAGAAACATTATACCATTTTGCCACAAAGTCTGAGCCATCCATGTCCGTCACCTCCATTGCTGCTCCTTGTTTTCCTATAATTATGTACTGAGACATTATAGGTACTGATTTCCCATTTGTATTTAACAACCACAGTTGTTCTAAAAGATCATCACGATAGGGATCATATTGCATGGTGCAGTGAAATTCTGACTTTCATCTTTCTGCTTCTGGTATCTGAGCCTGAATAAACCTACCCCATTTCTTTACTACTCTATCTACTTCTGTCTCAATATCCCCTAACCAATAGACATTTGCTGTATCCTGTTTCATTACCATTTGTAAGTTTAACCCTGCCATGTCTATAATTACCCCTTCAGAGGAACATCGTATTTGTTTACCCATTTTGCATAGGGCATCTCTTCCCAATAGATTGACAGGGGTGTGTTCTGATACAAGTACAGGGAGGGTTGCGGATTTGTCATCCGCTGTCAGGCGAACTGGAGCTGTCATTGGAATTAACTGCGTTTGTCCCGAGAATCCTATAGTTTTGGCATATTTGCCAGACAAGGGGAGGTGAGAGGCATAATTTGGACTTACGCAAGTGTAAGTGGCTCCAGTGTCAACCATTATGGGTGTGCCTCTGTTCTCTATTTGAACCTGCAGCATAGGTTATTGATCAGCTCGTGTAGTTAGTACTGTAAACTGACCCTCCCCGGTAGGATTCTCTGGGCACCCCTAGTACCCCTGATTGGGCCCAGCCCATGGATTCACAGGACGTTGGATTTGTTGCTGATTTTGTTGCCAGCCGTCAGGTTGCTTCCAATTATTTTGGTTTTTGTTCCCCTGTTGTTGCCAGGGGTTTGTAGGGCAGTTTCGTCTGATATGCCCTTGCTGCTGGCATCCCCAGCAAATTCCAGGTTGCCCTTGTGGGCCCTGATTTCCTCCTTTTTGATTATTTTGCTGAAATTTTTGTTGTTTATTGTTATTATTCCATTGCCGGGGTTGTTGTGCATACACATTCACTACTGGTACTGTGGGTTGTACTTGGGCCTGTGGCGCGGGAGGCAGATATGGCCCTCCTGGAGTGACTGCAGCCATCATTCCTGTTTCATTCGCAGGTGCTGTTACTGGGGCCTGGATTTTCTTCTTCCCTCTGTTTGTCAGTTCTTCCAATTGGAGTTGAGTCAGTTTCCTCTGAATGTATCTCCCCTGCTCCATAAGTCTATGTTCATCCTTTCTGTGTTTTTCTACTGCATGTATCACATGGTCACAGAATTCTTTGTGTGTCTTTGAGGTTAGTCCCACCACATCCTCCAGCCTGCTTCTCACTGATTGGAGCATTGCCTCTATTATGGAGTTTCGGAATAGAGTTGTCATCAGTGGGTCCCCTTCTGGATCTCGTTCCGTTTCCAGTCTCCATCGTTTCATCTGTTCATGTAGATAGGCAGCTGGATTCTCAGTTTCTCCCAGTGTCCCCCCTTTCAGTGACTTGGGGTCAATTCTCGCCGGGTATTCCAGTCTTAGTGCTTGCCAGACTTCGGGCGGTGTGAATCAAAGTCCATCCCATCTCCTTGTGGGTCACTCACTTCTCTACTCAGGTCACTGTTCCCCAGTATATCCTCCATCTTTGCCTTTCCAACCACCCTTGCCAACATTGCCTTCAGATCCCCCACAGCCAGCAGTTTCCCCATGGTCTGTTCCTCAAAAATCCTAATCCATTTTCCCGCCCCATCATGCAAATCTGGCAGACGGGCAACTAATCCTTCCAGGTCCTGTGATCCCCACGGAACATAGTGAGCCTGGGTACCTTTTATTAGAATTGGATATTGTCCCTTATATTTTTCAGGTCTTCTCAATGTTCTCCTATTGCGCAATCTTTCTTCCCTTACGCCTTGATTGCAATCTCCCCATATTTCAGCTGCTGCTCCTTCTTCCTCCTCTTGCTCTCTGCCTGTAAGCTGTCTTACCTCACTTTGCTCCCTCTATTTTTCTTATTTTTCTCTCAACATTCGCCTCATCCTGTCCATTTCTCTCTCTATTAGTTCGTTTGTTGCTTCAATATCTGCCATTTCTTCATCTGAGAGTTCTCCATCATCTCTCTTCATCATTTTCATTCTTCCCAATGCTTCCCTCAGCTCGCCATAGCAGTCCAATCTATTTGGCTTGATTTCTGCCCTTCGCTTGATTCTTTCTGTTTTCTTTGACTCTTTTTCCATCCTTTGGGAGGATGTAAACAAAGATCTTTCTTCTTCCATTTCTATTTCTCCTTTTATTGAAAGTACTCCGGACACCTGGGGATATTGTCCAACAACATATGGTGGGGGTCTCACAGACCAATCTGCTTTCTTTTTGTTTGTTTTCTCATCATCTTTTCTCAACATGTTTCTGGCTTCTCGCATGTTCTTTAGCAATCCTTCTCCTTCCATTTTGAACATGTTGAGTACTTCTTTTTCTCTTTCTTTTTTGACGCTTCTCTTCTTTCCTGTGTCTTTTGCTTTACAGTTCTTTATTAGTGTTTCCCTTTCCTCACACACCGAGACGTCAAATGTTCCTCCTTCTGGCCATTTGGTGCCCATTTTCCTGGTGCGTTTCTCCCATTTTTCAGATGTTTTCGCTATTTCTTCCTTGCCTAGGGGATACCTAGCACTCAGTATTTCTACCGCCGTTTTATTCATATTTATGGCCTATATTTTTTAACTTCCTTTTTAATCTATTTTAGTATTCCTCCTATTTATTTATTTTTTATATTAGTATTTGCTTTTATTGTTAGACTATTTGTGCTTCTTTGATTATTGTTTGGTTAGAACTTATTTATTATTAATGGGCATTTGACAGTCTCTTTATATCATAATAATATTTCCTGATGTCCACTTTTCCTTTGTGTGGACACCTCATGAATCTTTACCCTTGCTAGTGTTTTATTTTAGCTTTAAATCACTCAGCTATATTCTTTATGTAATAATAAAATGATTTCTCCTGATGTCCACTTATCCTTTGTGTGGACACCTCATAAATCTTTCCCTTGCTAGTGTTTTATCTTAGCTTTAAGTCACTCAGCTATATTCTTTATGTAATAATAAAATGATTTCTCCTGATGTCCACTTTTCCTTTGTGTGGACACCTCATAAATCTTTCCCTTGCTAGTGTTTTATCTTAGCTTTAAGTCACTCAGCTATATTCTTTATTTAATAATAAAATGATTTCTCCTGATGTCCACTTTTCCTTTGTGTGGACACCTCATAAATCTTTCCCTTGCTAGTGTTTTATCTTAGCTTTAAGTCACTCAGCTATATTCTTTATGTAATAATAAAATTATTTCTCCTGATGTCCACTTTTCCTTTGTGTGGACACCTCATAAATCTTTCCCTTGCTAGTGTTTTATCTTAGCTTTAAGTCACTCAGCTATATGTCTGTTCCTAACCCTATGAGCATCCACACACAATTCACTCTTTCTCTCCTGGTGTGAGACCGGGTGAGTCCTTCCTACCAGGTTACACTTAAGTAACGGTCCAGAAAAGGTGCGTCAACCTTTCCCCACCAAGGACAGAGATTTTCACACTCACTTGCACTCTCACTCTTTCACACACTTGTCTAAGTTACCTGTAAACTTAACCCCCTCTTGATACACTTCCTCAACACAAGAAAACAGTTTTAAACAGGATTTATATGTATCTAGCCCCCTAGGTGATACACACCCGGACTTCTACTATGCTTTCCTAAGCGACCTGTAAGTTCTGCTCTCTTTCTCTGATTCACTTCCTCAACACAGAGAAAAAGCGATATTTGTACAGGATTTTGCCTACCTAAGCAGTCCTAAAAAACTATTCATTTCCTCTACACGTTTTAAAGCGGTATTCGCAGGACTTTGTAACATGTTATTATCTGATTGCTCAACCAGATGGACAGCCGCCCGTGCCGAAATGACCCACACAGTGATCAGCAAAATGAATCAAATGAATCGACCGAATCGAACAGACGCATCAGATGAGCAACCGAGTGACCCCGACGATTGGACGCACGAATTGAGCAATCGAATCAAACAGATCAATCAGACTGTCCAAAATAGCAACCTGAATGAGACAGATTAATCATCCAACTTGACCACAATCAATCAAATCACAATGGATTAAACAGAATTACCAGCAGGACGAACAATTGAATCAAATGTTTTGAAGAAACGGTTCAGACGAACAACCGAGTGTCATTGACGAGTACAAGACGCGTCAAACCGTCGGTTTAGTCAAACAGATGCATTCATACTGACCAAATGATCAACTCAAACGAGACAGATAGCCCACCCCACTCAACCACAATGACTGACCTACACCAACCCAGGCAGACCATCCACCTACCGAGCAAATCTATTTATACTATTTTCTACTTATTTCAACCCTCGAGGCTTTTCATCATTTAGCATGTATTTTAAATCCAAAAGCTCCCAGTGTCTAATTTTCTGGTTCTTAATTTTGGAGAGACCTTCTTGGTATTTCTGCAGCTGATGTCGAGCCCCGGATCGAACCACACAAACGTTATACTATATAAGTAAGAACTTGGCTTACCTTTTAAAAGCGGCCGCTTTTGTTTGTATGGTCCGTCCAAGCCGTTTCACAACTGCAGATGTATACCGTCTCTAGGCCCTGTTTTTCAACCCTGGCTAGCTCGCCAATTATGTAGTAGAAATATTTGACTAAAAAATAGTCAACTAAAAAATATCTCTCAAGACACCGGAGCTTGTGAATCCAAGACTTAGACTTCATTGCATAATAAAGCCGAGCTTGCTCCATGGAACAACTGTCTCTCTCTGGCTTAGACATCCCTTTTATACATACACACAAATGCACAAACATGCGTACATGGCATATATAGTTACCCCCTTATGGTAAATTCCTTACTTATTTTAGTTCTGCACCACCCTTCTTTTCAACGTCCAGCTGTCACACAATGTCCACTCCAAAAGGTCATGAATGCTTTTTTCTATGTGAAGCCTCTCATTCTATCATTCTATTGGTTGCGTGGCTTAGGCCCCTTCTTAAAAAAGAACTAATGTAATGCATACTGTTGAGAGCTTTTGTGAAAGAACACATGCATTCATTTAAAACACAGCATATACTACATGTCTATATTCCTTATTTAAGCATGTATCTGGATTATAAAATATCAAACATGTTTATTATATTTTACCTTTGGCATCTCCCTACATGTGCCATAATGATACATAAAATACTCCTATATAATATCTACAAAGCTTCGTTAATTGGACAGGGATGCAGTGAAGAGAATCTCAGACCAACTATCCGCCACCTTACTCATGACCTGCAGAATAGATTGGCTCTCGATATGCTTTTAGCAGAGAAGGGCGGATTTGCAAGATGGTGGGAGGTCATTGTTGTATGTTTATCCCCGACAATACAGCCCCAGATGGTACAGTAAATAGAGCACTAGCAGGTCTCACTGCATTAAGTAAAGAATGGGCTGAGAACTGGGGGGTGAATACATCAATGACTGGTTGGTTTGATAACATGTTTGGAAAATGGAAAGCTATTGTTGCAACTGTTCTGGGTGCAGCTATAGCTTCTATGGGTATGTTTGTTCTTTGTGGATGTTGTCTTATTCCCTGTATCCGAGAGTTGGTGAGCAAGGAGTTGGAGAATGCAGTTTCCCAACAGATGGTGAGATACGGCCCAATCCCGGACTCTGACCTAAGGAATGAAGAATATGACCCGCCAGGCTTGGTGGAGGACGACGACGATTCAAATAGTTTGAGACTGGATGAAACTTTTCTTAGTTCTAATGTGTGAAGGTTGCAGTGAAAATCTAACGAAGAACTGTGACTGGATGTTTTCCTAGAACTATAAATCTCTAGTTTAAAAGTAATTGTAATGATTTTCTGTGTATTAAAGTGTGGATAATTTAGTCAAAGGGTGGATTGATATAGAAATTAAAATATATACAGGTTAAAAGTAATGACTAAATGTTCCACCCTTAAATATAGTTGTGAAATGTTCTTGTTTTAAGTATGACAAGTACTTTCTTAGTAGTGACTAATTATTATACTCCGAAACTGTGTGAGATGTGTTAGAATCTACTACCTGGTAATGTGTGAGTGTAGGACCAGTAAAGATTATGACATTGTGTTACTATTTAGCAATGTGAGTAGGAGTTAGACCAGACGATGAAGAAGAAGGAGAACTGTTAAACATGGTGCAGAATATTGTGAGAACTGCGATAACTGAGGAATTTAGGGAGGAGAGAAACTGTTAGGCTTGGAGGAGTGCATATATGTGTGTGTGTGTATGTGTGTGTGTGTGTGTGTGTGTGTGTGTGTGTGTGTGACCTGATGGTCAGGAGAGCAGTTTTCCAGTGGAAAACTACAGCCCGCCTAAAGAGGGGTGGGATATTTCCTCTGACGTGTGCGTATAAAAATATTGTACGACCATTTTGTTTCCGAGCGCTTTCATTAATAAATATGCTGACCATTGCAGGATTGAGTCTTTGTTTAATTTATTTAAACTAAGAGATTTACAACCTTTTGGGAATTATTCAGAGATTTAAGAAGTAGTTGACTTCAACCATTGAGATAACAAAATTCTCATGACAAATGGCTGGTCTGGAGTTCGTCTGAAATGTACCATTATATTTCACATGATAAGCACAAAAAAAAGAGCGATGAACCCAGATAAAAGAGACGATTACTTTCAAGTAGATCGTTTTTGTTTCATTTACCTCAACCTCTCTTGCTCATTTGGGGAGCTATTTCCGTAGATTTGATTTCTGGAACAATCCAGCCAATGGTTAGGCGGTTGTGGTTTTGGCAGAGGGAACTGTTTGGTCTGGAGTAAAAGGTCATGCCCCAAGTGCGCAAATTAAATTTTCACTTGCAAATACACCACATGGCCAAAAGCTTGTCGAACATCTCATTCCAAAATCATGGCCATTAATATGGAATTGGTCCCCCCTTAGCTGCTATAACAGCCTCCACTCTTCTGGGAAGGCTTTCCAATAGATGTTTGAACATTGCTGCTGGGACTTGCTTCCATTCAGCCACACAAGCATTAGTGAGCTCGGGCACTGATGTTGGGAGATTAGGCCTGGCTCGCATTTGGCGTTCCAATTCATCCCAAAGCTGTTCGATGGGGTTGAGGTCAGGGCTCTGTGCAGGCAAGTCAAGTTCTTCCACACCGATCTCGACAAACCATTTCTGTATGGACCTCGCTTTGTGCACAGGGGCATTGTCATGCTGAAACAGGAAAGGGCCTTCCCCAAGCTGTTACCACAAAGTTGGAAGCACAGAATCGTCTAGAATGTCATTGTATGCTGTAGCGTTAAGACTTCCCTTCACTGGAACTAAGGGGCCATGAAAAACAGCCCTAGACCATTATTCCTCCTCCACCAAACTTTACCGTTGGCACTATGCATTCTGGAAGGTAGCGTTCTCCTGGTATCCTCCAAACCCAGATTCGTCCGTCGGACTGCCAGATGGTGAAGCATGATTCATCACTCCAGAAAACGAATTTCCACTGCTCCAGAATCAAATGGCGGCGAGCTTTACACCACTCCAGCCGACGTTTTGCATTGCGCATGGTGATCTTAGGCTTGTGTGCGGCTGCTCGGCCATGGAAACCCATTTCATGAAGCTCCTGACGAACAGTTCTTGTGCCGACGTTGCTTCCAGAGGGAGTTTTGAACTCGGTAGTGAGTGTTGCAACCGAGGGCAGACGATGGCCTCGATGGGCAGACGATGGCCTTCAGCACTCGATGGCCCCTTTCTGTGAGCTTGTGTGGCATACCACTTCGCGGCTGAGCTGTTGTTGCTCCTAGACGTTTCCACTTCACAATAACAGCACTTACAGTTGACTGGGGCAGCTCTAGCAGGGCAGAAATCTGACGAACTGACTTGTTGGAAAGGTGGCATCCTATGACGGTGCCACTTTTAAAGTCACTGAGCTCTTCAGTACGGGCCATTCTACTGCCAATGTTTGTCTAAGGAGATTGCATGTCTGTGTGCTCGATTTTATACACCTGTCAGCAACGGGTATGGCTGAATTAGCCAAATCCACTAATTTGAAGGCCATGTAGTGTATCGTTCTACAAACTTACAAAACATTTTACAAGTTGAAGAATCTCTTGGTAATGTGACAACAGTGACAGAACTCAGAGCACGCAGAATCAAAATCTGCAAGTGTATTTTTGATTCACAGCAGAATATTCATACTCATACTAAATGGATTTGTAATAATTCTGAAAATATATTATACTTGCAACTCTTATTGAATGTATTCAAATGTCAAGGTACAAGTTTGCAACCGTTGTTAAATCTTTCACACATCATGATACAAGCTTGCAAAATTATATTACACATTTGCGAATTGTACTTCCAACCACTAATGTCAATGTGCGACCACATAATTCTAAATACAAACTCACATAGCTCTGTCATCATTATAATCCCATAAACCTTTACTAACTAATAAATTACTCAAACCACTCCTGCAACTTCAATCCGTTCATAAATGTTTGAAACTCAGAACATTTCCACAATGTTTAAGAAGCCTTTCACTGTCCACTCTGACTTTAAACATGAGTCAATATTAGTCTCTGTCAAATATATACCTTTTGTGTCAGGTTTTGGCCATGACTGTTCGGGTTTTGGTCACTAGATGTCCCCATTGCACCTTTTTTGTACCTTTTGTTTTTCTTGCTCTAATTATTGTTTGCACCTGTAGGTCATTTCCTTGTTAGTATTTAAACCCTGTGTGTTCCTCAGTTCCTTGCTCAGTGTTTGTAAGTTAGCACCCAGCCCAAGCCTTGTTTTATATGGATATTTCTCTGGTTGGGATTTTACCACTTTGTGGAGTTTCTTTTGTTTTTTGGAGGTTTTCCTCTTTGTGCCTCTTGGCTTTATTTCTGGACATTGTGGATTTAGTTTCTTTGCCTGAAGATTTTGTTCTTTAATTAAACCACCATCTCTAGTACTGCTGTGTCTGCCTCATCTTCTGGGTTCTGACAATTATTAGTGACTGTTTCTCGCACCGGGTCGTGACAGAAACACTGAGCCATTATTATGAACCCAGAGGCAGCCAGTACCCAGGATCTTTTTCCCATGCTGTCCCACCATGAGGGGACTGTCCAACGCCACGAAGCTGCTCTGGTTCAGCAAGAGGCCTTAATGGCTAGACATTCTCAACTTCTGTCAGAGATGCTGACTTCCATAAAGCAGATTTCGGATCGACTTTCCCCGGCAACCGCTTCTGCTCCAGTTCATCCGATTCAAGGACCCCTGGCAGTTAATCCCCTGGCTGAACCTCGTCTGCCGCCTCCCCAACGGTTCTCAGGGGACCCGAGTGTTTGTAAGGGGTTTTTCACCCAATGTTCTCTCTCCTTTGAGCTGCAACCATCGTCGTTTCCCACCGACCGGTCCAAGATAGCATATATCATCACCATGCTGTCGGAAAAGGCCCTGGCCTGGGCTACTGCTGTGTGGGATGCCCAAAGTCCCTGCTGTGCCAGCTACTCTACCTTTGCTGAAGAATTCAAGCGAGTGTTTCAAGGTCCTACCAACGGCCCTGACTCAGCCAAACAGCTCCTGACTCTCCGCCAAGGTCGGCGCAGCGTGACGGACTATGCCATCCAGTTCCGCACTGTGGCAGCAGCAAGTGGCTGGAACGACGAGGCGCTCACAGTGTGTTTTTTGAAGGGTCTTTCTGACACCATCCAAGATGAACTGGCCACTCGGGAACCACCGGACAACCTCGAGTCCCTTATCAAGTTGGCTTCACGCATAGACCAGCGTCTGAGAGAGAGAGAACAAAACCATAGACCGCTCACCCTAGCTCCTATCGGTTCCAGCTCCGAGTCTCCACCTTTATCCTCGCTGGCTCCACCAGAACCCATGCAGGTTGGACGCATCTCCCAGGCTGAGAGAGACCGCCGGATGAGGGAGCGATGCTGTCTATATTGCGGCAAACCGGGCCATTTCCGCTCCACGTGTCCCGGGCTCCAGGGAAACGCACTCTCCCGTGCAGGCCTGGGAGGACTGTAACGGGAAACATAACCTCCTCCCATCCATCCAACTCCCGCCTGCTCATTCCTGTTACCCTTTCCTGGGACGACCACGAGTTTTCTCTTCAAGCCTTGGTAGACTCTGGAGCCGCAGGTAACTTCATGGATGGGATCTGGGCGAAGGAGAATGGCGTTCCTTCTGAACCTCTAAGTGACCCCATAAGGGTTACTACGTTGGATAGAAGTCCTTTGGGATCTGGACTTGTCACTCGTGCCACTACCCCCTTACGACTTTCAGTTTCCCAACACCAGGAAGTGATGAACTTTCATCTGATCTCCTGTTCCGAGTTTCCTCTCGTCCTTGGTTATCCCTGGCTTCACAGCCATAACCCTCACATCGACTGGTCTGTGGGCACTATCAAGCAGTGGGGTCCTACGTGCCAAGCCACTTGTATCTTCCCGAGTTCCCAGAGTTCTCCTTCCGAGTCTCTAGAATCCATCGACTTGTCCCGAGTTCCCGAGTGTTACCATGACCTCAAACTGGTATTTAGCAAACAGAGGGCCACCAAACTACCACCCCATAGACCTTACGATTGCACCATCGACCTGTTGCCGGGGACCTGCCCTCCCAGGGGTCGGATCTTTTCCCTTTCTCCTCCCGAACGAGCTGCTATGGATACCTACATCAAGGACGCTCTGACAGCAGGTCTCATGCGTCCATCTACCTCGCCGGCGGGAGCAGGGTTTTTCTTTGTGGCCAAGAAGGACGGTGGATTACGACCCTGCATCGACTACCGGGGACTCAATGCCATAACCGTCCGTAACCGCTACCCGCTACCCCTTATGGCCACAGCCTTCGAGCTGCTCCAGGAAGCAGTTGTCTTCACTAAGCTTGACCTGCGGAACGCATACCATCTTGTGCGGATCAAACCCGGGGACGAGTGGAAGACCGCTTTCAACACGCCTACTGGTCACTACGAATACTCTGTGATGCCCTTCGGCCTGACCAACGCTCCGGCTGTGTTCCAAGCGCTCATAAACGATGTGCTTAGGGATATGCTTAACATCTTTGTGTTTGTTTACTTGGATGACATCCTCATCTTTTCGAGCTCCCTTCAAGAACACACTAAGCATGTCAGACAAGTGCTCAAACGCCTCCTAGACAGCCATTTGTACGTTAAGCCGGAGAAGTGTGAATTCCATTCCTCTCGAGTACAATTCCTGGGATTTATAGTGGAACCCGGACGAGTCCAGATGGACCCCAAGAAGGTAGAGGCGGTAGCGGATTGGCCCACCCCCAAGTCCGTTAAGGAAGTTCAGCGCTTCCTGGGCTTCACCAACTTTTACCGCAAGTTCATCAAGAACTTCAGCTCGGTGGCAGCCCCTCTCTCGGCGGTAACCAAGGGTGGCAACACAAGGTTTCTGTGGGGAAGAGAAGCTGAGACGGCCTTCCAAGGACTCAAGCAGCGCATCCTCTCTGCTCCCATCCTGACACTACCAACGGCGGATGAACCTTTTGTGGTGGAGGTAGACGCATCAGAGGTTGGGGTTGGAGCTGTCCTGTCACAGAGGGGTGAAGACAAGAAGCTTCATCCTTGCGCCTTCTTCTCTCACCGGCTTACCCCAGCCGAGAGGAATTACGATGTGGGGGATCGTGAACTCCTAGCGGTTAAGATGGCATTGAAGGAATGGAGACACTGGCTCGAGGGGGCTTCTCAACCGTTTCAAGTGCTTACGGACCACAAGAATCTGGAGTATATCCAGCAGGCGAAGCGGTTGAACGCCAGACAAGCGCGATGGTCTCTTTTCTTCAGCCGATTTCAGTTTATCCTCACCTATAGACCCGGGTCGAAGAATCTCAAACCGGACGCCTTGTCACGAATCTACTCTCCTGCCATTAGAGAAGATACTGACATGACTGTCCTTCCGGCCGCTAAGATCGTGGCTCCGATCTCGTGGCAAGTGGAGGATACCGTGAAACAAGCTCAAGCCATCGAACCGGGTCCTGGAGGAGGTCCTGCTAATCGGTTGTTTGTTCCCAAGGCAGCAAGGTCTCAAGTCCTTCGGTGGGGGCACTCCTCTCGCCTCACCTGTCACCCGGGCGTAGGCCGCACCTTGGAGTTCATCCAGCGTAAGTTCTGGTGGCCCACCATAAAAGAAGACGTTGCCACTTTCATCAAAGCCTGTTCCGTGTGCTGCCAGGGCAAATCTTCTCACCTCCGCCCTCAAGGACTCCTTCACCCTCTATCTATTCCCCACCGACCCTGGTCCCATATCTCGTTGGACTTCATTACTGGCCTTCCTCCGTCCCATGGTAATACTACGATCCTAGTCATCATCGACAGGTTTTCTAAGGCGGCCAGGTTTGTTCCTTTGACCAAATTACCTTCTGCCAAGGAAACGGCTGAGTTGGTGATTAACCATGTGTTCCGAGTCTTTGGGATTCCGCAAGATATGGTTTCCGACAGAGGTCCCCAGTTCGCCTCAAGGTTTTGGAAGGCCTTCTGCCAACTCATAGGGGCCACGGCCAGTTTATCTTCAGGGTACCATCCGGAGTCCAATGGCCAAACTGAGAGGATGAATCAGGAGCTGGAAACCACCCTCAGATGCATGGTTTCCAATAACCCGTCCACTTGGTCATCCTTCATTGTTTGGGCCGAGTACGCGCACAACACCTTGTGCTCCTCCTCCACTGGTATGTCCCCGCATGAGTGTCAGTTTGGCTATGCGCCTCTATTGTTCCCGGACCAGGAGGCAGAAGTCAGAGTGCCTTCAGCCTCGAGGTTCATCAGACGCTGTCGGCTTACGTGGAAGAAGGCACGTCTTAATCTTCTGCGTTCCTCTCAGCAGTACCAACGACAAGCCAACAGAGGTCGCCGTCCCGGTCCTACCCTGTACCCCGGCCAGAGAGTATGGCTCTCAACTAAGAACCTACCACTACGGGTGGAGTCTCGCAAGCTGTCCCAGAGGTTCATCGGTCCCTTTAAGATTGCCTGGAGAGTCAATCCCGTTACTTTTCGCCTGCACTTACCCAGATCCCTTAAAATCAATCCAACATTTCACATTTCTTTATTAAAACCTGTTGTTTTTTCTCCCCTTATCCCGGCAGGCAGACCTCCCCCTCCGCCCCGTGTCATCGGTGGCCAGTCGGCTTATACCGTCCACCGGATACTGGATTCCCGCCGGGTGCAGCGGTCCTGGCAGTATCTGGTGGACTGGGAAGGCTACGGTCCCGAGGAGCGCTCCTGGGTTCCTGCCAAGGACATACTGGACCCTGACCTCATTCGTCAGTTCAGGGCCCTCCACCCTGAGAAGGCTGGTAGGAACGTCAGGAGCCGTTCCTAGGAGGGGGATTCTGTCAGGTTTTGGCCATGACTGTTCGGGTTTTGGTCACTAGATGTCCCCATTGCACCTTTTTTGTACCTTTTTGTTTTTCTTGCTCTAATTATTGTTTGCACCTGTAGGTCATTTCCTTGTTAGTATTTAAACCCTGTGTGTTCCTCAGTTCCTTGCTCAGTGTTTGTAAGTTAGCACCCAGCCCAAGCCTTGTTTTATATGGATATTTCTCTGGTTGGGATTTTACCACTTTGTGGAGTTTCTTTTGTTTTTTGGAGGTTTTCCTCTTTGTGCCTCTTGGCTTTATTTCTGGACATTGTGGATTTAGTTTCTTTGCCTGAAGATTTTGTTCTTTAATTAAACCACCATCTCTAGTACTGCTGTGTCTGCCTCATCTTCTGGGTTCTGACAATTATTAGTGACTGTTTCTCGCACCGGGTCGTGACATTTTGACTCCCTATGCTGTCAGACCCCCTCTCCACACCCTACCCTGTAGCGTCACTCAGAAAGCTTTTACCATAATACCGACTCTGAAAGTGCCAGTACTGATTATCAAGAAGTATCCCACTTTGACCTGGATTAAAAGGTTTTTAGGTGGAGTGGACAGGGTGCCGAAAACCATCTCCCTTCATTGGCACCATTAATGCAGAGGCATAGCTGCATTTGCATCTAAACGTTTCATTATAGCCAGAGTGGAGATACCAATTTCTTTCCCAATCTCTCTCCACAGCTCACTCCCTCTCTCAAAGGGGGAGATCAAAGCATGACAAATTGAAATAAATGAGAGTGAAGAAAAGGTGGCTGGGGACACCACTGCTCGTCTAGTCAGGAAGACGAGAGGGAGGGGCGGAGTGAGGGACTTTTTGCAATCTTCCCCAGCCTCATCTCTCTCTTCTTCTCCTCCTTTCTGTTGTGGAGTGGCAGTAACTGTTATAGCTGACGACCTTCGTATGACACGCTGACGGTGATGAGGACAAAAAAATCTCTCTAGACGTGTACTGTACGCAAAGATGTGACCGAAAGTCACGCACAATACAATAGTCCTCAAAGTGCTGTCAAACTTCAACAACAGTATTTATAATTCTTGGCATATGACAAATGCACTGATCCAGTCATTGTAATGACATAAACAACGACACAGTTAAACAACACTACTGGTGTAATGATTGTGCCCATAGTGCTGTCTGTCCAATTAACCCATGGACTACGAAGGGAGCTGCAGTAATGAGAATAGCTGATCAATACAACACACATCAGTGACTCAGAGAGGGGTGGGGGGGGGGGTAATACAGTTACACATGTGTAAGGAATATATACAGTGCCTTGCAAAAGTATTTATCCCCCTTGGCGTTTTTCCTATTTTGTTGCATTACAACCTGTAATTTAAATTGATTTTTATTTGGATTTCATGTAATGGACATACACAAAATAGTCCAAATTGGTGAAGTGAAATGAAAAAAATAAATAATGGAAAAGTGGTGCGTGCATATGTATTCACCCCCTTTGCTATGAAGCCCCTAAATAAGATCTGGTGCAACCAATTACCTTCAGAAGTCACATAATTAGCTAGATTGCACACAGGTGGACTTTATTTAAGTGTCACATGATCTGTCACATGATCTCAGTATATATACACCTGTTCTGAAAGGCCCCAGAGTCTGCAACACCCCTAAGCAAGGGGCACCACCAAGCAAGCGGCACCATGAAGACCAAGGAGCTCTCCAAACAGGTCAGGGACAAAGTTGTGGAGAAGTACAGATCAGGGTTGGGTTATAAAAAAAATATCAGAAACTTTGAACATCCCACGGAGCACCATTAAATCCATTATATAAAAATTGAAAGAATTTGGCACCACAACAAACCTGCCAAGAGAGGGCCGCCCACCAAAACTCAGGGACCAGGCAAGGAGGACATTAATCAGAGGCAACAAAGAGACCAAAGATAACCCTGAAGGAGCTGCAAAGCTCCACAGCGGAGATTGGAGTATCTTTGCATTGGACCACTTTAAGCTTTACGGAAGAGTGGCCAGAAAAAAAGCCATTGCTTAAAGACAAAAATAAGCATACACGTTTGGTGTTCGCCGAAAGGCATGTGGGAGACTCCCCAAACATATGGAAGAAGGTACTCTGGTCAGATGAGACTAAAATTGAGCATTTTGGCTATCAAGGAAAACGCTATGTCTGGCGCAAACCCAACACCTCTCATCACCCCGAGAACAACATTCCACAGTGAAGCATGGTGGTGGCAGCATCATGCTGTGGGGATGTTTGTCATCGGCAGGGACTGGGAAACTGGTCAGAATTGAAGGAATGATGGATGGCGCTAAATACAGGGAAATTCTTGAGGGAAACCTGTTTCAGTCTTCCAGAGATTTGAGCCTGGGACGGAGGTTCACCTTCCAGCAGGACAATGACCATAAGCATACTGCTAAAGCAACACTTGAGTGGTTTAAGGGGAAACATTTAAATGTCTTGGAATGGCCAAGTCAAAGCCCAGACCTCAATCCAAATGAGAATCTGTGGTATGACTTAATGATTGCTGTACACCAGCGGAACACATCCAACTTGAAGGAGCTGTAGCAGTTTTGCCTTGAAGAATGGGCAAAGAGCCCAGTGGCTAGATGTGCCAAGCTATAGAGACATACCCCAAGAGACTTGCAGCTGTAATTGCTGCAAAAGGTGGCTCTACAACTTATTGACTTTGGGGGGGTGAATAGTTATGCACGCTCAAGTTCTTTTTTTGGTCTTATTTCTTGTTTGTTTCACAATAAAACATATTTTGCATCTTCAAAGTGGTAGGCATGTTGTGTAATTCAAATGATACAACCCCCCCAAAAAAATCCATTTTAATTCCAGGTTGTAAGGCATGAAAATAGGAAAAATGCCAAGGGGGGTGAATACTTTCACAAGTCACTGTACATGCTTGTGTGAGATGTGCCTTTTATATCACACTGGATAATATGCAGTACGACATAACAGATACAGTGGGGGGGAAAAGTATTTAGTCAGCCACCAATTGTGCAACTTCTCCCACTTAAAAAGATGAGAGAGGCCTGTAATTTTCATCATAGGTACACGTCAACTATGACAGACAAAATGAGAGAAAAAAATTCCAGAAAATCACATTGTAGGATTTTTAATGAATTTATTTGCAAATTATTGTGGAAAATAAGTATTTGGTCAACAACAAAAGTTTCTCAATACTTTGTTATATACCCTTTGTTGGCAATTACACAGGTCAAACATTTTCTGTAAGTCTTCACAAGGTTTTCACACACTGTTGCTGGTATTTTGGCCCATTCCTCCATGCAGATCTCCTCTAGAGCAGCGATGTTTTGGGGCTGTCGCTGGGCAACACGGACTTTCAACTCCCTCCAAAGATTTTCTATGGTGTTGAGATCTGGAGACTGGCTAGGCCACTCCAGGACCTTGAAATGCTTCTTACGAAGCCACTCCTTCGTTGCCCGGGCGGTGTGTTTGGGATCATTGTCATGCTGAAAGACCCAGCTATGTTTCATCTTCAATGCTCTTGCTGATGGAAGGAGGTTTTCACTCAAAATCTCACGATACATGGCCCCATTCATTCTTTCCTTTACATGGATCAGTCGTCCTGGTCCCTTTGCAGAAAAACAGCCCCAAAGCATGATGTTTCCACCCTCATGCTTCACAGTAGGTATGGTGTTCTTTGGATGCAACTCAGCATTCTTTGTCCTCCAAACACGACGAGTTGAGTTTTTACCAAAAAGTTCTATTTTGGTTTCATCTGACCATATGACATTCTCCAAATCCTCTTCTGGATCATCCAAATGCACTCTAGCAAACTTCAGACGGGCCTGGACATGTACTGGCTTAAGCAGGGGGACACGTCTGGCACTGCAGGATTTGAGTCCCTGGTGGCGTAGTGTGTTACTGATGGTAGGCTTTGTTACTTTGGTACCAGCTCTCTGCAGGTCATTCACTAGGTCCCCCCGTGTGGTTCTGGGATTTTTGCTCACCGTTCTTGTGATCATTTTGACCCCACGGGGTGAGATCTTGCGTGGAGCCCCAGATCGAGGGAGATTATCAGTGGTCTTGTATGTCTTCCATTTCCTAATAATTGCTCCCACAGTTGATTTTTTCAAACCAAGCTGCTTACCTATTGCAGATTCAGTCTTCCCAGCCTGGTGCAGGTCTACAATTTTGTTTCTGGTGTCCTTTGACAGCTCTTTGGTCTTGGCCATAGTGGAGTTTGGAGTGTGACTGTTTGAGGTTGTGGACAGGTATCTTTTATACTGATAACAAGTTCAAACAGGTGCCATTAATACAGGTAACGAGTGGAGGACAGAGGAGCCTCTTAAAGAAGAAGTTACAAGTCTGTGAGAGCCAGAAATCTTGCTTGTTTGTAGGTGACCAAATACTTATTTTCCACCATAATTTGCAAATAAATTCATTAAAAATCCTACAATGTGATTTTCAGCTTTTTTTTTCTCAATTTGTCTGTCACCAATTGTCTATGATGAAAATTACAGGCCTCTCTCATCTTTTTAAGTGGAAGAACATGCACAATTGGTGGCTGACTAAATACTTTTTTCCCCCACTGTACCTTTTCTGATCATTGTGCTGATGAGTTGATGAAATGAAATGTAATTGCATGTATGGAGATTCTACACTTTTTCTTTGTAATATACAATCAAAGTAGTTCCTTTTGCTCATCAATACTGATCTATACTACACATTAACCCTAAATATCTCACGGGATACTTTTGAATATTCCCTCTTACATTAAATTGGTGGCAGCAGTGGGATACACTGAGGAGGCTTCCTCCTTTAAATATTACCCAGTCATCACTTCAGAGGGTCAGGGTATTATTCCCGATATCATGTAACTCTGTAGCCACGTCATTTCATTTACCTTAATAAGGTTATTAAGGGACCTTCATCAGAATAGTCAACACTTTTATCCCAGCTGTTAATCAAAGCACCCACTCATGGCTGTCAGATTTGAATCTCAATAAGGCCTGTCACTGCCGATCTTCCTTGGTGAGCTTTGTCTGGGAGCTGTGTGTAGGTGGTGGCTGGAAACCTGCCCATCTACCCTAATAAAGACACTCCTTCCTTGGATGACTTTCACAGCCATTGCTACAGAGCCAGACATTACAATGAAGACATTATATGATAGAGTGTTAAACTTAACCTCAAAGCCAAACTTAGCTTTACAATGTTTGCCACTGGGCAAATCTTTTGTGATGCAGAGAATTATCAAAAAGACTTCAGAGTTTGTTTGATTTATCTATTTGGCTACTTTCTGAGGAACGATGGTCTGACCATAAAGTGGATTCAAAGGAAGAAAGTGAAAATGGGGCAAAGGGTTTGATAAACTGATTCATAATTTAGAAAGGAAAGGCTTCTGAATCAATTCTTGATTTTGATGCTGCGTTACATGTTTGTGTGTAAGCATAATCGTATGATCAGATAGCTTCTGTTTCCACCATAGAAATCAGCCTCCTTTCGAAGTAACAGGTGTGAAGGTAAACAGAGTTGACTTCACACCAAACTGTTTAAAGAAGTTAGCTTTTGATATTCCAATCATAGCATGAGGTCTGTAAAGGAGTTGTATTTTGAAGAGATTCTACATTTGTTCCTTTATATATCAACACCATTAGCTACAACGGATATGTACAAAGATAATATTTTGGCTACCATTTTAAGTTGATGAAATGTGGTGTCTGGGACTGTGTGCGTAAATTTAGCACCTGAAGTATACGCTTCACTTGTATTACCGTAATAATTCTGAACACATTTCTTTTAAATATTATGTCATCTAGCAGATGCTCTTATCCAGAGCGACTTACAGTTAGTGAGTGCATATATTTTCATTTTCATACTGGCCCCCCGTGGGAAATGAACCCACAACCCTGGCGTTGCAAGCGCCATGCTCTACCAACTGAGCTACAGGGGAACACCTTTGTAGACACTCTTTACAACATGTTTCTTTCTTATCTGCATTACAAAATATTGAGGCATTTCTTTAGCACAGACACCAACAACGTAGTTCCTCAATGAGAGAGATCCTCTGCTTTTGCATGCATAAAAACCAAAATCCTGTCTAACCCAGACAGTTGATATTTGGTATGTAAGACAGGTAGATCAGTATTTTTGTATCGGTGCTGTCAGGAGTCAGTGACAACCGGCTCGATCCCTTCTCCTCCTCCCCCTCTCCCTGGGCCGCCTCTCTCCTCAGGCATTTTGCACCCAGCTCCAATCACCATGGCAACCCGGATTAACAATTTCCCAGCTCCCGGCCCTATTCTGCATTCCATTCACAGATCCTCCTTTCAGACTGCTTCAACAAGTCAATCAAAGATGACTCATTTAACAACCATTGATTAGGCCAAAAACATATAATTATCTTTACATTAATGACAAAATGATGCAGACATGAATGACACCCAGGTTGGGGCGTCTTACTGAAATACATCCCCTATTCAACATTATTATGTTCTGTCTTGTGTCTTCTCAACAACCTCCCCTGCACATTGTGCTCCTGGGGGAGAGCAGGACATTTTTGGAGGAGGGATGGACGGGGTAATATACAGTAATTAGCAAGGTCATGTGGTGAGTGTGGCATTCGACCATGAACAAACTGACAACTTTTTAAATGCTTACACAATTTTGACAGCTATCTCTCTCCTTTCACAAACATATAATGGGCTGACATGATGGCACAACTGTGTTTGCTACAGCCTCAAACAGCCTTGAAAGTACAGCAGCAGAAAGTGTTGTGTAGGAATGTTGGACATTATCAATACTCCTCTTTTGCTACAAGTGGTGCATATACAGTGGGGAAAAAAAGTATTTAGTCAGCCACCAATTGTGCAAGTTCTCCCACTTAAAAAGATGAGAGAGGCCTGTAATTTTTATCATAGGTACACGTCAACTATGACAGATAAATTGAGAAGAAAAAATCCAGAAAATCACATTGTAGGATTTTTAATCAATTTATTTGCAAATTATGGTGGAAAATAAGTATTTGGTCACCTACAAACAAGCAAGATTTCTGGCTCTCACAGACCTGTAACAACTTCTTTAAGAGGCTCCTCTGTCCTCCACTCGTTACCTGTATTAATGGCACCTGTTTGAACTTGTTATCAGTATAAAAGATACCTGTCCACAACCTCAAACAGTCACACTCCAAACTCCACTATGGCCAAGACCAAAGAGCTGTCAAAGGACACCAGAAACAAAATTGCACCAGGCTGGGAAGACTGAATCTGCAATAGGTAAGCAGCTTGGTTTGAAGAAATCAACTGTGGGAGCAATTATTAGGAAATGGAAGACATACAAGACCACTGATCATCTCCCTCGATCTGGGGCTCCACGCAAGATCTCACCCCGTAGGGTCAAAATGATCACAAGAACGGTGAGCAAAAATCCCAGAACCACACGGGGGGACCTAGTGAATGACCTGCAGAGAGCTGGTACCAAAGTAACAAAGCCTACCATCAGCAACACACTACGCCGCCAGGGACTCAAATCCTGCAGTGCCAGACGTGTGAAATGTGGCTGGGTCTTTCAGCATGACAATGATCCCAAACACACCGCCCGGGCAACGAAGGAGTGGCTTCCTAAGAAGCATTTCAAGGTCCTGGAGTGGCCTAGCCAGTCTCCAGATCTCAACCCCATAGAAAATCTTTGTAGGGAGTTGAAAGTCCGTGTTGCCCAGCGACAGCCCCAAAACATCACTGCTCTAGAGGAGATCTGCATGGAGGAATGGGCCAAAATACCAGCAACAGTGTGTGAAAACCTTGTGAAGACTTACAGAAAACGTTTGACCTGTGTCATTGCCAACAAAGGGTATATAGCAAAGTATTGAGAAACTTTTGTTATTGACCAAATACTTATTTTCCACCATAATTTGCAAATAAATTCATTAAAAATCCTACAATGTGATTTTCAGGAAAAGAAAATCTAATTTTGTCTGTCATAGTTGACGTGTACCTATAATGAAAATTACAGGCCTCTCTCATCTTTTTAAGTGGGAGAACTTGCACAATTGGTGGCTGACTAAATACTTTTTTTCCCCACTGTATTGTAGCTCTCAATAACAGCAAAAGCAGTTTGTTATTTATTTATGAAGTAGCATGCTGTTACTGTTTTTCTAACAATTATCTCAAGAGTATTTAAGTACAGCGTGGACACATCTACATTTCCTATGTAGCTAATTAACAGAAGCTACATAACGAAAATAAATCCCATATATTAATGTTCGTCTGTATCCTCATGGGGAAAAGACAATAACTTAGGATAGGATTGACCATTTCATTAAACCTAGTTTAATGAAATGGTAGTTAAACTGACTTTCTCCCATTGTTGAGGCACACATTTTTAGAGCAGCATCTCAGTTCCAGTGCCTGCATTGCCTCTGTGTCACGCCGTGACATAGAGTTCGCTAGTTGGTTTGGTCAGGGTGTGAATATCTATGTATTGTGAATATCTATGTTGTTCTATTTCTATTTTGGCCGGGTGTGGTTCCCAATCAGAGGCTGCTGTCGATCGTTGTCTCTGATTGGGGATCATACTTAGGTAGCCATTTTGCCTACCTATGTTGTGGGATCTTGACTCTTGTTTGGCTTGTTTGTGTGTAGCCATTGTTGAGCTTAACGTTACGTTGCTTTTGTTGTTTTGTCGTGTGTTAACGTTGTTAATAAACATGTATGCATTCCATACTGCACCTTGGTCCAATCCTGTACTCAACGTACGTGACAGAAGATCCCACCACCAACGGACGAAGCAGCGTGGGCAGGAAAAGCAAAAAGCCTGGACATGGGAGGAGATACTGGAAGGAAAAGGATCATGGACGTGGGAAGAGATCCAGGATGGTATGGATCGTCTTCCTTGGGAGCAAACAGAGGCAGCAAGGGAGAAAAGACGGCGACTCCAAAATGCGAAATGACGAAGGAGACCCGAGAGGCAACCCCAATAATTTTTTGGGGGAGGGCACACGGGGTGGTCGACGAGGACGGGTTGTGCCAGCTTTACAATCCAGACCTCCAGTACGTCTCCACAGTCCCGTACCTGCTCCCCGCACCAAACCAGTGGTGCGTGTATCCAGTCCGGTACGGCCCGTACCTAGTCCCCGCACCAGACCAGTTGTGCGTGTCGCCAGCCCGGTATGCCCCCGTGCCTGCTCCTCACACCAAACCAGTGGTGCGTGTCGCCAGCTCGGTACGCCCCGTACCTGCTCCTCACACCAAACCAGTGGTGCGTGTCTCCAGTCCGGCACGGTCCGTGCCTGCTCCTTGCAACAGACTAGTGGTGCGTGTTCCCAGCCCGGTGCGGCCCATGCCTGTTCCTCGCACCAAACCAGTGGTGCATGTCCCCAGCCCGGTACGGCTGGTGCCAGAGCAGTCCGCCCAACCGGTGTCCAGTCCAGCTCCGGTCAGCTGCTCCACTCCAGTGCCAGAGCAGTCCGCTCCACCGGTGCCCAGTCCAGCCATTTTGCCTACCTATGTAGTGGGATCTTGACTCTTGTTTGGCTTGTTTGTGTGTAGCCATTGTTGAGCTTCACGTTACGTTGCTTTTGTTGTTTTGTCGTGTGTTAACGTTGTTAATAAACATGTATGCATTCCACACTGCACCTTGGTGCAATCCTGTACTCAACGTACGTGACAGAATATCCCAC
The DNA here is from genome assembly GCF_964263955.1 of Coregonus lavaretus. NCBI lineage: Eukaryota > Metazoa > Chordata > Actinopteri > Salmoniformes > Salmonidae > Coregonus > Coregonus lavaretus. The sequence goes on from NC_140009.1 coordinate 23,809,433, forward strand.
CACCAACGGACCAAGCAGCGTGGCAAGGAAAAGCAAAAAGCCTGGACATGGGAGGAGATACTGGAAGGAAAAGGATCATGGACGTGGGGAGAGATCCAGGATGGTATGGATCGCCTTCCTTGGGAGCAAACAGAGGCAGCGAGGGAGAAAAGACGGCGACTCCAAAATGCGAAACGACGAAGGAGACCCGAGAGGCAACCCCAAGAACATTTTTGGGGGGCACACGGGGTGGTCGACGAAGCAGCAGGAGGCCGTGAAAGCGCTGACTGTAGAGGAGGAGGCCGCTATTTTAGAGGTCCTCCAAGACCTGCGGATCAGCAGTTTGAGAGAGGAGGCCACCACATTACAGGGGCTGATAGCGAGGATAGAGCAGGAGAGCTCCCTTCAAAAGGAGGCGCTGCAGGAGGCCCGTAGGGAGAAGGAATTAGTGGATGCACGGAGAGAGGAGCTGGCCAGGCAACAGAAGGAGCGTGTGTTCATTGAGGAACCAAGTTATGCGGAGATACGCACTGTGTCGCCAGTGCGCCTTCACAGCCCAGTGCCAGCGCCCCGCATGTGCTGTGCGAAAGTGGGCATCCAGCCAGGACGGGTTGTGCCGGCTCAACGCTCCTGGTCTCCAGTGCGCCTCCACGGTCCAGTATATCCTGCACCAGTCCTACGCACTGTGTCGCCAGTGCGCGTTCACAGCCCAGTGCGTCCTGTGCCAGTGCCCCGCACGTGCCGTGCGAAAGTGGGCATCCAGCCAGGACGGGTTGTGCCAGCTTTACACTCCAGACCTCCAGTACGCCTCGACAGTCCCCTACCTGCTCCCCGCACCAAACCAGTGGTGCGTGTTATCCGCCCGGTATGCCCCGTGCCTGCTCCTCGCACCAAACCAGTGGTGTGTTTCTCCAGTCCGGCACGGCACGTGCCTGCTCCTCGCACCAGACCAGTGGTGCGTGTTCCCAGTCCGGCACAGCCCGTGCCTGCTCCTCGCACCAAACCAGTGGTGCGCGTCTCCAGTCCGGCACGGCCCGTGCCTGCTCCTCGCACCAGACCAGTGGTGCGTGTTCCCAGCCCGGTGCGGCCCATGCCTGTTCCTCGCACCAGACCAGTGGTGCGTGTCCCCAGCCCAGTACGGCTGGTGCCAGAGAAGTCCACTCCACCGGTGTCCAGTCCAGCTCTGGTCAGCTGCTCCAGTCCAGAGCCAGAGCAGTCCGCTTGATATAGAAATTAAAATATATACAGGTTAAAAGTAATGACTAAATGTTCCACCCTTAAATACAGTTGTGAAATGTTATTGTTTTAAGTATGATTAGTACTTTCTTAGTAATGACTAATTATTATACTCCTAAACTGTATGAGGTGTGTTAGAATCTACTACCTGGTAATGTGTGAGTATAGGACCAGTAAAGATTATGACATTGTGTTACTATTTAGCAATGTTTAGGAGTAGGAGTTAGACCGGATGGCAAAGAAGAAGGAGAACTGTTAAACGTGGTGCAGAATATTGTGAGAACGGCAATAACTGAGGAATGCAGGGAGTAGACTATGATGAGAAAATGTATGTGTGTGTATGTGTGTGTATGTATGTGTGTATATGTGTGTGTATGTATGTATGTGTGTGTGTGTGTGTGTATGTATGTGTGTGTGTGTGTATGTGTGTGTGTGTGAACTGATGGTCAGGAGAGCAGTTTTAAAGTGGAAAACGACAGCCCGCCTACAGAGGGGTGGGATTTTCGTATGATGTTTGCGTATAAAAAATATTGTACGACCATTTTGTGGCAGAATTCTCAATGAATAAAGGCCTGACTATGCAGACCGGGACTCTGTCCGTTTCTTGATCCAAAAGCCTTACAACCTTTCGGGAGACGCACAGAGACACTGAAGTAGTTAGTTAAATAATTCTCATAACAGCTTGGTCCTTCTGAGCCGGAATCCAATACCTGCCTCTGTCATTCCAGGTAACTCATGAAAACCGCCGACAGGAGAATGATACATTCGTAAATAGAAAGACCTGCCCTTTGACATTAAGGGTTAAGACAGGCCAGAGGACACCTGATTAATGACAGAGATGGTGACGGAATCCAAACCTACATTGAATCTTGGCTGCAAGGAAAAGGTCGGTAGTCTTTATTCATTAATTGGTGAAATTGATTTGAGAACATGCAAAAATATTGACTGAAGGTTAAACGTCATAATTTAAAATAGCAAATTGATCAATGCATAGCCAATTTAAAGTGAAATGTTGGTGGGTCCGTAACGATTCACGGTAATAGGCCATTACCAAAAGAAACTACCCGGTGTTGAAATAGAAGGAACTATTAAAAGTACACCTAAGGGATGGAACCTGTAGTAGATTACAGAACAGTGATGTTCAACAAATAATCTGGGTTAAACAAATACAAAAAGTAAAAGAGAGGACATAATTGAGTAAATTTGGACGGTTAAGATCACCAGGAAAGGGAGAACCCATTCCTGTTGTATGAGACTGTCAGGAATTATCAAGATCACATTGTGGGGATACATTCCTCCATAGAGTATGAGATAATTCTGGGGGACTAGTCAAGACTACCTATACAGGAAGGGGTGATTCCAGGTGTGGTGTGAAACTGTTTTGAGTAACTTGTTATATAGAAGAGGTGGCTAGAGGAGGGAGAACCCATTCCTGTTGTATGAGACTGTCAGGAATGATCCAGATTACATTGTGGGGATAATTTCCTCCGTAGAGTATGAGATAATTCTGGGGGACTAGTCAAGACTACCTATACAGGAAGGGGTGATTCCAATTGTTGTGTGAAACTGTTTTGAATAACTTGTTATATAAAAAAGGTGGCTATGGGATTTTTAACGGTACCAGCCATGGGAGGCAAATCCTCACAAGAGGTCCCAGAATTTACTGGGGACGAAAAATACATGGAAATGCGAGACAAACAGAATGTGTATTTTGGACCTATTTGGAGAAAGAAATATGGATTTATTGGGCGACTTGATGTAATTAAACTGGAATCCATGATTAAACAAATGCATGTAAATTGTGGTAATGATCTAAAGAAACAGAAAAGAGAGGGCTAGATACAGCCAAGGTTTGGCCATCTGAGTCTCGAAAGAGAGAGGAGGGTCAGAGAAGGAAAAAGAAAGTCAGAAAGGAAGGTCTAAGACAGAACCCACAGCTCCCCCTGTAGAACGGTTTGGATCCAGATTATACCCCTCCTTGGCAGATTAGGCCTGGAGGGAAAACCCAGACAATTAGGTACATTTTACATTTTTACATTTTAGTCATTTAGCAGACGCTCTCATCCAGATTGACTTACAGTTAGTGAGTGCATACATTATTTTTAATTTTTTTCATACTGGCCCTCCGTGGGAATTGAACCCACAACCCTGGCGTTGCAAACGCCATGCTCTACCAACTGAGCTACATCCCTAGGTAGTGGTGGTGAGGGAAAGGGTGCCACAGCAGGCTGCCGTTTTGGAGTTTCCACCCCCTTACCAGAACCAAGGGGAAGCTGAGGCAGCACAGAGGGGGGTTGAGGATAAGGCAAAGGAAGATAGTACAGTTGAGGTTCTAACGAAATTTTTGGAAAAACAGCAGCAACCCAATTGGTCATTGCAGAAATTAGAAAGAGAGAGAAAGTAACTAGAGTACTAGTGTACAATAGGGGGGTCAAGGGACCGAAGGGTGGAAGACCCAGGTCCCTGAGGAGACGTGAACCCCACAACAAAAGTCCAGTTAGGAGCTGAGCTCAGGAGGGAGTCAGTATGAGTCAGGAGATGAGAGAGTAGGAGGGGGCCAGTACCCACTGATAGCCTTACCTAATCTATTGGCAGTGAATGAAGGGGCCCCAGCAACCTTAGATGTATATAGGCCCATGAACACAGAGGGACGTGGCCCGAGCGGTAGAAGGAATGACCCACCCCAAAACAGGAGTAGTAAGGTTTGGGCTGCCGTTAGAGGGCAGTGGGTTTCAGGGGATGCCCAGAGGGCAATTTTGCCATGGGCCGATCACGAGAGTATGTTGGGAAAATAACTGAATTGTGTAATAGCCTCAGAGAACATTACCATTGTCATTCAGACTTCTCTAAAGTACATGAGTGTAAACAAGAGGATAGTGAGACTGTCAGCCAGTATTTAGAGAGGCTTAAAGATGTGTTTAACGCAAACAGTGGCATACCCGAGCCAGACCAGAGACAGGGGAGTGATACGCCCTACCATCAGCAACTAAAGATAGCGTTCCTCAGTGGAATGAGACCAGAGATAAGCAGAACCATTAAAAATACCCTGATTGTCTGGGACACAGCAACACTCATTAAGAGAGACCTAAAGGGAGTTCAGTCATGCCAACTCTCGGGGAGATAGTGAGGCCAGAAACAAAGGGGCAGTGTCCTGGAAATCACAGTCAGTTATTTTTTTCAGTTCTGCTGGGAGTATATTTGATGATGGGGAATTGTGTTGAATGAGAGGCTAGAGACTTCATCAAATAATAATTGGAATAATAATTATATATTAACTTGCTCACCCAAACGTACACATACGTCATGGGTGAGACACAATTAATATAATATTGTACAAAGCCAATTTAGGGTTTCCATTAAGGAACGTCAATCACTACATTGGATATTAATACTGTGGAGATAAATTCAATATATGCTGGTCAACTATGGCATGTGTTTGGTGTTATTTGTAGCCTACTTAGAAAGGACAGTAACCTATATCTGCTGTATTCTAAACAATGACAGATTGGGGGTTTCATAAGAGGTGGCTATAATTTTAGTTGATAACAGAGGTAATTAGATTTGAGAAATGTTGAAAAGTAATGTTAGATGGAAAGTCAGCAATAGAGGATAGAGATTTTACAGGGTGTCCTGTGTGAAAAAAGTAATAGAAATTGGTTGATGAGAAATGTTGAATTGCATTGTTTAAGCAAGAATGGCATTAAATTCATGCTTTCTAGTTATGTGTATGCAAATATGTTATTTGTTTTAGGTGGTGTGTGGATAGAATTTACTAATGCCAGGATTTAGTAAACGAAGCAGAGAGATGTAGTGAGAGCAATGGAAGGGATACCCCACCCTAAGACGGGGGTACACCAGTTGAGAAGAGATATGGAAGGGCTGACCGCCAGCTTTAAGATGAATACAGGGGAACTAGAGAGGGCAGTCAGACAGATAGTGTTGAAGGACTGGGCGGCAGTAAGGGGAAACTGGGTTCCCGGAGATGGGAACGCGCCAGTGTTAGAGTGGGAAGAGGGAGGGGCTTATGGAGATAAATTGGCACAACTCTGTGATAATCTGAGAGAATATTGTCACAGACATGCCGACTTCTCCAAAGTCCACGAGTGTAAGCAGGGAGACAGTGAGACTATTAGTCAATACCTAGAGAGACAGAGATGTGTTCAATGCAAACAGTGGATTTATTAAACAATAGGTTTATATTTTAATAAATTAATGCAACAGGTTTAAATCAGTAGATTACCGGAAGGTGGTTATGGGCTTGTTATTTATAGGTTTAGTGAATTTAATGAAACATGGAGTTATCCGATGTGTTCTGAGGGGGGAGTTTTTTAATTTTTTTATTTAATTTTTTTCACTGGACTGAGGAAAATCCCCTACAGTATATATAATGGGACAGTAGGAGACAATGTATCAAACATTATTTTAAATAGATACCTGGAATAAAATATCACTGCTTACTTATATGAAGTAAGGGTTTATATTGACAAATGAGTGAAGTATGACATTACAGTTTTTTCCAACTGCTAACACACATTTTCAAAACTATGTCGCCTTTTTTCAAAACTCTACACACAATTCCCAAAACTGCACACACAAAATGCAAAATGCCTCACATCTCCTTCAAAATGTAACACTTCATTCAAAATGCCATAAACACATGTCAGAATGAAGCATTTGCATCAAATGGCAAACACTACTTTCATAATAGTACATTTTTGGATATACCATGTAAACACTGTTGTTCTAAATCTAAAGCTCTTTGGTCTTTCATAGGCTTATATATACATTTCAATACAATGTTCTACAGTGAAAGTAATCTGCTGAGAGGGGTAACAAGTACACTGTAAACACCAATGCAATGTAGAAACAGAAAATATTTATTAGGCCAAACATTACTGTTGTATACAGTAGCATACAACAAAACCATAAACATATGTAAACCAAAAGTATATTCTTTAGAATACAGTAAAGAACACAATTGTGTGTGGGGGGTCCCGGGGGTGCAGTCCAGGAAATGGTAGGGTGGGGGGGGGGGGCAGTCACCAGTGCTAAGCTACGCTTCATCTCTTCTCCGGGCTGGGTCTGGCCACAATACTTCGTCCACATCACAAGATACGTTTTCTCTTGCCAAAGATCGAGGGAAGTATCTCCTAGCATGGCGTATCCAACTTTGGACAGAGGCAACCTCTATGTCCCCACATGCGTCCTCCATTGCCTAGAGAAGCGGCACGCGGGCATAGGGTTGGCAATCATACACTTTCCAGCGCCAGGCTGAGAAGAATTCCTTTATGGGATTTAGAAAAGGTGAATATGGGGGTAGGTACAAAACTACAAATTGTGGATGGGTGGCAAACCAGTTTTGGACCAGAACAGCCCAGTGAAAACTAACATTGTCCCATATAACCACAAATCTAGCAGGCTCCTGATATGGATCAGGGACAAGCATTGTGTAAATTGCATCCAGAAAAGTGAGGATATGGCCGGTGTTGTACGGACCCAGTGTGGCATTGTGATGGAGGACCCCGTTTTGAGTGATGGCAGCACACATAGTTATATTACCCCCACGCTGTCCAGGGACATTGGTAATTGCCCTCTGTCCTATTACATTTATTCCGCGGCGCCTGGTTTTGGTGAGGTTGAAGCCAACCTCATCCACATAAAGAAATGTACATGGGCATCCATCTCCAATACTCTCTGTAACAGACAAAAGGATATACAGATGAATAAATGTGGTATGTCTGAAGTACTGGAAGTAGTGTTGCATACATACCTCTACAAAGTCATGTCGCAGATTCTTGACTCTCTCAAATGGCACCTTGTAAAGTTGTTTCATCGTCACTTGGTGCCATTGGAGGATGCGTTGTATGGTCGACAGGCTTACAGCATTGATGTTGTTAAATATGGTGTCATTATTCAAGATATGCTCTATTATCTCTCAAATCCTAATTGCATTGTTGGCCAAAACCATATTTATAATTGCAGTCTCTTGTACATTTGTAAACAAGCGTCCTCATCCTCCATGATGTCTTTGCCTTTCCACTCTGTACAGAATTCAAACACAGTATGTGTTCAGCATAGGAACTGTAAACAATGTACACAAAAATGTAGTACAGCATGATAACCAACCTCATTCATTCAATGCAGTGCAGTGCAGTAAATGGATGGCTTAGAGTTACAAATGTTTATGCAATACTATGCAGTCATACGTATTTTACAGTACATTACTGTAATGCTAAAATAGTAATTAGATAGTTGCATACCTGTTCTCATTTCTGAAGGTTCGAATTATGGACGCCACTGTAAATCGACTCAAGTTGGGCTGGACTCTCAGTCCAGCCTCTCTCATGGTCAAACCGTGGTTGATCACATGATCAACAAGTGTTGCCCTAATCTCATCAGAGATGTCTCTCCTTCCTTCTTTGCCCTTGTCCTCTTCTTCCTCTTCCTCTTCCTCTTCCTCTTCCTCTTCCCCTTCCTCTTCCTCTACCTCCTACTCCTCCTCTTCCAACTATTCGTCTTTGAATTTGTCCTCGTTGTTGTCCCCTGCCTCTCCCTCCTACTCTTCTTGCTCTCTGTTCATTGTTGGCATCCATTGTTCAAAACAGTCCTATACTACAGTAAAGCAGTGATTGGTTAGTGATCAGTTAAGCAATTAGTGTTTGAACATGTGAGGAGAGTGTGTTTGACCTGGTGAATAAGTGTAGCATTTTGATTGGTTGTGTTTGGAAAAGGAAAGCAAGTCACTTCCTGTTAGATTTTTGTGTTTTGGGTAGAGAATTGTGTGTAGTGTTTTGAAAAAAGTGTTTTATGCAATTGACAACTGAGTCAAAGGCTGAGAGATAGCTTATGGTTTTGGAGATTTTGTGTGTAGTTTTGCACCTTGAGTGAGAGGTTTCAAAAATCGTGTGACATGAAAATATTTTGTGTGTAAGCAGTTGGAAAAAACTGTAAGAAGGGTGACAGGAACACTATTCGGGGAAACAGATATTTCCTATGTTCTTGATTATATTTGACATTATGGCCATTTGGCAGACGCTCTTATCCGGGGCGACTTACAGTTTGTGAGTGTATATATTTTCATACTGTAAAGAAAGGAACAATCCTACGAGATAATGTCTGGCATAAGGATAAATTATTAAATTTATTAAAGTCACTGTTTTGATATGCGGAAATATTGACACATGGGTAAAACAATGTGTCAATAGGGGGGATAGGTTAGATGGTAGAGCAGGTTAGGAAACACTTTGTGGCCTATTGTATAACGAATTACTAAAAAATTATATATATATATATATATTTTTTTTTAAAGTGTTTGGAAGACCTTACAGAATGCCACAGTTGGCAGGACCAGAACAGGCAGACATAGACCTATAGAATACACTAGCAGAACACATGAGAAAATTGTTCGTTAACCATATCCGTATGTCTAAGAATTTGTGTCCTACAGGAGAATTAAAGGAGAATGTGATTCATAGTATATAACCTGGAGACTGGGTGTGGATCCATTCGTTGAGGAAAAAGGATTGAAAGCAGCCACGCTGGGAGGGACCATACCAAGTCCTATTGGTAACTGCCTTCGCTATAAGAATAGCTGAGAGAGCCACTTGGGTCCACGTTACCCACTGCAAAAAGGTAGGCCCACATACCAACACCGTTGAACACACATAGAGTTAAAGAGAAGAACTGACCCACTAGGGTTCGGGGGTAAACTCTGTTAATGAAGAAACCCTACCCCGACCTTTCATCACTGTGGGGTGTTTATAGAGGTGTGGGTATAGGGAAGTGCCAGGCAGGTGGGTCAGGGACAGGATTGGGATGGCTGTTTTTGGGATTTTGGGGGACTCTGAGCTGCATCATCATGTTAACCATATTATGGATTAATCCAGGTCAACCTAAAACAGGGAAATGATGCACTGATTCGATCTCGTAGAAATACTGAAACCAAGAAAGACTATTGGGGGAATGATTATTTTATAGTTAAAGTCAGTTTAGGACAAGATGGGAGATTCAAGATACCATTTGACTTTTCCCATGAAGAGATAGGAGGTTTTGGGGGCTTTGGTAAGAAGGGGGCATGTACAAGAAAGTTAGGTCCTAGAAAGGTATGGTAAATACATTTGCACTGGGGAACGCTCATGTCCTTGCGCAAGGGTGTTAAACATACCTGGGGAACATACTATGAGAATGGAATGGACGCAGCACACGATGGGGAATTAAACAAACCCATGATAAAGGTAAAATGGAACTGGTGATAACGGTAAAGTCAATTATGCAAGATGACATAGCAAGGAACTATTGGGTCTGTGTTGATGATGTCAGGGCAAATACATGTGTGAGGCTCATCTTTCAGGATAGAAATTAATATTCCACCCCCGAGACAGAACAGCAGGTAGATCTAATCTTATCACCAAAGGTATCAAAAAATAGTCTAATACCCCTTGGAAGGCCCTCAGAAGGAATCCTAAATAGCACTAAACCACCAAGTGTAGAATATTTCCTCTTGCAGGAAATGAACCAAGGAGAAGTAGAAGGAATTTCAAATGAGAACTTCTGGGTAAGGTGGATGAACTACACAGCTAGGGCATTGGGTCAAACTAATTGTTATGCCTGTTCAACAGGTAGGCCAACCCTTCTAACTGCACCTATGCCTCGGACCATGTTCTCTTATGTGATAGATTTGGGATCAAACCAAACCTCACCTAATTGTTCTGATATTAAAATAACCACTCTTAAAAAGGATAATACTAAGGCACCCCAATTCACCATGACCCCCAGAGATTATCAATGTTATAGACACCAAAGTAATGCGAATCACAGATCAAATTGGAGAAGGGTTTACAACAACGTTTTTCTGGTGGGTTACAATTGATAAAAATGTTGACTGGATTAATTACATCTACAAAGGTTCATTAATCAGACAAGGGATGCAGTGAAGGGAATTTCAGACCAACTATCCGCCACCTCACTCATGACCTGACAGAATAGTTTGGCTCTCGATATGCTTTTAGCAGAGAAGGGCGGATTTACAAGATAGTGGGAGGTCATTGTTGTATGTTTATCCCCAACAATACAGCCCCAGATGGTACAGTAACTAGAGCTCTAGCAGGTCTCACTGCATTAAGTAAAGAATGGGCTGAGAACTGGGGGGTGAATACATCAATGACTGGTTGGTTTGATAACATGTTTGGAAAATGGAAAGCTATTGTTGCAACTGTTCTGGGTGCAGCTATAGCTTCTATGGTTATGTTTGTTCTTTGTGGATGTTGTCTTATTCCCTGTGTCCGAGGGTAGGTGAGTAAGGCGTTGGAGAATGCAGTTTCCCAACAGATGGTGAGATACGGCCCAATCCCGGACTCCGACCTAAGGAATGAAGAATATGACCCGCCAGGCTTGGTGGAGGACGACGACGATTCAGATAGTTTGAGACTGGATGAAACTTTTCTTAGACCTAATGTGTGAAGGTTGCAGTGAAAATCTAACGAAGAACTGTGACTGGATGTTTTCCTAGAACTATAAATCTCTAGTTTAAAAGTAATTGTAATGATTTTCTGTGTATTAAAGTGTGGATAATTTAGTCAAAGGGTGGATTGATATAGAAATTAAAATATATACAGGTTAAAAGTAATGACTAAATGTTCCTCGCTTAAATATAGTTGTGAAATGTTCTTGTTTCAAGTATGATTAGTACTTTCTTAGTAGTGACTAATTATTATACTCCGAAACTGTGTGAGATGTGTTAGAATCTACTACCTGGTAATGTGTGAGTGTAGGACCAGTAAAGATTATGACATTGTGTTACTATTTAGCAATGTGAGTAGGAGTTAGACCGGACGGCGAAGAAGAAGGAGAACTGTTAAACATGGTGCAGAATATTGTGAGAACGGCGATAACTGAGGAATGCAGGGAGTAGACTATGATAAGAAAATGTATGTGTGTATATGTGTGTATATGTGTGTATATGTGTGTGTATGTGTGTGTATGTATGTGTGTATGTGTGTGTATGTATGTGTGTATATGTGTGTGTATGTATGTGTGTGTATGTATGTGTTTGTGTGTGTGTGTGTGTGTGTGTATGTGTGTGTGTGTGTGTGAACTGATGGTCAGGAGAGCAGTTTTAAAGTGGAAAACTACAGCCCGCCTACAGAGTGGTGGGATTTTCGTATGACGTGTGCGTATAAAATATTGTACGACCATTTTGTGGCAGAATTCTCAAAGAATAAAGGCCTGACTATGCAGACCTGGACTCTGTCCGTTTCTTGATCCAAAAGCATTACAACATTTTGGGAGACGCACAGAGACACTGAAATAGTTAGTTAAATAATTCTCATAACACCGCTCCACCGGGGTACAGTTCAGCTCCGGTCAGCTGCTCCAGTCCAGAGCCAGAGCAGTCCGCTCCACCGGGATCCAGTTCAGCTCCGGTCAGCGGCTCCACTCCAGAACCAGACATCAACCCCTCTCCAGGGTCGTGGCCTCCCACACCAGGGTCCAGACAGGGCTTGGTGCATCGTGGGAGGACTGAGGGGAAGCATCGCGCCGAGGTCCAGACCGGACCAGGGGTGCAACGGGGAGGCAGTAAGGGAGAGGACGTCACGCCCAGATCCGGAGCCGCCACCGAGGCTAAATGCCCACCCAGACCCTCCCCTGTTAAGTTAGGTTTTGCGGCCGGAGTCCGCACCTTTGGGGGGGGGGGGGGGGGGGGTACTGTCACGCCCTGACATAGAGTTCACTAGTTGGTTTGGTCAGGGTGTGAATATCTATGTATTGTGAATATCTATGTGGTTCCCAATCAGAGGCAGCTGTCGATCGTTGTCTCTGATTGGGGATCATACTTAGGTAGCCATTTTGCCTACCTATGTTGTGAGATCTTGTCTCTTGTTTGGCTTGTTTGCGTGTAGCTATTGTTGAGCTTCACGTTACGTTGCTTTTGTTGTTTTGTCGTGTGTTAACGTTGTTAATAAACATGTATGCATTCCACACTGCATCTTGGTCCAATCCTGTACTCAACGTACGTGACACTCTGTCTTAAACACAACTGTTTATTTTTCAACAGAGCGTCTCTTTCTGAATGTTACAGACAGTTACTCTTACTCCAACACTCTCAAATATGTTAACATGTCCCTGATGCAAGTGGAGAATAAACATTGACAGTACTCTCTAATTTTGAATGGTAAATGTTAGTCTATATGTAGACTGTCAAAGCCTACACTCGTTAAGTAAACCTTACTTTCCTGCGGTCATTTCAACAACAAATGTTTCCCAGGACAATGAATACTTATTTCACTGGATTGCATTGTGCGTTTCTTTCTACTTCAATTTAAAATGTCCTGTTGAGTAGGTAGAACCTTTCATCTTTGATTCTACCTATTCATCCCTTGGGTGTGTAGGAGTGAAACCTGAGAGAGCAAGGGTTCAGACAAGACTGTGATATAACTGTGTCCAGAAAATGTCACCTAAGACATGTATAAAGTTGCTTCACTTTGCAAGGACTCAGGAAGTCTCCTTTGCCTCTCTCATTGATCATATTTTACAGCTACACTATTAGCATAGCATAATTCACTACTACCACACCACAGTTCAAATAGAATACACACCTATGGCTCTGCTGAGTCTGTGTCAGTTATGGTGATCCCAGTCATCCTGGGGTCCTCTGTGTGTGAGTTTGGCATGACTGGGCCAATTACTTGGCATTTCTAACCATCTTCCAGGGTGAGAGTCTAATAGATATCTGCTACCCACCTCTACAACACTCAGAGCCTCTGTTAGGTCATACTAAAAATACCCATACCCACCCAGCAAGCAGAGACCTCAACTCCCTGCCCAATTATGAGGAAACATTTTACATTAACAGCGCTGATCGAAAAACAAGTTGTTTTCATTCTGTTGAGGCTTTCTCAACATGGCTGCCAATAATATCCTTCTAACTACAAGGCTGGGAACTTAGCTCTAAGGCCTTTAGTATACCCACCATAATAAACTGCAGCTATGCTTTTGAGAACTTCATCTTAGAGGCATGTATTTCAATGTACCCCTACGTGCCTGTTGAATTCTCTCACAGATCAGTGCAATGCTGATCGATTTGGGAAGGAATACAACCCACTGGGCACAAACTGGTTCAATCAACATTGTTTCAACGTAATTTGTCAATGTATTGTGACGTGGAATCTGCGTGGAAAATACATTGGATTTGAAAAAACTCATCAACGTAAACAGTTGTTTTGAGGGTGAAACCACAGTATTAGGTCATTATGGTAACCAATTTTCAGCATTGACAAACCTTGTATAAAATATGTTGCATTTGTACCTGTGAGACAACGTCAGATCTTCATCGTAATTGGCACGACTTCCGCCGAAGTTGGTGCCTCTCCTTGTTCGGGCGGCGTTCGGCGGTCGTCGTCACCGGCTTTCTAGCTGCAACCAATATATGTTTATTTTTCCATTTGTTTTGTCTTGATTGTACACACCTGGTTCCCATTACATTATATTATTTCCCTATTTAACCCTCTGGTTCTCACATGGTTTTGTGCATGTTTGTTCTTTGTTTTGTGTCTAAGACTTATGTGAGCTGGTGTGTTTTCCCTGCGTGGAAATTAGTGTTGTTTATTTTTTGAGTAAAGTACGTTGTTTACTCAGTTCTGTGTCCTGCGCCTGACTCCGTCCTACCGCTGCACATTGACACTTGACAGAAACAAGCACCACATATGGAGTCAGCAGGTGCATCCAGTCCTCCGGTACCAGTGGAGGAGCGCGTCCAGCAGCACGCGACGATGCTCCAGAATCTTTTATTTTATTTTATGTTTTTTTTTTTTTTATATATATACATATATACACACATACATACATATATACACACATACATAGACATATATATATATATATATATATATATATATATATATGCACATACACACACACATACACACCCACATACATACACATACATATCCTTTTAAAAAATATATATATTCCCCTTTATTACTTTACAACCCCGCCACCCTTTCCCCACTTGGAGTAAACTAGTGAACAACAACGCCTAGGCCTCTACTTCCAGCCCATACCCACTATCTACATTTTATGGACAGTCAATTTTACAATAATTACATTTTGTTTGTTCTTTCTCCTGAACTTCTTCTACTCTCAACCTCTCCGATCATTTTCATGATTTCCATCCGGTTTGCTTTTATATGCCATATCTTTCTAATTGTGCTCCTTCACAAAAGCTCCCAACCTACAACCCATACATTTATTATGGACACAGCGTGCCTACATTATTAGTTATCTTGTTATTGTTTGTTGTTAGTTATTATTAGTCCCATCCTTCAATTCCATTCAGTACATTGGGTGAGACAATCTTACTAATTTGCTAGAGAACCAGTTCGGATTTAAGTATAACTTTTGTATGACTGAAGCTTTTAGTGATAGGTGTAATGCTTTAATATTTAATAATTTCTGTCCTCCGAATTCATATTCATTATATAAATAGGCCCGTTTAATTTTGTCTGGCTTGCCGTTTCAAATATAATTGAATATTTTTTTCTCATATAATTTAAAAAACTGTTCGCTAGGCGTAGGCAAGACCATAAGCAAATAGGTAAACTGGGATAATACTAAAGAGTTAATCAGGGTGATTTTTCCACAAATTGACAGGCACCCACCTTTCCATGGTAGCAAGATCTTATCTATTTTTGCTAACTTTCTATTATAATTTATTGAAGTGAGATCATTTATTTCCTTTTTTGATATGTATTCCGAGTATATCCACATCACCATAATAATATGCCATTTAGCAGACGCTTTTATCCAAAGCGACTTACAGTCATGCGTGCATACATTTTTTTTGTGTATGGGTGGTCCCGGGGATCGAACCCACTACCTTGGCATTACAAGCACCGTGCTCTACCAGCTGAGCTACAGAGGACCACCAGACCATTTTATTGGTAAACTACATGGCAATGTATATTTTTTATTTTTTATTGATACAATACGTAATATAGTACATTTGTCATAATTTGGTTGTAATCCAGAGAGGTTAGAAAATTTATCTAGATCCTCTATGGGGCTGTGGAAAGATTCTAGTTGTGGATTTAAAAGGAAACATGAATAATCAGCGTACAATGTCACCTTTGTTTTTAAACCCTGGATTTCTAATCCCCTGATAATATTGTTGAATCAAATTTGAATAGCTAATGGCCACAATAAATAGATATGCCAATAGTGGACAACCTTGTTTCACTCCTCTTGACAGTTTAACCCTCCCGTTGTCCTAGGGTCAAAATGACCCGCCACTGTGTTAAACCAACTTTATTTTTTTTATTTTTTTTTGGGATCATTTGTGAGAAGGAGGCAGTGATACTTTCTTTAAAGTCTCACTGCCTCCTTCTCACAAATGATCCCAAAAATATAAAAATTAAATAAAGTTGGTTCAACACAGTGGCGGGTCATTTTGACCCTAGGACAACGGGAGGGTTAAAACTTTCTGAGAAATAGCCATTTTTTACTATTTTACACCTAGGGTACTATACATGATTTTGACCAATTTTATAAGAGATTCACCAAAATTGAAATGCTCCAGGCATTTATATATAAACCCCAGTCGTACTTTATCAAATGCCTTTTCGAAGTCTGCTATGAATAGCAGGCCTGGTTTCTCCGATTTTCCATAATGTTCTATTGTTTCCAATACATGCCTTATATTATCTCCAATGTATCTTCCATGTAAAAAACCTGTCTGATTAGAATGAATAATATCCGACAATACCTTTATAATTCTATGCGCTATACATTTTGCTAGAATTTTTGCATCACAACACTGAAGTGTAAGGGGCCTCCAATTTTTTTAATGTACTGGATCTTTATATTTTCCTGTTTCAGTAATAATGAGATCAGACCTTCTTCTTGAGTGTCAGATAATCTACCATTTACATAGGAGTGGTTAAAACATGTTAATAACGGTCCTCTTAGTATATCAAAAAAGGCTTGGTATACTTCGACTGGTATGCCATCCAACCCTGGAGTTTTCCCGGACTTACAGTGGGGAAAAAAAGTATTTAGTCAGCCACCAATTGTGCAAGTTCTCCCACTTAAAAAGATGAGAGAGGCCTGTAATTTTCATCATAGGTACACGTCAACTATGACAGACAAAATGAGGAAAAAAAATCCAGAAAATCACATTGTAGGATTTTTTATGAATTTATTTGCAAATTATGGTGGAAAATAAGTATTTGGTCAATAACAAAAGTTTCTCAATACTTTGTTATATACCCTTTGTTGGCAATGACACAGGTCAAATGTTTTCTGTAAGTCTTCACAAGGTTTTCACACACTGTTGCTGGTATTTTGGCCCATTCCTCCATGCAGATCTCCTCTAGAGCAGTGATGTTTTGGGGCTGTCGCTGGGCAACACGGACTTTCAACTCCCTCCAAATATTTTCCATGGGGTTAAGATCTGGAGACTGGCTAGGCCACTCCAGGACCTTGAAATGCTTCTTAGGAAGCCACTCCTTCGTTGCCCGGGCGGTGTGTTTGGGATCATTGTCATGCTGAAAGACCCAGCCACGTTTCATCTTCAATGCCCTTGCTGATGGAAGGAGGTTTTCACTCAAGATCTCACGATACATGGCCCCATTCATTCTTTCCTTTACACGGATCAGTCGTCCTGGTCCCTTTGCAGAAAAACAGCCCCAAAGCATCACAGTAGGTATGGTGTTCTTTGGATGCAACTCAGCATTCTTTGTCCTCCAAACACGACGAGTTGAGTTTTTACCAAAAAGTTATATTTTGGTTTCATCTGACCATATGACATTCTCCCAATCCTCTTTTGGATCATCCAAATGCACTCTAGCAAACTTCAGACGGGCCTGGACATGTACTGGCTTAAGCAGGGGGACACGTCTGGCACTGCAGGATTTGAGACCCTGGCGGCGTAGTGTGTTACTGATGGTAGGCTTTGTTACTTTGGTCCCAGCTCTCTGTAGGTCATTCACTAGGTCCCCCTGTGTGGTTCTGGGATTTTTGCTCACCGTTCTTGTGATCATTTTGACCCCACGGGGTGAGATCTTGCGTGGAGCCCCAGATCGAGGGAGATTATCAGTGGTCTTGTATGTCTTCCATTTCCTAATAATTGCTCCCACAGATGATTTCTTCAAACCAAGCTGCTTACCTATTGCAGATTCAGTCTTCCCAGTCTGGTGCAGGTCTACAATTTTGTTTCTGGTGTCCTTTGACAGCTCTTTGGTCTTGGCCATAGTGGAGTTTGGAGTGTGACTGTTTGAGGTTGTGGACAGGTGTCTTTTATACTGATAACAAGTTCAAACAGGTGCCATTAATACAGGTAACGAGTGGAGTACAGAGGAGCCTCTTAAAGAAGAAGTTACAGGTCTGTGAGAGCCAGAAATCTTGCTTGTTTGTAGGTGACCAAATACTTATTTTCCACCATATTTGCAAATAAATTCATTAAAAATCCTACAATGTGATTTTCTATAAAAAAAAATCTCAATTTGCCTGTCATAGTTGACGTGTACCTATGATGAAAATTACAGGCCTCTCTCATCTCTTTAAGTGGGAGAACTTGCACAATTGGTGGCTGACTAAATACTTTTTTCCCCCACTGTAAAGTCTTTAATTGCATCCAGAAGTTCCTCCTCTGTAATTTCACCTTCACATGAGTATTTCTGTTTGGCTGTTAATTTTACATTATCAACAGAAAATACATCTCTACAATTAGCTTCTGTTAGAGGAGATGGAGGCGACTGAAATGAAAACATATGCTTAAAGTACCTTGTTTCCTCCTTCAAAATATCATTTGGTGAATCATGGGTTACTCCGTCAATTGTAACCAGTTTCATTAAATTATTTTTGGTAGTATTCCTATGTTGAAGATTAAAAAAGAATTTGGTGCATTTTTTCCCATATTCCATCCAGTTTGCTTTATTTTTATAATATATTACACTTGATCTTTCTTGAATAAGTTTCTCCATTTCTTTTTGTTTTTCCTCTAATTTAGTCTGAGCCTCTATGTTACAGTTTTTATTGCCATCTACCTGTTCTGTTAGACTTTCTATTTCCTTTGTTAGTATAAACTCTTTTAACCTAAATTGCTTTTGTTTTCGAGATGAGTACTGAATTGCACGGCCTCTAAAGGCACATTTAAAGGTGTCCCATACAATAAGGGGATTTGCTGTACCTATGTTATGTCGGAAAAAGTCAATATAATATAATAAAAAGTCAAATATAAATTCCTTTGTCCTAGTAAAAAATAAATTATCATCCAATAGGCTTTGATTACATTTCCAATATCCTCGCCCACGTGGAAATTCAGTAAGAGTAATGTATATGCCAATTATATGATGGTCCGACCGCATTCTGTCCCCTATCAACACTTTTTAAACTTTTGGTGCCAACGAGAATGAGATAAGAAAGAAGTCAAGACGACTAGCTTGATTGAGTCTCCGCCATGTATATCTCACTAGATCAGGATATTTAAACCTCCATATATCTACTAATTCTAATGTATCCATGACATTCACGATTTCCTTAAGATTATGTGGGTGATTGTTTGTGGTGTGATTTCCTTTACGGTCCATTGAGCTATTTAAAACAGTATTATAATCCCCCACCATAATAATATTGCTTTGAATTGCTTGCAGGGTTGATAATTTATTATATATATTGTCAAAGAAGTGTGGATCATCATTATTTGGTCCGTAAATGTTAATGAGCCATATATGTTTATTGTCCAATAACATATTTAAAATAATCCATCTACCTTGCGTATCTATTTGGACAATTTGCACATTCGGATCGAAATTACTATTAATTAATATCATCACCCTTTTTGAATTTCTTTGCCCATGGGAGAAGTATATTTCGCCCCCCCCCTTTTCCTTTTTCCACGCAACTTCATCTAGAATTGTTGAATGAGTTTCCTGTAAACAATAGATATTATATTCCTTCTCTTTGAGCCATGTAAATATTGTTATTATTTTGTTATTATCAGCTAAACCATTACAATTATAACTGGCTATACTTATTTCTGTCAAGGCGTGCTGAAGGTGGGTGTGGTGCAGCACCGCTCCTCCGGGCCGTACCCCTCCCACTCCACGAGATACTGGAGACCCCCCATCCGGCGTCTAGAGTCCAAGATGGACCGAACGGTGTACGCCGGAGCCCCCTCGATGTCCAGTGGGGGCGGAGGAGTCTCTCCTATCTCACCTTCCTGGAGTGGACCAGCTACCACCGGCCTGAGAAGAGACACATGGAACGAGGGATTAATATTCTTATATTCAACAGGCAGATGTAACCTATAACACACCTCGTTCAATCTTCTCAGGAATTTAAAAGGCCCCACAAACCGCCGACCCAGCTTCCGGCAGGGCAGGCGGAGGGGTAGGTTTCTGGTAGAGAGCCAGACTCGATCTCCGGGTGTGTACACCGGCCCCTCACTGCGGTGGAGATCGGCGCTCGCCTTGTGACGACGGATGGCCCGCTGCAGGTGGACGTGTGCAGCGTTCCACGTCTCCTCCGAGCGCCTCATCCAATCATCCACCGCAGGGGCCTCGATCTGGCTCTGCTGCCAAGGTGCCAGAACCGGCTGGTAACCTAACACACATTGGAAGGGGGTTAGGTTGGTAGAGGAGTGGC
This sequence comes from Coregonus lavaretus, assembly GCF_964263955.1. NCBI lineage: Eukaryota > Metazoa > Chordata > Actinopteri > Salmoniformes > Salmonidae > Coregonus > Coregonus lavaretus. The sequence continues at coordinate 23,829,287 of NC_140009.1, forward strand.
GGAGAGAGTTCTGGGCCATCTCGGCCCAGGGAATGTACCGAGCCCACTCCTCAGGCCGGTCCTGGCAATACGACCTCAGAAACCTACCCACATTCTGGTTGACTCGTTCTACCTGCCCGATACTCTCCGGGTGGTACCCTGAGGTAAGGCTCACCGAGACCCCCAAACGCTCCATGAACGCTCTCCATACTCGGGAGGTAAACTTGGGGCCTCGATCCGACACTATATCCTCGGGTACCCTGTAATGCCGGAAGACGTGGGTAAATAGGGCCTCTGCGGTTTGTAGGGCAGTAGGAAGACCCGACATAGGGAGAAGACGACAGGCCTTAGAGTACCGGTCCACAACGACCAGGATGGTGGTATTCCCCTGAGAGAGGGGAAGGTCTGTCACAAAATCCACAGAGAGGTGGGACCATGGTCGTTGTGGAACGGGCAGGGGTTGTAACTTACCCCTGGGCAGGTGTCTGGGCGCCTTACACTGGGCGCACACCGAGCAGGAGGAGACATAAACCCTCACATCCCTGGCTAACGTAGGCCACCAGTATTTAGTGCTAAGGTAATGCACTGTCCGGCCAAAACCCGGATGTCCAGAGGAGGGTGACGTGTGAGCCCAGTAAATGAGTCGATCCCGAATCTCGAGCGGAACGTACTTCTGACCCTCAGGACACTGTGGAGGGCTGGGGTCGGTACGCAACGCTCGCTCGATTTCAGCATCTACCTCCCACACCACCGGTGCCACAAGACAAGACTCCGGTAGTATGGGAGTAGGCTCCACGGACCTCTCCTCCGTGTCATACCGCCGGGACAGCGCATCTGCCTTACCATTCTGGGACCCAGGGATGTACGTGATTTTAAATACGAAACTGGTGAGAAACATACTCCATCGAGCCTGGCGAGGGTTCAGTCTCCTCGCTGCCCGGATGTACTCCAGGTTCCGATGGTCAGTCAAAATGAGGAAAGGGTGTTGAGCCCCCTCAAGCCAATGCATCCACACCTTAAGGGCCTGAACTACAGCTAACAGCTCCCTGTCCCCAACGTCATAATTACGCTCCGCCGGGCTGAGCTTTTTAGAGTAAAAAGCACAGGGGCGGAGTTTAGGTGGCGTGCCGGACCGTTGAGAGAGAACGGCCCCTATACCGGCCTCAGACGCGTCCACCTCGACCTGAAAGTGTAATGCGGGGTCCGGATGCGCCAGCACCGGAGCCGACGTAAACAGGTCCTTCAGTCTCCTAAAGGCCCTGTCCGCATCAGCTGACCACTGCAGGCGCACCGGACCCCCTTTCAGAAGGGACGTGATGGGAGCTGCCACCTGTCCAAAACCCCGGATAAACCTCTGGTAGTAATTTGCAAAGCCCAAGAACTGCTGCACCTCTTTGACAGTGGTTGGGGTTTGCCAATTACGCACAGCGGACACACGATCCACCTCCATTCTCACCCCTGACGCGGACAACCGATAACCCAAAAAGGAGACTGACTCCTGGAAAAACAGACATTTCTCTGCCTTGACATATAGGTTGTGCTCCAACAGCCTCCTCAATACACGACGCACCAGGGCTATATGCTCGGCTCGGGTAGACGAGTACACTAGAATGTCATCAATGTACACGACCACCCCCTACCCCTGAATATCCCGGAAAATGTCATCTACGAAGGATTGGAAGACTGATGGAGCATTCATCAACCCATATGGCATGACGAGATACTCGAAATGACCTGACGTGGTACTAAACGCTGTTTTCCATTCGTCGCCCTCCCTAATGCGCACCAAGTTATACGCGCTTCTGAGATCCAGTTTTGTGAAAAACCGCGCTCCATGCAATGACTCCGTCATGGTCGCAATCAGAGGGAGTGGATAACTGTATTTCACAGTAATCTGATTGAGACCACGGTAATCGATGCACGGGCGCAACCCTCCATCTTTTTTCTTCACAAAAAAGAAGCTCGAGGAGGAGGGAGAAGTGGAGGGCCGTATGTATCCCTGTCTCAAAGATTCGGCTATGTAAGTTTCCATAGCTTTTCTCTCCTCTTGAGACAAAGGATACACGTGGCTCCGTGGGAGCGCTGCTCCTGCCTGGAGATCAATCGCACAATCCCCCTGTCTATGAGGAGGCAACTGCGTCGCCCTGGCTTTACTAAACACGAGAGCTAAATCCCCATATTCAGGCGGAATGTGCAGTGCGGGCACTTGGTTTGGACTTTCCACCGAAGTCGCCCCTACGGAAACACCCAGACATCGCCCCTCACACTGAGCAGAACACCCATCGAGAGCCCTCTGTTGCCACGAAATAGCAGGGTTATGGGTGCTTAACCAGGGAATTCCCAGCACCACCGGGTACGCAGGAGAGTCGATCAGATACAACTGTATAGTCTCTTCATGACCCCCCTGCGCACACATCCTAAGTGACGCTGTGACTTCCCTAATCAACCCCGACCCCAACGGGCGGCTATCTAAAGCATGAACGGGAAAAGGTTTGTCAACAGGTAGGAGAGGGATCCCTAAATCTAAACAAAACTTTCGATCAACAAAATTCCCAGCTGCGCCTGAATCTACTAGCGCCTTATGCTGGGAATGAGGTGCAACCTGTGGAAAACAAACAGGTATACAAAAGTGCGCAACAGAGAGCTCTGGGTAAGTGGGGCGTCTACTCACCTGGGAGGGCTCCCCAGTGCGTGGCCTGTTGTCTCCTCCCTCTGGGAACCCTCCCCAGCACCTGGCCGCAGTGTGCCCTCCACGACCGCACTTGGTGCAGGGGACAGGCCCCCTCGGGCTCCTCCTCCTCCTTTCTCTAGCGCCAGCACCCCCGAGCTCCATAGGGCTCGGCTCGGAGGTGCCGGAGGGTGGAATGGATGGACCCCACTCGGGACGTCCACGGGTGGCCAGCAGGGTGTCCAGACGGATGGACATATCGACCAACTGGTCGAAGGTGAAATTGGTATCCCTGCAGGCCAACTCACGTTGAACGTCCTCCCGTAGGCTACATCGAAAATGGTCGATGAGGGCCCGTTCATTCCACCCTGCGTCTGCCGCTAGAGTCCGGAACTCCAGCGCGAACGCCTGTGCGCTCCTCCTCCCCTGTCTCAGGTGCACTAGACGCTCCCCCGCCGCTTTGCCCTCAGGTGGATGGTCGAACACGGCCTTGAAGCGACGGGAGAACTCGGCGTAGGAGATGGTGGTGGCGTCCATCCTCCTCCACTCGGTGTTGGCCCATTCCAACGCCTTGCCCGTGAGACAGGAGATGAGGGCGGAAACGCTCTCGTGTCCCGAGGGCACCGGGTGTACAGTAGCCAGGTAGAGCTCCACCTGCAGGAGGAACCCCTGACACCCGGCAGCTGTTCCGTCATACGCCATCGGGAGCGAGAGCCGAATCCCACTGGGTTCCGGACCTGGGACTGGTGGACCGGCCGATGGGGGTGGCCGGGTAGGTGGAGGTGTGGGTACCCCTCTGGACTCCCATCGGTGCAGGGTGTTGATGACGTCCTGTAGAGCGGTCCCCAGTTGTCGTATCTGGTCATCCTGGCCGCGGACATGCTCCTCCAGCGACTCAGGCGTGACTGTTGCTCCTGCTGATTCCATTCATTTAGGTGTGTGATTCTGTCAAGGGGTGCTGAAGGTGGGTGTGGTGCAGGAATCAAGCGCAGGACGCAGAAGCTTAGTCCAAAATACTTTAGTGAGTTATTCACGTAGTACACGAGAACCATAAGCCCGGAGGCGAAATAAATGCGCACACAGGCGTCAAACAAAAGGCGCACTAACATGTGCGAAAACCTCTCCCAACAACGGAGGGAAGATACGTAGCTCAGTACACCAAACAGAGGAGCAATCACACACAACACCAAACACACACAACGAGAACTAAATAGGACACTAACGAGGACTAACTAGACACAGGTGTACAACATCAAGACAAAACCAAACGAACATGAAACATAGATCGGTGGCAGCTAGTACTCCGGGGACGACGACCGCCGAAACCTGCCCGAACAAAGAGGAGGAGCAGCCTCGGCCGAAACCGTGACAATTTCACCATATACCATAATGAGATACAAGTTTCAAGTCTATTTATCATTATATATGTTTGTAAATTTACCAATAAAAAATACCGTAATGTTTGAGTGTCCATATAGCTGTACCATGATATTTGCATTGCTACTAATTATCCCTTCAATTGTTCTCTACTAATTCCTCCGCTAAAGCCCCTCCCCATCCCAAGTTGAGCCGTCATCCCAGTGATCGGCATCCCACCCACATCCCTTCGGATCCCTAGGGCCCCGAGAGGCCAGGACCCATCCATCGAAAACAGCACACAATCTTGGCACAGCCATGGATCGCGTGTTACAGACCATGGAGCGATGGGAGAGAGGGGGTTTTCCCACAACCCCATCAACTTCAGATCAACCCACACCAATATCCACCCCTCCGTCACCTGGACCCAGTGGGATGCCAGGGGTTCCTTCTCCAGGTGGAGCTCTAGCTGGCGACCATCCACCCGGCTCCCTCGGGATACGAGAGCATGTCCGCCCTCATCTCCTGTCTGTTGGGGAGAGCGCTTGAGCGGGCCAATGCCGAATGGGGAGGAATAGACGCAGCGTTGGTTCGCTATGAGGATTTCACCCGCCGCTTCCGGGCAGTCTTCGATCATCCACCTGAGGGGAGAGCGGGGGGGGGGGAATGCTTGTTCCACCTCAGACAGGGGAAGAGGAGCGCACAGGACTTCGCACTGTACTTCAGGACCTTGGCTGCCAGCGCGGGATGGAATGAGAGGGCCCTGATCGACCATTACCGGTGTAGTCTACATGAGGACGTTCGTCGGGAGCTGGCATGCAGGGACACCACCCTTACCCTCGACCAGCTGGTGGATTTATCTATACGGCTGGATAACCTGTTGGCCACCCGCGGACGTCCAGGTCAGGGTCCGTCCATTCCATCCCCCAGCACCTCCGATCCTACCCCTATGGAGCTCGGAGGTGCTGCTCTAAGGGTGACTGGAGGGTGGGCCGTTTCCTGCACCAACTGTGGCCGCAGAGGGCACACTGCTGGTGCTGGGGAGGTTCCCCAGGGAGTCGAGGCAGCAGGCAGGGCACTGGTGGATCATCCCAGGTGAGTGGGCACCCGACTCACCTAGAGCTCCCTGTTGCGCTCATGTGTGTTTGCATAGAATTTCCTGAGTTTTCCCGCATTCCCAGCATAAGGCGCTAGTAGATTCAGGCGCAGCTGGGAACTTTATTGACCGTTCATTTGCACATAGATTAGGGATCCCTATTGTGCCTGTTGATGTGCCCTTCCCTGTATATGCCTTAGATAGTCGTCTTTTAGGGTCGGGCCTGATTAGGGAGGTCACAGCTCCATTATGTTTGAAAACGCAGGAAGGTCATGAGGATTGAATTAGTCTCTTCCTGATCGATTCTCCTGCGTTTCCTGTGGTGTTGGGGCTTCCCTGGTTGGCCTCTCATGACCCCACTATTTCGTGGCAACAGAGGGCTCTCAAGGGATGGTCACGTCAGTGCTCAGGGAGGTGTGTATGTGTTTCCATAGGTGCAACTACGGTGGAGAGTCCAAACCACGTCTCTACTATGCACATTCCCCCCGAATATGCCGATTTGGCTCTCGCCTTCTGTAAAAAGAAGGCGACTCAACTACCACCCCATCGACAGGGGGATTGTGCGATAAATCTCCAGGTAGGCGCAGCACTTCGCAGGAGTCACGTGTATCCTCTGTCTCAGGAGGAGACGGCAGCTATGGAAACATATGTCTCCGAATCTCTGGGACAGGGATACATTCGGCCTTCCACTTCACCTGCCTCCTCAAGTTTCTTTTTTATGAAGAAGAAGAATAATGGAGGTTTACGCCCGTGCATTGACTATCGAGGTCTTAATCAGATCACTGTGAAGTACAGTTACCCACTGCCTATCATAGTCAGTGTGACAGAGTCATTGCACGGGGCGCGCTTCTTCACCAAATTGGATCTCAGGAGCGCTTACAACCTGGTGCGTATCCGGGAGGGGGATGAGTGGAAGACGGCATTTAGTACCACCTCTGGGCACTATGAGTACCTCGTCATGCCGTACGGGTTGATGAATGCTCCATTTTGTTTTCACCCTATCCTACAGACCAGGTTCCCAGAACGCTAAGGCAGACGCACTGTCCCGGATGTATGACACAGAGGAGCGGTCCACGGATCCCACTCTCATACTTCCGGCTTCTTGCCTGGTGGCACCGGTGGTATGGGAGGTTGACGCGGACATTGAGCGGGCGTTACGTACGGAGCCCACTCCCACCCAGTGTCCAGTTGGGCATCTGTACGTTCCGTATGATGTCCGCGATCGATTGATCTGTTGGGCCCACACGTCACCCTCCTCTGGTCATCCTGGCATCGTCGGACAGTGCGCTGTCTTAGCGGGAAGTACTGGTGGCCCACTTTAGCTAAGGACGTGAGAGTTTTTGTTTCCTCCTCGGTGTGCGCCCAGTGCAAGGCACCTAGACACCTACCCATAGGGAAATTACAACCCCTACCCGTTCCACAACGGCCGTGGTCACACCTATCGGTGGACTCCGTCACAAGGTTACACCACGATCCTGGTCGTTGTGGATCGGTTTTCTAAGTCCTGCCGTCTCCTTCCTTTGCCCGGTCTCCCTACGGTCCTACAGACTGCGGAGGCCCTGTTTACCCACGTCTTCCGGCACTATGGGGTGCCTGAGGATATAGTGTCTGATCGGTGTCCCCAGTTCACATCGAGGGTCTGGAGGGCGTTCATGGAACGTCTGGGGGTCTTGGTCAGCCTGACCTCAGGTTTTCACCCCGAGAGTAATGGGCAGGTGGAGAGAGTTAACCAGGATGTGGGTAGGTTTTCCTAGGTTCTATTGCCAGGACCGGCCAGGGGAGTGGGCGGCTTTCATCCCCTGGGCAGAGATGGCCCAAAACTCCCTCCGCCACTCCTCCACTAACATGTCTCTGTTTCAGTGTGTACCAGGTATCAGCCGGTCCTGGCACCGTCGCATCAGAGCCAGATTGAGGCACCTGCGGTGGATGAATGGTTTCGGCGCTTGGAGGAGACATGGGACGCTGCCCATGTGCGCCTGCAACGGGCCATCAGGCGCCAGAAGGCGAGCGCCGACCGCCACCGCAGTGAGGCCCCGGTGTATGCACCGGGGGACCGGGTCTGGCTCTCGACCCGAAACCTGCCCCTTCGCCTGCCCTGCCGGAAGCTGGGTCGGCGGTTTGTGGGGCCATTTAAAGTCCTGAGGAGACTGAACAAGGTATGCTACAGGTTACAGCTCCCCCCTGATTACCGTATTAACCCCTCGTTCCATGTGTCTCTCCTCAGGCCGGTGGTGGCAGGTCCGCTCCAGCAGTCTGAGGTGCGGGAGGTTCCTCCGCCCCCTCTGTACATCGAGGGGGTCCCGGCGTATACTGTACGAGCCATCATGGACTCAAGGCGTCGGGCGAGGTGCCTTCAGTACCTCGTGGAGTGGGAGGGGTACGGTCCGGAGGAGAGATGCTGGGTGCCGGTGGAGGACATCCTGGACCCTTCCTTACTGCAGGAATTTACCGTCTCCACCAGGATCGTCCTGCACCTCGTCCTCCGGGTCGTCCCAGAGGCCGGTGTCGGCGCGCTGCTGGAGCCGTGCGTCAAGGGGGGGGGTACTGTCACGACTTCCGCCGAAGTTGGTGCCTCTCCTTGTTCGGGCGGCGTTCGGCGGTTGTCGTCACCGGCTTTCTAGCTGCCACCGATCTACGTTTCTTTTTCCATTTGTTTTGTCTTTATTGTACACACCTGGTTCCCATTACATTATACTATTTCCCTATTTAACCCTCTGGTTCCCACGTGGTTTTGTGCGTGTTTGTTCTTTGTTTTGTGTCAAAGACTTATGTGAGCTGGTGTGTTTTCCCTGCGTGGAAATTAGTGTTGTTTATTTTTCGAGTAAAGTACGTCGTTTACTCAGTTCTGTGTCGTCATACCGCTGCACATTGACAGTAATATCCACTATAAGAAAACAAATAAAGGCTGGGCAGCACTTCCTACTGGAGAGTTGATCTATCTACAGCTACAGTATACCCTTTGGTCTCACATCCAGAGTTTTAACCAAGCCGAGCCCTGCTTAGCTATGATATTTGTCACCAACTGTTACCAATATGCTATCATGAGAATGATTGTTGAGAAATATACACTTAATAGATTCACTGTTGCTATCAAAGTCAGAGCAAATGTAATGTAAACTATACATTATCAGTCATGTATCATGTATTTAGGCCTATATATCATTTGGGAAGTCATCAATCAATTAAATGCAATCCAGGATTCAACTAAAAATAGACAATACATATATGCCTAGGGTTTCAAGCTTTGGGTGATTTAAAATGGAATATACAAGTTAGTAAAAAATATGTCTCCATCTCAACCAAAGATCTAAGTTAAAGAATATGACTAAATCAAATCAAAGTGCATTTAAAGTTTGATTTGATTTAGTTCTACTAATACTCTTAGATTTTGGGTTGAAATAGAGACGTGAATCCCACGTATCGATTAATAATTTGTAGGCAAACTGGAATTAAAGCCTGACTAAGTGGCACAGACGGAACCATCCAAGGATACATCTCCTTCAAATTGTTATATTTCGTTGCGTTGTCAACCAAACACAATTCAATATCACTTTTGCAATACAGTAAATAGCCTATTCATTTGTCGACCAGTTAACAAATTATGTGTTGGATTCAGGTCTCCATCTCAACCAAAAATACAAGTTAAAGTTTTTTTTTTTTTTTCTTTTTTTTTTTTTCACCTTTATTTAACCAGGTAAGCCAGTTGAGAACAAGTTCTCATTTACAACTGCGACCTGGTCAAGATAAAGCAAAGCAGTGCGATAAAAACAACTGGTAGAGCAGCTGGTAGAGCACGGCGCTTGTAACGCCAAGGTAGTGGGTTCGATCCCCGGGACCACCCATACACAAAAAATGTATGCACGCATGACTGTAAGTCGCTTTGGATAAAAGCGTCTGCTAAATGGCATATTATTATTATTACTATTATTATATGGGGTAAAAAACATAAAGTCAAAAAATACTACAGAAAATATATATACAGTGTGTGCAAATGTAGCAAGTTATGGAGGTAAGTCAATAAATAGGCTATAGTGCAAAATAATTACAATTAGTATTAACACTGGAATGCTAGATGTGCAAGGGATTATGTGCAAATAGAGATACTGGGGTGCAAAGGAGCAAAATAAATAACAATATAGGGATGAGGTAGTTGGGTGGGCTAATTTCAGATGGGCTATGTACAGGTGCAGTGATCGGTAAGGTGCTCTGACAACTGATGCTTAAAGTTAGTGAGGGAGATAAGAGTCTCCAGCTTCAGAGATTTTTGCAATTCGTTCCAGTCATTGGCAGCAGAGAACTGGAAGGAATGGTGGCCAAAGGAGGTGTTGGCTTTGGGGATGACCAGTGAGATATACCTGCTGGAGCGCAGACTACGGGTGGGTGCTGCTATGGTGACCAATGAGCTAAGATAAGGCGGGGATTTGCCTAGCAGTGATTTATAGATGGCCTGGAGCCAGTGGGTTTGACGACGAACATGTAGTGAGGACCAGCCAACAAGAGCGTACAGGTCACAGTGGTGGGTAGTGTATGGGGCTTTGGAGACAAAACGGATGGCACTGTGATAGACTACATCCAATTTGCTGAGTAGAGTGTTGGAGGCTATTTTGTAAATGACATCGCCGAAGTCAAGGATCGGTAGGATAGTCAGTTTTACGAGGGCATGTTTGGCAGCATGAGTGAAGGAGGCTTTGTTGCGAAATAGGATGCCGATTCTAGATTTAACTTTGGATTGGAAATTCTTAATGTGAGTCTGAAAGGAGAGTTTACAGTCTAACCAGACATCTAGGCATTTGTAGTTGTCCACATACTCTAGGTCAGACCCGTCAAGAGTAGTGATTCTAGTCGGGTGGGCGGGTGCCAGCAGCGTTCGATTGAAGGGCATGCATTTAGTTTTACTAGTGTTTAAGAGCAGTTGGCGGCTACGGAAGGAGTGTTGTATGGCATTGAAGCTCGTTTGGAGGTTTGTTAACACAGTGTCCAATGAAGGGCCAGATGTATACAAAATGGTGTCGTCTGCGTAGAGGCGGATATGAGAGTCACCAGCAGCAAGAGCGACATCATTGATATACACAGAGAAAAGAGTCGGCCCAAGAATTGAACCCTGTGGCACCCCCATAGAGACTGCCATAGGTCCAGACAACAGGCCATCTGATTTGACACATTGAACTCTATCTGAGAAGTAATTGGTGAACCAGGCGAGGCAGTCATTTGAGAAACCAAGGCTATTTAGTCTGCCAATAAGAATGCGGTGGTTGACAGAGTCGAAAGCCTTGGCCAGGTCGATGAAGACGGCTGCACAGTACTGTCTATTATCGATCACGGTTATAATATCGTTTAGGACCTTGAGCGTGGCTGAAGTGCCCCCATGACCAGCTCGGAAACCGGATTCGAAATGGTCAGTGATCTGTTTGTTAACTTGGCTTTCAAATACTTTCAAAATGCAGGGCAGGATGGATATAGGTCTGTAACAGTTTGGATCTAGAGTGTCACCCCCTTTGAAGAGGGGGATGACCGCGGCAGCTTTCCAATCTCTGGGGATCTCAGACGTTACGAAAGAGAGGTTGAACAGGCTAGTAATAGGGGTTGCGACAATTTCGGCGGCTAGTTTTAGAAAGAAAGGGTCCAGATTGTTTAGCCCAGCTGATTTGTAGGGGTCCAGATTTTGCAGCTCTTTCAGAACATCAGCTGTCTGAATTTGTGTGAAGGAGTTAGTGCTACAGGATGCACATTTCTGTTTGAAAAAGTTAGCCTTTGCTTTCCTGACTGCTTGTGTATATTGGTTCCTAACTTCCCTGAAAAGTTGCATATCGCGGGGGCTATTTGATGCTAATGCAGTACGCCACAGGATGATTTTGTGCTGGTCAAGGGCAGTCAAGTCTGAGGAGAACCAGGGGCTATATCTGTTCTTAGTTCTGTATTTTTTGAATGGGGCATGTTTATTTAATATTGAGAGGAAATTACTTTTAAAGAACAACCAGGCATCCTCTACTGACGGAATGGATCTATATCCATCCAGGATACCTGGGCCAGGTCAATTAGGAAGGCCTGCTCGCTAAAGTGTTTTAGGGAGCGTTTGACAGTGATAAGAAAAACTGATAAGTTCTGGGTCGATAACGCGCTGTGCAGACAGTGCAGACTGGCCGAATAATAGTCCAGTCTAGAGCTGGCTGGTAGGTGGTGCAGGCCACGGACAATGGTGAAAAACTGCTAACGGTAGCTAATAGCAAGTAGCTAGTTAGCTGGCTACTCACGTCCGGTAGACCGAGAGGTAGATAGCCGGGATATGGGCCTGGCTCTAGGCTAGCTCGTGGCTAACTGGGGCTTGCATCGGGGGCAGTGGTGATTAGCCAAACAGCAACATCCATTCGGTTGCGGCTAGCTAGTTGCGATCCGGTGATTAATGTCCAGTGATTAAATTATTCCGGCAGAAAAATCCAATGCTCTGGGTGAAATACCGCTAACTGTGGCTAATAGCAAGTAGCTAGTTTGCTGGCTAGCTAGTTTCAACTGGAGATTCTAGATAAAAGGTAAGTCAATAATAGAATCCGTTCCACATTGAGTGAGGCGGGTTGCAGGAAAGTATATTTTGTAGAAGGATGAAAAGTCTGATAGGGAAATATGTACGAAAAATACAAAAAAACGGGGTATTTACAGGCTATTTACAGACACACGACAAAAACAGGACTGCACTACTACGCCATCTTGGATTTTGATTAAGCCAGTGGCTCTTTTAAATGTTGATATTTGGTTGAGTTGTCAACCAAACACTATTCAATATTGCTTTTGTAATGCAGTAAACAGCCTAAAGGTAAGGATATTTTACAAACTAATGTAACAGTATTTATTCAACTTTAATATGAGTAACACATCCCTGGTCACATTTTGAGGTTACTATAACAATAAATGTCTTCTAACGTAATCATAGAAAGCGTGCATGTTCAAGATAGCATGCAAATGTTGTAGGTATGTGGAGGTCTTCACAATTGCTATAACAATCTGCTATTGCAATCCAGGTAATTTGGTTTTGCTATTAGATGAAGCACAGTGACAACAAATGAAGTTGTTGTATAAATGAACAAAATATCTACCATTGTATTCCCATTTGAACTTTGTTGTGCTTTTAAATGGTTGAAAGCGCATTGATATCACATTTAGGTGACAACTAAACCAAAATGCAGACATTGATTTTCTATTGGAATTTGGTTGTGCTTTTAGATGGCTACATATTGTGATAACACATTGGGAACTCAACAAACTTTTGACTGTCTTTTTGAGTGGGTGAAAATTGGTTGTAATCTCATTGACCAACGTATCAACAAAATATTACCCAATTCTCCACGTTGAAATGACGTGGTGTCCCCAGTGGGAACTAAGATCATCTCAAAAGTTCTGAGAATGAATAAATCAGTAACAGTGAGCAACTCTGTTATTTCAATCATCACAATGTCCATAAAACAGCTAAAATTGTGCATATTGGTTTAAATAACATCATATTTCTTATCAGACCACTAATTAAAATCGAACTCTCTAGTATTTCATGATCCCCTCCATTCCTCCACACATTTCCCCCGAGGAGCTCTCTATACTTTGTCAATTCCACCTTCGTGATGCTTAGTGCAAGTCTGGTAAACAGGAGTGGGACTGCAGCGTTTTAGTCAAGCACATCACAGTGGATATTCATCCTCTGTTCTTCATTTGCCCCATAACAAAACAACTTGATCAAAGGTTATTTTCAAAGGGAACATTTTAGGCATTTCATAAACATGGTTGTCTGAGAGGAAACAAATAAACCAAATATTTAGATACTTAGCTAACGACATGTTTTATTGGTGGAAAGTCAACAGCATTGTTATTTTCTATGACTTCTTAAACAAAGTTATTAAAAATATATTTATATTTAACAAGGCAAGTCAGTTAAGAACACATTTTTATTTACAATGACGGCCTACACCGGCCAAACCCGGACAACGCTGGGCCAATTGTGCACCACCCTATGGGACTCCCAATCATGGCCGGTTGTGATACAGCCTGGAATTGAACCAGGGGGTCTGTAGTGACGCTTCAAGCACTGCCTTAGACCGCTGGGCCACTCGGGAGCCCTTAAACAAAGTTATAAGTTATCATCATCACCAACTCAAACACTGACATATTCAGTAATTTGCAATTACTCTAAAAATGTGTCAGATAACGCCAGTCATTGACACCACAAACCCATTTACTTTTATATTTCAACTTCCCTAGCGCAAAATGACCCTGGAGGTCTACACTGGAGAGAATGTCTAATGGCTTGCTAAATGCAATGGAGACATGTGGTTAATGGTCACGTTGAAAGGATCAGAGGAACACCATAGCTGGTCAGTCCAACTCAGTTTATCATAATGAGAACAGGTCAATCAAACAGAGCTAAAAGGTAGACATTAAAGAAATATGGTGAGAGAAAAATAGTTTTTAATTATTAAACCTGAAGTTCGTAACTTTAAAATGTTCCTAACGAGCTTGGATGGATGAATTAATCACTACTCAGACGGAGAGAAGATAAAAAGATAAATAGATAAATAGTCTCCTGAGTGGCGCAGTGGTCTAAGGCACTGCATCACAGTGCTAGCTGTGCCACTAGAGATCCTGGTTCAAATCCAGGCTCTGTCATAGCCGGCCGCGACCGGGAGACCCATGGGGCGGCGCACAAGTCGTCCAGGGTAGGGGAGGGAATGGCTGGCAGGGATGTAGCTCAGTTGGTATAGCATGGTGTTTGCAACGCCAGGGTTGTGGGTTCGTTTCCCACGGGGGGCCAGTATAAAAAAATAATGTATGCACTAACTGTAAGTTGCTCTGGATAAGAGCGTCTACTAAAATGTAAAATAAATCTGTCCTGAACAGGGTTGAGATGCAGTCCCACATTTTTAAGGTAACATTCCTCTACTTTAAAGTAGGCTTCCTATGATCATTTATTAAAGAGTCTCACAGTGGAAACTGCCTATATAGCGTCTTTTGATATTCCAATAATTTGCATTCTTAGCTAAAAAAAAGTTTTAGAAACAACTTTCAAACCTGTAGAAGGATCCTTATTTTTAATGACTTTTGACAGCAAAGTTAGGATACTTGGGTTGAGACAGCACTTGCTCATCTGGACAATAATATCTATGATCAAAGCATATCAACCATCTCAATCACAGTCACAATCAATAGATTTAATGAAACAACATTTAATATTTCCCTTAAAAGTCTATAAGGAGCAGGCACATTGATCAAAGGGAAATATTTAAGGCAACAAATTGTCAGTGATACTTTTTTGTAGACACACACCTGCATCCCTACATCTTTTTGAACAGCTTTTTGAAACAAGACAAAGCAGGATTTCCTGCAGATTATAGTCTAATGAACTGTGTCTCCTGGGATTTACTTCAGATATTCAGACACATGGGGATGAAATACATGTATTGTATGTGTGAGAGTCTGCAAGGTCTTTTCTCTGACCCAAGCCCTTACTAAGCCAAGTGGAAATTGCTGTTAATAATTGTACAACTTCCCCCAATTACACTTGGGCCTTTCCTCCGTGCCTTCCCATTTAACATAAAGATATCACACAGACTGACTGGAATTCAAGGAAATGTGAGCATATTCCAGGTAGATGTTTCGCACAGAGACAACAGGTTTTCCCAGCTGACTTTTCCAAGAAAAGAGTACTGTAGTATAGAATGAACATCTATCCCCTTTGTGATTTCAATGAATGTAGACATAGGAGTGGCAGGTGGTGGAATCACAACAATGTGTTATGTGATTTTTTTCAGTGACCTTTTCACCAATTTCTTCTTGTAAATAAAAAAATTGAAGTACACATTTGGAGCTGGCTCTTTGTGTCTTTTCAGGTCATTCAAATGGGAGATATCTTACTGTCTGGGGGTTCCCAGTCTATTGATACTGTGTTGTTTTGGCAAGCTGTGACTTCTGTCTGGTATCCTTTCATTTTGTCTTTTGTTATCCGACTAGGCTTGGCAGCACTGTTTTCTTCCACAATACACTGGTTCATATTAAGAAAACACGATCTGTAGGTTTTTTGGGGGGAGAGGAAGATACTCAGCCACTTTTGTTTGGTGAACACCATGGAATATGTTATATGTGAAAGAACGATGAACAATGTAGATTTTCCGTGAAGGTTTTTTGAGGCAAAAGTTTACTTAATTCCTAAAGTAATCGTTCATGTCAACATGCATATCCCCCATGATCGAATTCTGTGGTCAGAAATGTGTTGGTATGCAAATGAAGCTGATGATAGGTGGAATGCTTTTGGCACCTTTGTACTGACATCATAGATAAACCTATGTTATACATTACCATACTGATTAACATTTCATAAATCAGTGTAAAAATATCTTAGTCGTTTGTCCAGAAGGCAACCTTCCGTTTATTTCCACACCTATCATTCCAAAATACACTCTGTCACCAACTCCTTCATCCATATTTCTCAGTGATTGTGAGCAAGAGCTGTACATTCTTCCACAGTGACTGCAATGGCAACCATTTACTTATGATTCAGGGTGGCAGGTGAATAGGGAATAGCAAATGAGCATCGCTGAAAGGTTAGCGGTGACATTAAAAGGTGAATACGAATAACACAACCTTTTTCTGAGTCCCTCAACCCTAAAATCCGAGCCCTGTCTACCTCTTAGCCGCTGCATCCATTGTCCTCCACTGCAGTGCACTGCAGTAAGAAACAGAGTCATGTCAGTAAGTGGTTGGATTGACCATGTGCAGTGAGGCTGGGAGAAATGGCGATTGATGGCTGTAGAAGTCCTCACTGTAAATGGAGAAAAGCTTTCAGAGGAGATGATGACCTTGGCCCACTGCCTATTTATTGCCTTACCTCCATAACTTGCTACATTTGCACACACTGTATATATATTTTCTGTTGTATTTTTTACTTTATGTTTTTTACCCCATATGTAACTCTGTGTTGTTTTTATTGCACTGCTTTGCTTTATCTTGGCCAGGTCGCAGTTGTAAATGAGAACCTGTTCTCAACTGGCTTACCTGGTTAAATAAAGGTGAAATAAATAAATAAAAAACTGGGCCCTTCTCAAAGGGATGGCCTGTTCACCATTTCAACCAGACATTAGCTAGACATTGTACTGTATTTCTATATTTCTTTCTAAAGCAAATGTCATTGATGTGAATACAATAAGTCCCTTTGGCACAAGCAAAAAACAAAAACACATTCAGAGACATGTGGGGTAGTACAAATGCAGAGTACATCAAGGGTTAATCAAGCCAGGCCAGAAGAGCCACTTGTCCCCATCAGAAGGACAGACCGATCTCCACAGGTCACTCTCTGACAAGGGCAGGGAAGGTAACGAGATAAAACAAAAGGATTAGATATATCTTGAGCTCACTGTACGAAACAACGCTTCTCAGACTGTCAGCGCTCCAAGGCCAGGTCAATGCAGGGTCAGTCCATTTCTGATTAGCTCAGATGATTGGCGTTGGCACGGCTGGCCATGGGTGAGCGCTTGCCGTGACACCAGCTCTTATTGGAGAAAGCCGGGTGAGGCCGAGGAGTCAGAGGCGACATGGGGTGGGAGGAGGGTTATTTCCATCGGATTAGCTTATGACAACTTACCCTGACAGCATTACACAGCAGGGTAAAGGGCAGATGCCAAGGATCTGTGCATATCCTGCCTGTCAAGTGGAGTAGGCTATGATATTGCTAAGACATTAAATGTTGGACTGGACACATGATATTCCTATAACTTGCACTCCAAACTCACAATCATTCTTTTTTTAAATTCTACTCCATTTTCTCCCCAATTTCGTGATATCCAATTGGTAGTTACGACCTTGTCTCATCGCTGCAACTCCCCAATGGGTTCGGAAGAGGTGGAGGTTGAGACATGCGTCCTCTGTAACATGACCTGCCAGGCCGCACTGCTTCTTAACACGCTGCTCGCTTAACCCGAAAGTCAGCCGTACCAATGTGTCGGAGGAAACACTGTTCGACTGATGACCAAAGTCACTTTCAGGTGCCCGGCCCACTACAAGCAGTCGCTAGAGCACGATGAGCCAAGTAAAAGCCCCTGGGCAAACCCTACCATGACGCAGACAGTGCTGGGCCAAATGTGCACCACTCTATAGGGCTCCTGGTCACGGCCGGCTGTGACACAGCTTGGGATCGAACCCCAGGCTGTAGTGGCACCTCAGCACTGCAATGCAGTGCCTTAAAGGCGCTGCATGGTCAATCCGACATCCGCATTGGCTGTGCAGCATTTACGGTGATACAGCCTCTGCAGAAGTCAGGGCATTCATACTTATTGCGCTTCGCGGAGCAGCGCAGAGCTGGAAGTGAGTTTGTATTTATACAAGACCTCCCGCCCTCACCTACTGTCAACCAATCATGTCAATGCGGAGCTATACGGAGCCCTCCGCGTTGTTACAGAATTTGAGAGGGGCACGGCGATGCGGTAAGGAGATCAATTTGGCCTCTGCATGCCTCCAGAGGCTCCGCAATTGCATCATCCATCCATACGGTGCCTCCGACCACATTTTCGGATCAAGCATAAATTGTCTCTTAGACAGCTGCGCCACTCAGGAGGTGCTCGCAATCATTGTTATGTTATTCTGGAATATGTTAGCATTAAACATCAGACCACATACGTAGATAATTTTGCTACTGCTTTCATCACTGCTGTAAAATACATCAAGTATTTAGGTTTATGTATTTAGGTTTATCAAAGCAACAGAGGCCTGTCAATAATCTGAGAAGTTCATCCACTGCATGGTGGTCCCTATGTGTTATCCCTACAACATGACAAAACTACAAGCAGAGAAGAGCCCTGGATGCAGCTACCGGATGACTGCCATCTCATTAGCTACCCCCCCTCCACTCTCTCTCCATTCCTTCATCATCCCCCCCATCATCCCATCTTCTAACACAGGTTCTTAGATCTTCACCTCCATCCCTCTCTCTGTCTCTCTTTAAGTGTTACTCACCCTTTCTTTCTCTTTCTCTTTCTCTTTCTCATTGTATCATCAATCGCTGTGCGTCATCTGAAGCACTCGTTACTGGAGTTGCAGCTCAAAGAGCTGGTGATGAATAGTGAAGCAAAGACCAATCAGGCTCACTAACCATGTAGTTAAAGAGGAGGTATTATTGGACATTCATGGAGCATAGCGACCGATGGAGTTGTCTAAGCAGTCTGAGTGCTGACTGTCAGTCATCTGATAGCTGGTCTGATGTTTCCATCTTGCGAACTGCTCAGCTGCACAGTAAAAGGTCAGCACTGAGGATGGTCAATAGCAACTGACCTTTTCAATGGATTTGCTTGTTTAACAGTCATTGTTTAGGTCAGTGATGCTTAAAGGCTTAAACTGCAGAAACAGAGATGATGAAGACAAAGTTCTTAAAGATGTCATAAGTAAAAATATAGCAACAGTCCAGTGAGGGGTATATTACAAAGTAGGATCAATGAGATAGCCAGCTAACTTGGTTAAACAACCAAAAATAACCATTGATTTTCAGGTTCATTAAGAAAGCTAAATATGTGTGTTTGCTTGTTGAGTCAATTAGACCATGCCCATTTCAAGCTTATCTTTCAAAAAATGTTAAAGTTATTTCAGAATATTTAAGTTAGCTGGCTAACTCGTTGAACCTGCTTTGTAGAATTCCCCTCTGGGGCAGCAACTAAGTCAATGTCTGTAAGTGTGATACTGTGTCTGCTTTTGTTGCATTTGAGTTAGGGTGGTTACCAGATACACTGGTCTGTGTAGTCCACCTGTCTCTCTAGTCTCCATCTCCTTTTCTTGCTCAATACACTCCCTGTCGCCCCTGAATCATCCGAATCAAAATAGCAAGGTGTGGAGTCAGATCAAGATATGATGAGATGGGGGTAGGGAGGTGACTTCCTGAGATCCACACTTACGTTCTCCCTCCTGTTCCATCGATACCTATAGCGAGTAGATGGGTACAGTGGCTGAAGGGATCAAAGAGGTGTAGGCGTTGGGAGGAGAAAAGCTCTTAATGGTGAATATGGCCTTATTTCACACACAGGAACTATGTCCTCCCTTCCTCCCTTGTCTTCTCATTCTCTCACCCCTTCAGAACAGAGAGCTTTTAAAATACCAAAAATCTGTGGGGAGTCAGGATGAGAGAGAGAGAGAGAGAGAGAGAGAGAGAGAGAGAGAGAGAGAGAGAGAGAGAGAGAGAGAGAGAGAGAGAGAGAGAGAGAGAGAGAGAGAGAGAGAGAGAGAGAGAGAGAGAGAGAGAGAGAGAGAGAGAGAGAGAGAGAGAGAGAGAGAGAGAGAGAGAGAGAGAGAGAGAGAGAGAGAGAGAGAGAGAGAGAGAGAGAGAGAGAGAGAGAGAGAGAGAGAGAGAGAGAGAGAGAGAGAGAGAGAGAGAGAGAGAGAGAGAGAGAGAGAGAGAGGCAAGTTATTTTCATTAGCTGACTGATTTTTGAAGCCTCAGTTCATCTCCCCCTGGTTGAAGCCAGTCTGCTCCGGCTTGCTCTAAACAGCCAATGCATAATTCAGTGATTCTCTCCCCTTCATAAGGAAGCAACTTTGAAATACTAAACTTTGAACAGTTTCATACAAAAATGCTCTGCTTATACAGAGGAACAAGACAACAGACAGTCATATCTCTACGCACACAGGCAGTCACATTGATACAAAATGGTTGTGGAAAAGGCAACCAATTGTCAGGCCATGTAGGTCATTACAGAACAACAAACCTCAGGGGCAGAAGCTAAGGCATATGTCTGTGTTAAATTCTGTTTATTAATAAAATAATCTGGGGTTGATCGAATTGGCTGACCCTCAAATGAATACTAATCCCATCAATACAACCCTTAAGTACGTAGTAATTCACAGAGTGCATTACAGACTAGAGATGTGTTGCTTATAATGTAGCCTATCCCAAAGAAATCCTGATCAGTGATGGTAAGACAGCAGGAAATAGGACTGATGGACTCAAACTATTTCCATGGTGGATAGCTGACCAACCAAAACAAGCCAAATAATAATACAGTATCTCTCTACACAAAAACATTCACAAGCCGAGGTCAGACAACAGATAGTAAGAGGTCTGTTGGGTTTGATTCTGTAGATGAGAGAGAGGAGAAGAAGAGACAGGGATAGACAGGGAGAGGGAAAGAGGAGAGAGGAGAAGAGAGAGGGAGAGGGAGGAGAGAGGAGAGAGAGCACACAGATGAAAGCTTTTCTTGGTTTTGCACAGTTCTGTGATGCGGGCAGCTAGATATAAAGTTGAACATTTGACTTTGGTGTCATTCTGTGGGAATCAGTCCCCGTGGGCAATACACATGTCAGCCAACTCAACAAGGCCAGCAGAAACGTATACTCTCAGAGTATGAAAATAGTTTTCTTGAAATCTAGGCCTCTTAAAACAAGAGTACCTCCACTTAGTTCTGGACAACATATTCTTAAAAAATAAATGTACAAGACCAATAGACAGTTTAGACTGCTCAGGGCTGAGGTTATGCATTTGTTAAAAAGTTTTAGTTGGGTTGATTAAAAAGCAGGGTTGGGGTCAATACCATTTAAATTCCAGTCAATTCAGGAAGAACACTGAAATTCCAATGCTTTTCAATGAAGAAAATGTGGAATTGGGATTCGGTTTACTTTCTGAATTAAATGTAATTGACACCAAAAGTCAGGTTGCCTACATAGTAGACAGGGGATTTGATGCCACAGGGGAGAACTGTATGAATGTAGTTTTTTTTTATACAAAAGTGCAATTGGGGGCATTCTACAAAGGACTCGTAATAAGCTGCCTATATATTACATTTCAGGATGAATCCCGTGTGCCACGATTAAATGATTAAAAGTTACCTGCATACACTGATTACTGCTGAGTGCCCTAGGTTCAGTCCACAGAATACACAAGCCCTTTATTTAGCCACTGTTTAATTAAAAATCCAGTCAAATGAGATTTCTGTGCAATAAAAAATGATAATAGGTCACTTAATAGACACAGTTATCCATCCTCATTAACGTTCCCTGGATACCATTCATGTAATGGAGGACTCAATTCTTTCATCTCATTTGGGTAAAGAGAAGAAAAAAAGAGGCCAAAGCTAATACGCAAAGAGCAATTATACACCTACGCCAACATGACTGTCATTGGATACAATGGTGTTTTGGTGGAAGGTGACATCTTTCATCGCAATTGATAGGCCCCAAAGCCATTATTTGTCCAAATAGCACTTAGCCGTAACACAATCTAGCCCGGGCTAATCGTTACATGGTACAATTGTACATAGAAACATGTCAAAAGGGACATGATACTGGTCTGGAATGAAAGGCTGAAAAGAGGCAAGTATTAGAGATTTGTTGGGGTAGCCTATATTGGCAGTAATATTGGCAGTAAATATTGGCAGTAAATACGGCAAATTCTGAAGTGTTTAAGGTTAAGTTTAGGCATAAATACTGCTATATGTAACTTTTTGGGCGACCCAACTAAATTCACATGGAAATGTGAGTTATAGATCTCTCATTCTCATTGAAAGCAAGTCCAAGAAGCGGTAGATATGTTCTATGTGCGCTATTTCTATGCTTCCAATTTCGTTTTTTGCGTCTTTTACTTTCGGTTTTGTACACCAGCTTCAGACAGCTGAAAATACAATATTTTTGGTTATGGAAAATATATTTCACAGCAGTTTAGATGGTACAATGATTCACATAAACTGAAATTAGGCAAACTATTATAATTTTAGCAACCAGGAAATGGCAGAGCGATTTTTAAGGTTAGGGTTAAGTTTAGGCTTTAACTCCGAATTCTTAAGGTTAGGCATTAACTCTGAATGGTTAAGGTAAGGGTTAAGGTTTGGGGTAGGCTTAAAACATAAATATCAAAAACAACTTTCCATTGCTGGATTTGAACATGCAACCGTTGGAATTAGATGCTTACACCCATCCACCATCCCCTTCCACAATGCTTAAGCAAAACCGAAACCTACTTGAAGGTAATAGCGCTCACTGTTTCCCCTAGTGGCTGGTTTCCATGTAATCTTCTGACCTCCTCAGACAATACTGACTTGTGTCACGGGTGACCTGCATGCGAATACCGACACAACACAAACACATTTACACTCATCATTTGCTGCTGCTACTCTGTTCTTTATTTTACTCTAATTATTGTCTATCCTGATGCCTAGTCACTTTACCCTGCCTTCATGTACAAATCTACCTCAAATACCTCATACCTCTGCACATTGATCTGGTACTGGTACTCTCTGTATTTAGCTCCATTATTGTATATTTTATTTTATTCTATTACTTTTTGATTTGTATTATTATTTTTAAACTCTGAATTGTTGGGAAGGGCTTGTAAGCAAGCATTTCACATGCTAAAGCATTGTTTGTGTGACAAAACAAGCAAGTATAGTGTAGAGAATCATTGTACCATCTAAAACGCTGTGAAATATATTTTCCATAACCAAAAATATTGTATTTTCAGCTGTTTGAAGCTGGTGTACAAAAACGAAACTTAAAAACGGGAAGCATAGAAATAGCGCACATAGAACAGATCTACCGCTTCTTAGACTTGCTTTCAATGAGAATGAGAGATCTATAACTCACATTTCTATGTGAATCTTGTCGGGTCGCCCAAAAAGTTACATTTTGCAGTTTTAATGCCTAAACTTAACCTTAAACACTTTGAAATTTGACGTTTGGAACAACTTCGAAATTTGACATACGAGAAACATGGATGAACGTCTAATTTCAATGTGAGACTATGAGAGCTTCTAGGGTATGCATGTATGTGTTATGTGTGTGTGTGCGTATGTAGTGTAAGTGAATGTGTGTGGGTTTTGTGTTCGAGTGTCAATGTAGTGTGTGTGAGAGAGTGTGTAAATGGTGTGTACTGTATATATAGTCTAGTGAGTGTGCGTAGGGTCAGTGCAAGATAGAGTCAGTGCAGATAGTTTGGGTACCATTAATTGACTATTTAGCAGTCCGACTATTTAGCAGTCTTATGGCTTGGGGGTAGAAGCTGTCTCGGAACCTGTTGGTCCGAGAGCCAATGCTCCGGTACCGTTTGCCAGATGGTAGCAGAGTGAACAGTCTATGGCTTGGGTTTCTGGAGTCTTTGGCAATTTTTCGGGCCTACCGCCTGATATAGAGGTCCTGGATGGCAAGGAGCTCGGCCCCAGTGATGTACTGGGCTGTCCACACCACGCTCTGTAGCTCTTTGCGGTCAAGGGCGGTGCATTTGCCATACCAAGTGGTGATGCAGCCAGTGAAGATGCTTTCTATGGTGCAGCTGTATAACTTTTTGAGGTTCCGAGGGCCCATGCCAAATATTTTCAGCCTCCTGAGGGGGAAGAGGCGCTACCGTGCCCTCTTCACGACTGTGCAGGTGTGTGTGGACCATGTTAAGTCCTTAGTGATGTGGACGCCAAAGAACTTGAAGCTCTCGACCCGCTCCACAACAGCCCTGTTGATGTGGATGTGGGCGTGCTCTCCCCTCTTTCTCCTATAGTCCAAGATCAGCTCCTTGGCCTTATTGACATTGAGGGAGAGGTTTGTTGTCCTGGCAGCACACTGCTAAGTCTTTGATCTCCTCCCTGTTTGCTGACTCATCGCCATCAGGTAATCAGGCCTACCACCATCGTGTCGTCAGCAAATTGAATGATGGTGTTGGAGTCGTGCGCTGCCATGCAGTCGTGGGTTACGTACCCTCACCACCTGGGGCCGGCACGTCAGGAAGTCCAGGATCCAGTTGCAGAGGGAGGAGTTCAGTCTCAGGGTCCCTAGCTTGGTGATGAGCTTTGAGGGGACTATGGTGTTGAATGCTGAGCTGTAGTGTATGGACAGCATTCTCACATAGTTATTTCCCCTCTTGTCCAGGTGGGAGAGGGCTGTGTGAAGTACAATTGAGATTGCGTCATCTGTGGATCTGTTGGGGCGGTATGTGAATTGGAGTGGATCTAGGGTGTCTGGGATGGTGGTGTTGATGTGTGCCATGACCAGCCTTTCAAAGCACTTCATAATTACACGAGTGCTACAGGGCGATAGTCATTTAGGCAGGTTCCCTTCGAGCTCTTGGGAACAAGGACAATGGTGGTCAGCTTGAAACATGTTGGGATTACAGACTGGGACAAGGAGAGATTGAAAATGTCGCACCCTGGTATTCCGTCTGGTGGCTGGCCCGGCGGCCTTGTGATTGTTAACCTGTTTAAACGTTTTGCTCACATCGACCACTGAGAGCGAGATCACACAGTCATCGGGAAAAGCAGGGGCTTTCACGCAAGGCACAGTGTTATATTGCTCAAAGGGATCATAAAAGGCATTTAACTAGATGACATTCATCAAGATGATCTGCATACATTTCTCAGAGGGCTAGTGAAAAAAGTGGAATATTGAGAACAGGGACTACATATGACCATACACTTCTGATATCCAACATTTTCCAATGGAGAGCAATTTTACCACTCTCAATGAAGAGTTGCAGTAAAAAGTTCACTGCATTTGTTTCTGCTGCTTGGTCAGCCAAAGTCAAACTAAATGCATTTTCACTGAGACCTCAACATCGGCCCCTCTTACTCTATCAATGAATTGCAAGTTTGTATTACTGTTGAAGTATCACTTACAGTATGTTGTTGACCTTCAAGATGTAGCAATATAAACATGTATTGTACAGGAGCTAATGAATGACAATGAGTTGTTGGCAGATATTTTTATTTTTTATTTTATTTCACCTTTATTTAACCAGGTAAGCCAGTTGAGAACAAGTTCTCATTTACAACTGCGACCTGGCCAAGATAAAGCAAAGCAGTGCGATAAAAACAACAACAACACAGAGTTACATATGGGATAAACAAACTGTACAGTCAATAACACAATAGAAAATATATATACAGTGTGTGCAAGTTATGGAGTTAAGGCAATAAATAGGCCATAGCGCAAAATAATTACAATTTAGTATTAACACTGGAATGATAGATGTGCAGAAGATGATGTGCAAATAGAGATACTGGGGTGCAAATGAGCAAAATAAATTACAATATGGGGATGAGGTAGTTGGGTGGGCTAAGTACAGATGGGCTGTGTACAGGTGCAGTGATCGGTAAGCTGCTCAGACAACTGATGCTTAAAGTTAGTGAGGGAGATAAGAGTCTCCAGCTTCAGAGATTTTTGCAGTTCGTTCCAGTCATTGGCAGCAGAGAACTGGAAGGAATGACGGCCAAAGGATGTGTTGGCTTTGGGGATGACCAGTGAGATATACCTGCTGGAGCGCATACTACGGGTAGGTGTTGCTATGGTGACCAATGAGCTAAGATAAGGCAGGGATTTGCCTAGCAGTGATTTATAGATGACCTGGAGCCAGTGGGTTGGCGACGAATATGTAGTGAGGGACAGCCAACGAAAGCGTACAGGTCACAATGGTGGGTAGTATATGGGGCTTTGGTGACAAAACGGATGGCACTGTGATAGACTACATCCAATTTGCTGAGTAGTGTTGGAGGCTATTTTGTAAATGACATTGCCGAAGTCAAGGATCGGTAGGATAGTCAGTTTTACGAGGGCATGTTTGGCAGCATGAGTGAAGGAGGCTTTGTTGCGAAATAGGAAGCCGATTCTAGATTTAACTTTGGATTGGAGATGCTTAATGGGATTCTGAAAGGAGAGTTTACGGTCTAACCAGACACCTAAGTATTTGTAGTTGTCCACATATTCTAAGTCAGACCCGCCGAGAGTAGTGATTCTAGTCGGGCAGGCGGGTGCAAGCAGCGTTCGATTGAAGAGCATGCATTTAGTTTTACTAGCGTTTAAGAGCGTTTGGAGGCTAAGGAGTGCTGTATGGCATTGAAGCTCGTTTGGAGGTTTGTTAACACAGTGTCCAATGAAGGGACAGATGTATACAAAATGGTGTCGTCTGCGTAGAGGTGGATCTGAGAGTCACCAGCAGCAACAGCGACATCATTGATATACACAGAGAATAGAGTCGGCCCAAGAATTGAACCCTGTGGCACCCCCATAGAGACTGCCATAGGTCCAGACAACAGGCCCTCCGATTTGATACATTGAACTCTATCTGAGAAGTAGTTGGTGAACCAGGCGAGGCAGTCATTTGAGAAACCAAGGCTATTTAGTCTGCCAATAAGAATACGGTGATTGACGGAGTCGAAAGCCTTGGCCAGGTCGATGAAGACGGCTGCACAGTACTGTCTTTTATCGATCGCGATTATAATATCGTTTAGGACCTTGATCGTGGCTGAGTTGCACCCATGACCAGCGCGGAAACCAGATTGCATAGCGGAGAAGGTACGGTGGGATTCGAAATGGTCGGTGATCTGTTTGTTAACTTGGCTTTCAAATACTTTCGAAAGGCAGGGCATGATGGATATAGGTCTGTAACAGTTTGGATCTAGAGCAGGGTTCTTCAATTCCGGTCCTGGAGGGCCGAAACACTTCTGTTTTTTATTTCTACCTGGTAGTTAATTGCACTCTCCTGGTGTCCCAGGTCTGAATTAGCCCCTGATTAGAAGGAGAGGATGAAAAACAAGTGGGCAAGTTGCAGAGCTGGTGGCCAGGGTAGGGGTAGCCAGGTAGAAAGCATGGCCAACCATAGCAAAATGCTTGTTGAAATTTTCGATTATCGTACATTTATCGGTAGTGACAGTGTTTCCTAGCCTCAGTGCAGTGGGCAGCTGGGAGGAGGTGCTCTTATTCTCCATGGACTTTACAGTGTCCCAAAACTTTTTGGAGTTAGTGCTACAGGATGCAAATTTCTGTTTGAAAAAGTTAGCCTTTGCTTTCCTGACTGCTTGTGTATATTGGTTCCTAACTTCCCTGAAAAGTTGCATATCGCGGGGGCTATTTGATGCTAATGCAGTACGCCACAGGATGTTTTTGTGCTGTCAAGGGCAGTCAAGCACTTTTAAAGAATAACCAGGCATCCTCTACTGACGGAATGAGGTCAATATACATCCAGGATACCCGGGCCAGGTCAATTAGAAAGGCCTGCTGTTTTAGGGAGCATTTGACAGTGATGAGGGGTGGTCGTTTGACCGCGGAACCATTACGGACGCAGGCAATGAGGCAGTGATCACTGAGATCCTGGTTGAAGACAGTGGAGGTGTATTTAGAGGGTAAATTAGTCAGGATGATATCTATGAGGGTGCCCATGTTAACAGATTTAGGGTTGTACCTGGTAGGTTCCTTGATAATTTGTGTGAGATTGAGGGCATCTAGTTTAGATTGTAGGACGGCCGGGGTGTTAAGCATATCCCAGTTTAGGTTACCAAGCAATACGAACTCTGAGGATAGATGGGGCGAAATCAATTCACATATGGTGTCCAGGGCACAGCTGGGGGCTGGGGGCTGAGGGGGGTCTGTAGCAAGCGGCAACAGTGAGAGACTAATTTCTGGAAAGGTGGATTTTTAGAAGTAGAAGCTCAAACTGTTTGGGCACAGACCTGGATAGTATGATAGAGCTCTGCAGGCTATCTCTACAGTAGATTGCCCCCTTTGGCAGTTCTATCTAGACGGAAATTGTTGTAGTTGGGAATGGACATTTCTGAATCTTTCGTGGCCTTCCTAAGCCAGGATTCAGATTCTGCTAGAACATCAGGGTTGGCGGAGTGTGCTAACGCAGTGAATAACTCAAACTTAGGGAGGAGGCTTCTGATGTTAACATGCAAGAAACCAAGGCTTTTGCAGTTACAGAAGTCAACAAATGATAGCGCCTGGGGAGTAGGAGTGATACTGGGGGCTACAGGGCCTGGGTTAACCTCTACATCACCAGAGGAACAGAGGAGGGATAGAATAAGGATACGGCTAAAAGCTTTAAGAACTCTTATTCTAGTGCGTTGGGTACAGTGAATAAAAGGGGCAGATTTCCGGGCGTTGTAGAATAGATTCAGGGCATTATGTACAGACAAGGATATGGAAGGAAATGAGTACAGTGGAGGTAAACCTAAGCGTTGGGTAACGATGAAAGAAATAGCGTCACTGGAGGCACCAATTGAGCCGGTCTCCGCGTGGGACAAAGGAGCTATCTGAGGCAGGTTGAGCGGGACTGGGTGCTCTACAGGGAAAAAGTACAGTAAGAACTATCCGAAACAGCAATAGTCAAGGCATATTGACATGGGAGAGAGGCATAAAGCAATCACAGATGTTATTCGAAAGAGCTAAGACAACAGCTGGTAATGGCGACGAAAGTTTGAGCTGAGACTAAACAGATAAACAGGATGGGGTACCGTATAAAGGAACAGTCCAGCAGGCATCAGATGTGTAGCTGAGTGATCATAAGGTCCAGTGAACAGCAATAGGTGAGTCCGGGAGCAGTTCAGTGGCTGCTACAGCACAGGCGAGCAGAAGGCACGGCTGTTGATTGCGTGTGCTAGTGGGCCGGGGCTAGCAGATGGATCTTCGTGGTCGTCGCAACGGGAAGCCTGTTGAAACCACATCAGACGATTACGTCAGCAGACCAGTCGTGATGGATCGGCGGGGCTCCGTGTCAACACTAGGAGGTCCCGTCCGGTTGACAGAGAGTTAGATAGCCGGGAGATGGGCCTGGCTCGAGGCTAGCTCAAGGCTAACTGGGGCTTGCTTCTGGACAGCGGTGATTAGCCAACAACAACCACAGCCATTCAGTTGCAGCTAGCTAGTTGCGATGATCCGGTATTAAGGTCCAGTGATTCAGTGATTCCGGCAGAAAATCCGATATGAATTGTTGGCAGATCTTAATTATTTTCACTTATATATATTCTGTTGCACACCTCACTCTTCGCTCTCTTTGGGTTTTGGAGGCCATTGATTCAACACTCCCTCCACACCTGAACGAACGGCTCCAAGGCTGTTTATATAACCATCCTGCCTGCCGAGTGTGTGTGTGAGTGTGCGCACACGTGTGTGTGTGTGTGTGTGTGTGTGTGGGTACGTGGATACGCCGGTGCATGTGTGCGTATGTGTGTGTGTGTATGTGTTTTTGTGATTAACACAGCCAATATATTGAAAGCCTCAAGGCTGAGGATATGTGTGTATGGTTAGCAGTTTGTTTTTTCAAAGTATAAGAAAGTGTAAAACGGTGCATACTAGTATTCTGCACTGTACTGTACAGTACCTAGCCCTCTTTCATTCCCCTAGAGACAGTATCTGCTGAATACTGGACAGACATTCAACTGTTCGCTTTGTGCAAGGGGCATTGTCATGCTGAAACAGGAAAGGGCCTTCTCCAAACTGTTGCCACAAAGTTGGAAGCACAGAATCATCTAGAATGTCATTGTATCAATCAATCAAAATAAGCCCTTTTTACATCAGCAGATGTCACAAAGTGCTATACAGAAACCCAGCCTAAAACCCCAAACAGCAAGCAATGCAGATGTAGAAGCATGGTGGCTAGGAAAAACTCCCTAGAAAGTCAGAAACCTAGGAAGAAACCTAGAGAGGAACCAGGCTCTGAGGGGTGGCCAGTCCACTTCTGGCTGTGACGGGTGGAGATTATAACAGTACATGGCCATTAAGGACAGATTTTTCTCCAAGATGTTCAAATGTTCATAGATGACCAGCAGGGTCAAATAATAATCACAGTGGTTGTAGAGGTTGCAACAGGTCAGTACATCAGGAGTAAATGTCACTTGGCTTTTCATAGCTGGGCATTTAGAGGTTGAAATAGCAGGTGCGGAAGAGAGAGTTGAAAACAGCAGGTCTGGGACAAGGTAGCATGTCCGGTGAACAGGTCAGGGTTCCATAGCCGCAGGCAGAAGAGTTGAACTGGAGCAGCAGCACGACCAGGTGGACTGGGGACAGCAAGGAGTCATCAGGCCAGGTAGTTCTGAGGCATGGTCCTAGGGCTCAGGTCCTCCGGGAGGGGAGGGAGAGAGGGAGAGAGAGAGAATTAGAGGGAGCATACTTAAACTCACACAGGACACCAGATAAACAGGAGAAAAACACCAGATATAACAGACTGACCCCCGACACAGCATAGATACTGGAGGCTGAGACAGGGGGTGGTCAGGAGACACTGTGGCCCGTCCGACGATACCCCCGGACAGGGCAAACAAGGCAGGACATAACCCCACCCACTTTGCCAAAGCACAGCCCCCACACCACCAGAGGGATATCAACAGACCACCAACCTACTACCCAGAGACAAGGCTGAGTATATGCTGTAGCGTTAAGATTTCCCTTCACTGGAACTAAGGGGCCTAGCCCGAACCATGAAAAACAGCCCCCAGACCATTATTCCTCCTCCACCAAACTTTCCAGTTGGCACTATGCATTCAGGCAGGTAGCGTTCTCCTGGCAGCCACCAAACCCAGATTAGTTTGTCGGACTGCTGGTGAAGCATGATTCATCACTCCAGAGAACATGTTTCCACTGCTCCAGAGTCCAATGGCGGTGAGCTTTACACCACTCCAGCCGACGCTTGGCATTGCGCATGGTGATTCTAGGCTTGTGTGCGGCTGCTCGGCCATGGAAACCCATTTCATGAAGCTTCCGACAAACAGTTCTTGTACTGACGTTGCTTTCAGAGACAGTTTGGAACTCGGTAGTGAGTGTTAAAAATTTTACGCGGTACGAGCTTCAGCACTCGTGGTCACATTCTGTGAGCTTGTGTGGCCTACATTTTACATTTTAGTAATTTAGCAGACGCTCTTATCCAGAGCGACTTACAGTTAGTGAGTGCATACATTTTTCATACTTCGCGGCTGAGCCGTTGTTGCTCCTAGATGTTTCCACTTCACATAACAGCACTTACAGTTGACCAGGGCAGCTCTAGCAGGGCAGTAATTTGGCAAACTGACATGTTGGAAAGGTGGCATCCTATGACGGTGCCACGTTGAAAGTCACTGAGCTCTTCAGTAAGGCCATTCTACTGCCAATGTTTGTCTATGGAGATTGCATGGCGGTGTGCTTGATTTTATACACCTGACAACAACGGGTGTGGCTTAAATAGCCGAATCAACTCATTTGAAGGGGTATCCACATACTTTTGTATACAAAGTGCATTTCGAAAGTGTTCAGACCCTTTGACTTTTTCCACATTTTGTTACATTACAACCTTATTCTAAAATTGAATGTTTTTTTTTTTTTGTATCTACACACAATAACCCATAATGATAAAGCAAAAATAGGTTTTTAGAAATTTTTGCTAATGTATAAAAAAATAAAACGGAGATATCACATTTACATAAGTATTCAGACCCTTTATGCAGTACTTTGTTGAAGCACCTTTGGCAGCGATTATAGCCTCGAGTCTTCTTGGGTATGACGCTACAAGCTTGGCACACCTGTATTTGGGGAGTTTCTCTCATTCTTCTCCACAGATCCTCTCAAGCTCTGTCAAGTTGGATGGGGAGCATCGCTACACAGCTATTTTCAGGTCTCTCCAGAGATGTTCAATCGGGTTCAAGTCCGGGCTCTGGCTGGGCCACTCAAAGACAATCAGAGACTTGTCCCGAAGCCATTCCTGCGTTGTCTTGGCAGTGTGCTTAGGGTCGTTGTCCTGTTGGAAGGTGACCCTTCACCCCAGTCTGAGGTCCTGAGCGCTCTGGAGCAGGTTTTCATCAAGGATCTCTCTGTACTTTGATCCGTTTATCTTTCCCTCGATCCTGACTAGTCTCCCAGTCCCTGCCACTGAAAAACATCCCCACAGCATGATGCTGCCACCACCATGATTCACCGTAGGGATGGTGCCAGGTTTCATCCAGATGTGATGCTTGGCATTCAGGCCAAATAGTTCAATCTTGGTTTCATCAGACCAGAGAATCTTGTTTCTCATGGTCTGAGAGTCCTTTATGTGCCTTTTACTGATAAGTGGCTTCCATCTGGCCACGCTACCATAAAGGCCTGATTGGTGGAGTGCTGCAGAGATGGTTGGCCTTCTGGAAGGTTCTCCCATCTCCACAGAGGAACTCTGGAGCTCTGTCAGAGTGACCATCGGGTTCTTGGTCACCTTCCTGACCAAGGCCCTTCTCCCCCGATTTCTCAGTTTGGCCAGTCGGCCAGCTCTAGGAAGAGTCTTGGTGGTTCCAAACTTCTTCAATTGAAGAATGATGGAGGCCATTGTGTTCTTGGGGACCTTCAATGCTGCAGAAATGTTTTGGTAGCCTTCCCCAGATCTGTGCCTCGACACAATCCTATCTTGGAGCTCTACAGACAATTCCTTCGACCTCATGGCTTGGTTTTTGCTCTGACATG
This sequence comes from Coregonus lavaretus, assembly GCF_964263955.1. Lineage (NCBI taxonomy): Eukaryota > Metazoa > Chordata > Actinopteri > Salmoniformes > Salmonidae > Coregonus > Coregonus lavaretus. The sequence goes on from NC_140009.1 coordinate 23,861,542, forward strand.
CACTGTCAACTGTGGGACCTTAAATAGACAGGTGTGTGCCTTTCCAAATCATATCCAATCAATTGCATTTACCAAAGGTGGACTCCAATCAAGTTGTAGAAACATCTCAATGATGTTCAATGGAAACAGAATGCACCTGAGCTCAATCTCGAGTCTCACAACAAAGGTCTGAATACTTATGTAAATAAGGTATTTCTGTTTTTTATTTTTAATACATTTGCAAAAATAAAAACATGGGGTATGGGGTATTGATGAGGGACATTTAAAAAAAATCCATTTTAGAATAAGGCTGTAACGTAACAAAATGTGGAAAAAGTCAAGGGGTCTGAATACTATGCAATCCATCCGCCTCATATCTAGTAAAGTATGTCCATTAGTCCCCTTACCATCTCTGCTGAGAATAGACACTCCAAAGAGGAAACATATGGTACATTCAGTACAGTCTCAGATGTACAGTCATAAAAACTCCTCTCCTTCTCCCTGTTTGCAATATTTCTTCTTTGACAGTACAAGGATGCATACGTGGCTCCTTTCACATCATGGCCATGTAAATGTGTCTATACCACGGAGGTATGTAAAAATAGAAGCAATTTCATCTGAACTATTGTTGAAAGGTTAACACAGAACAAACATCATAGTGATGGAATGCACGATGGCATGTGTCCAACTGTTTGATGAGAGAAGCAATTATCCATGAGACATACATAGGACACACAAATAATCATGGTTGCCATAGCAGTAATGTTCTATTGCGTCAAGCTAATTGGAGATGCTTTATCAGCACGTAAAACGATGCAATATTCGAATATTTGTATTGAAATCCGATTGAAAAATAATCTGGGGTTGAGACAATTATCCATTAACATTACGTTTGAAAAGTTTTAGTGTAACGGGGTAATCCAAAAAGAGAAGGCTGGAGATAGTTAATTTGATGATTTGTGTTATATGGTAGTAATACTATACACCCAGTATGCACAAGGCAATCCCTCTTAATTGTCTATCAGAAAAGTAGTGCCTCCAGTGGAGCAGGCTTTGGGCGTCGCTGCTCTGAGCTGCTGCTGTTTCTTATAAGCCATTGATTGTGAGGAGCTGACATCAAAATTAAGGACATTTAAACCCACATGCCAATGAATGGTCTTGGGAGATCATCTGTTAGTGGGTAGCTGAGTGTGAAAACAGCTGGACCTCCTGCCTCTCACACAATTATCCAACTCTGGAATTCTGCCCTAATTGTTTGTTTCCTCTATTCTTTTTCTAGAATTTGAAAAGTTTTTTGTTTTGTTGTTGTTGCATTTAGCCAGGAGATGTTTACCACAACACCAAAGGTACTATGTGTTTGAGTTCATGAGAATGTGTCAGCCATCAGTACAACCCACATACAGCCCACATAAGCAAATATTAACATCTCTATAGTCCTGTCACCTAAGTAGCATCTCCTACCCACCGAACCAGGCGTTCAGCCACAATGACAGTGTTTGATCATGATACGTTGCAGGAAGACTGTTGTAGTTGTGCTATCTTTGTGTACAGTGGCATTACTGAGGAGAGTAAACATGTCCAGGCAGCCCACCCCTGCTAGGTTGTATCAGGTAGCATGATGTTGTCAGATCAGGACCCCTGGACTTCCTGGACCCTGCTGGTTCTACACTGTTAACTCCCTCGGTAAACTCAGGGACAGTAGATATTAGAGGACTTTAGCTCACCACTGTTAGCTGCCTCAGTTTCAGTGTTGAACTAAGCAATACATCACAGCACTTCTGTTTTTCAAAAAACAGGCTATGGTAACAAGAAATCAAGTATGCTAATTTGACGGTGTTCTTTACATAAATAGAAACACCAAATATACACCAGACAGTGCACTTGTCAACAAGTAGCTTCCCTAGGCGTCTTCTCTCCTGCACTCTTGGAGAAGCCAGCCCAGAGAGTCAGTGCATGGGTAAATTAGTAAATATGTAATTAGAGCAGACTCGTTAGTGATGACACCCCCGTGGAGGCTGTCTAATTAGCTCAATTAGCACCGTGGGCTCAGGCCTCTCCTCCGCAGTGAGGTGCCCACTGTAGGCCTCACTCTGCTCCGACCTGTTCGAGTATAAGAGCTCATAGTCGCATACATACACAGACACACACATACGCACACACACCCAATGACGTACACACACACACCCATGAACAGGCACAAGCATGAAGGAACACACACACACACTCATACACACACACTAGCAGTGGCACACTTGTACGCACCCACACACTCACTGTGGCTCCCATGAGATCTAACAGAACCCAATAACCAAGGGATCCCCCTGCAGACTTCATGCCTGCCATGCACACAGATGGTACCCACAAAACAAAGAGTTTCTCTCCTTCTTCCTTCCCTTCAACAAAAACATATTTACATCAGTTATAAAAGCCTACAGAGAAAGAAGTCTTGTGGCATTGATTGTAGAATTAACTCATTTGTGGTTGTAGTAATGATTGGAGGGAATAGGCTACATGTATGCATATGCTTCAGGGGACACTGGTGCAGCATTTTTGAGAACATAATGGCATGTATACCCACACTGATGAATAGGAATCTGCCCATAAACAACATACAGTGGGGAAAAAAAGTATTTAGTCAGCCACCAATTGTGCAAGTTCTCCCACTTAAAAAGATGAGAGAGGCCTGTAATTTTCATCATAGGTACACGTCAACTATGACAGACAAATTCAGAAAAAAAATCCAGAAAATCACATTGTAGGATTTTTAATGAATTTATTTGCAAATTATGGTGGAAAATAAGTATTTGGTCACCTACAAACAAGCAAGATTTCTGGCTCTCACAGACCTGTAACTTCTTCTTTAAGAGGCTCCTCTGTCCTCCACTCGTTACCTGTATTAATGGCACCTGTTTGAACTTGTTATCAGTATAAAAGACACCTGTCCACAACCTCAAACAGTCACACTCCAAACTCCACTATGGCCAAGACCAAAGACCTGTCAAAGGACACCAGAAACAAAATTGTAGACCTGCACCAGGCTGGGAAGACTGAATCTGCAATAGGTAAGCAGCTTGGTTTGAAGAAATCAACTGTGGGAGCAATTATTAGGAAATGGAAGACATACAAGACCACTGATAATCTCCCTCGATCTGGGGCTCCACGCAAGATCTCACCCCGTGGGGTCAAAATGATCACAAGAACGGTGAGCAAAAATCCCAGAACCACACGGGGGGACATAGTGAATGACCTGCAGAGAGCTGGGACCAAAGTAACAAAGCCTACCATCAGTAACACACTACGCCGCCAGGGACTCAAATCCTGCAGTGCCAGACGTGTCCCCCTGCTTAAGCCAGTACATGTCCAGGCCCGTCTGAAGTTTGCTAGAGTGCATTTGGATGATCCAGAAGAGGATTGGGAGAATGTCATATGGTCAGATGAAACCAAAATAGAACTTTTTGGTAAAAACTCAACTCGTCGTGTTTGGAGGACAAAGAATGCTGAGTTGCATCCAAAGAACACCATACCTACTGTGAAGCATGGGGGTGGAAACATCATGCTTTGGGTCTGTTTTTCTGCAAAGGGACCAGGACGACTGATCCGTGTAAAGGAAAGAATGAATGGGGCCATGTATCGTGAGATTTTGAGTGAAAACCTCCTTCCATCAGCAAGGGCATTGAAGATGAAACGTGGCTGGGTCTTTCAGCATGACAATGATCCCAAACACACCGCCCGGGCAACGAAGGAGTGGCTTCGTAAGAAGCATTTCAAGGTCCTGTAGTGGCCTAGGCAGTCTCCAGATCTCAACCCCATAGAAAATCTTTGGAGGGAGTTGAAAGTCCGTGTTGCCCAGCGACAGCCCCAAAACATCACTGCTCTAGAGGAGGTCTGCATGGAGGAATGGGCCAAAATACCAGCAACAGTGTGTGAAAACCTTGTGAAGACTTACAGAAAACGTTTGACCTGTGTCATTGCCAACAAAGGGTATATAACAAAGTATTGAGAAACTTTTGTTATTGACCAAATACTTATTTTCCACCATAATTTGCAAATAAATTCATTAAAAATCCTACAATGTGATTTTCTGGATTTTTTTCCCTCATTTTCTCTGTCATAGTTGACGTGTACCTATGATGAAAATTACAGGCCTCTCTCATCTTTTTAAGTGGGAGAACTTGCACAATTGGTGGCTGACTAAATACTTTTTTTCCCCACTGTATGTTGTAAGTGAACCATGAAGGCACAATGCAACATCCTCATGCATAACCCATACTACCCCATACAAATACATTATACAAATAACCCACACCCTCAAACATATTCTAATTCAGTAGTCTAAAAATGACCCAGAGAATCATGTGTTTCTCGTTGAGAACAGCATGGTGGAATCTGAGGCAGTAGTGTGGAGGCAGCGGCGATGCACTATTGAACCTGGTCTTTTGTCAGTGAAATGAAATGCGATCTCAGTTGTTCTACAAAGCATGCGACAGGTCTTCAAAGAAATTAGACAGGCAATGTTTTGCACATGATGCTAAGGGGAAGCTAGCTAGGGGGAGGACAGACAGGCAGGCGTACCACAACTGCACGAAGAGAAAAATCAGACGACTGACTGACTTTGAGCCAACACTGTTATCAGATTCCCCTTAATTGGAAGTTTAATTAAAAGTTCTTTTGAATGTGTTTTACCACGGACTGGCAGAATTACATTAAGTCCTTACAATAGGCACACAACCTGCTCGCAGTACCCCGTCAGCACTTCTCTTTATGGGCCGTGCATACAGCAGCCTTCTAACCGGTACAGTGCTACAGTTGTTTCATTAAAGACAACATATCCTATTACAGGAGTACGGCAGGATCTATTTTGTTACAAGATGCTCAGATCCCATCTTGATCGGAGGTGCAGATTGGACAGCCTCTCTGGGGTGTTTTCATTAGAGGTCTCTGAGTCTTCCAGTAGGTGGAAACCTGCCACAAACCGAGACTCTAAACACTTCTATTCATCCCATTAATCTCTGGAATGAGGACAATGAGGGAAAGGAAAATCCACTCCTCAACATGTATCCTCATCTACTCTGGATATTTGTTCATCAAACCACGCCGTGTTGAACTAAAATGTTGAATTGTAATCTATCTAATGTTTATTTTAGAACAATTCACAGGTGAGGCAGACAAGAACTCTCCTTACCTTATCATAATACAATCGATCTACTGTCTGCAGTATGTGACAGGTGGAGAGCTGAAAGTGATGATCAGGTGAGCAAATTGACGCTGGAATGTAAACATTTATAGTCTTGGTGTCTTTGACGTAATTGGACCCCTAGGTCTCTTACAAATGTTTCTTGAAATTAATTTTCTACAGTAACAGAGTGATGAGTTGCACAGCCCTATATCTAGTTTGTCATAGTATGTAGCTCTTAGCAGGACTCCCAGGGCCACTTAGCACCCAGAATGTACTGTGACAAACTGGTGTTCAGGTATTTATTGCCACCTCTCCTCACTTAGATCAGGGGCGCAGCACATTGTGTGCCACACATAGCTGTGTGTCTGCCTGATGATAGCATGACTATAACGGGATGCCAGCACATTTCCAGGGCCGTGGGTTGAGTGGCTTGGGCTTGGCACACTGTCTTATACCTATAATATAATAATATGTCATTTAGCAGACGCTTTTATCCAAAGCGACTTACAGTCATGTGTGCATACATTTTTACATATGGGTGGTCCCGGGGATTGAACCCACTTCCCTGGCATTACAAGCGCCATGCTCTACCAATTGAGCTACAGAGGCCAACATTCCCACAAAGACCTCTCTCTCTACTCTCTCCCAGAGAGCACTGGCCAGCTCACGGTCACATTGGATACAGAGAATCATACTTTTCTCTCTGTTCAATAGCAAGGCACATAATAAGTGAAGAGGTCGCTGTCTCCAGTCCGGTATCCTGAACGTTGATGGCAGCTGATAAATGCAAATACTTTTGTTACAGGGTCTTAAAAAAAGTGGTTCAAGTTATTTCGTACTTCAAATCAACAGTCTGTTTATCTCCCATGAACTAAATGAAACAGGACAAGGACTGTAATCCTGACAAGATCTCAGCAGCATGAACTTCAGTAGCTCCTAGAAGACGCAACATATGAGTGGGATAAAACCCAATGACAAGAGCAATAAAGAGCTTGGCCCGGGGCAGCCCATCACCTCCACTCTCTCTGTCTGTTATCTAGAGGCCTGAAGTTTATCAGACGCCACGACTTAATCATCTTTATCACAGGACAGGAGAGGAAACCAGACACACTTTCCTTTCATTAGGGACAGGAAATTTGATCAATCTGATAAGCTTTCTTCATTATCTCCTTTATATACCTCTCCCTTCCTCTCTCTCGCTGTCTTCGAGCCCAAGTTGTGGCCTGAGGTAAGGCTTGATAGCGTGTAGCCAGACAGACAGGGTCAGGGGATGTGTGCGCCCGACCTCCCAATGCACAGGGAGATAGAGGTAGGCTGTGTACGGATATGATGGGAGATAAAAGTGGGCTGATGACGGTGATGTGATTGGGATTGTGGGGGTTTGAATTCTGACATTCAGATATGGTGGTGTTTGAACTTCGGTGGCCTACGAAAGACAAAGGTTGAGAAAAATATACAGTACACATGCATTCATACTACCAGATTGTAAGTACAGTGAATGCCTTTATGCCTTTGATGATCAAACAATATATACATCTTTGAATCTTTGTGACTGACTAAATAAAGAAATAATGTGGCATATAACCACATCTCTATCTTCAAGATGTCTTGTTAATTATTTGACATTGAAAATACAAACCATTTGCTTGTCAGTCTGTGTTACTTCAACTCTCTCTCCCTCTCTCTTTATCTTTCTCTCCCACTCGCTCTCTCCCTATCTCTTTATCGCTCTCTCTCCCACTCTCTCTCTTCTTCTCTCTCTCCCCTCTCTCTCTCGTTATCTCTCTCTCTCCCACTCTCTCTCTCCCCTCTCTCTCTTTATCTCTCTCTCCTCTCTCTCCCCTCGCTCTCTCTTTATCTCTCTCTCTCCCACTCACTCCTCTCTCGCTCCCTTCTCTCTCCCCCCCTCTCTCTCTCTCTCTCTCTCTCTTTATCTCTCTCTCTCTTTATCTCTCTCTCTCCCACTCTCTCTCTTCTTCTCTCTTTATCGCTCTCTCTCCCACTCTCTCTCTTCTTCTCTCTCTCTCCCCTCTCTCTCTCTCTCTCTCTCTCTCTCTTTCTCTCGCTCTCTCTCTCTCCCCTCCTCCTTCTCTTCTTCTCTCTCTCTCCCCTCTCTCTCTCGTTATCTATCTCTCTCCCACTCTCTCTCTCCCCTCTCTCTCGTTATCTCTCTCTCCTCTCTCTCCCCTCGCTCTCTATTTATCCCTCTCTCTCCCAATCACTCCTCTCTCTCTCCCTTCTCTCTCCCCCTCTCTCTCTCTCTCTCTCTCTCTCTCTCGCTCTCTCTCGCTCGCTCTCTCTCGCTCGCTCGCTCGCTCTCTCTCTCTCCCCCTTCTCCCTCTCTTTATCTCTCTCTCCCTCCTCTCCCCTCTCTCTCTCTCTCTCTCTCTCTCTCTCTCTCTCTCTCTCTCTCTCTCTCTCTCTCTCTCTCTCTCTCTCTCTCTCTCTCTCTCTCTCCCCTCTCTCCCCCCTCTCTCTCCTTTGGCACTGTTGAATAATGGAGCATTATCTGCCTGGTGGATGTCAGTTACACTGTCTAGTGTGTGTGTTTGTGTGTGTGCGTGTGTGTGTGTTTGTGCATTTATCGCCCTCCAGGTTCCCTTGGAGAGTTCATCAATGAGCTTGACGCCTTGATAAGTTCCTTTCCTGAGGATGACTCACCCCTCACAGTTCTGGGTGACTTTAACCTCCCTACGTCTACCTTTGACTCATTTATCTCTGCCTCCTTCTTTCCACCCTGCTGAATCCTCCTCCCCCCCCCCTCCTCCCTCTCTGTGGATGACTTCGTCAACCATTTTGAAAAGAAGGTTGACGACATCCGATCCTCGTTTGTTAAGTCAAATGACACTGCTGGTCCTGCTCACACTGCCCTACCCTATGCTTTGACTTCTTTCTCCCCTCTCTCTCCAGATGAAATCTTGCGACTTGCGACTTGTGACGGCCGGCCGCCCAACAACCTGCCCGCTCGACCCTATCCCCTCCTCTCTTCTCCAGACCATCTCCGGTGACCTTCTCCCTTACCTCACCTCGCTCATCAACTCATCCTTGACTGCTGGCTATGTCCCTTCCGTCTTCAAGAGAGCGAGAGTTGCACCCCTTCTCAAAAAACCTACACTCGATCCCTCCGATGTCAACAACTACAGACCAGTATCCCTTCTTTCTTTTCTCTCCAAAACTCTTGAGTGTGCCGTCTTTAGCCAACTCTCTTGCTATCTCTCTCAGAATGACCTTCTTGATCCAAACCAGTCAGGTTTCCAGACTGGTCATTCAACTGAGACTGCTCTTCTCTGTGTCATGGAGGCTCTCCGCACTGCTAAAGCTAACTTTCTCTCTTCTGCTCTTGTCCTTCTAGACCTGTCTGCTGCCTTTGATACTGTGAACCATCAGATCCTCCTCTCCACCCTCTCCGAGTTGGGAATCTCCGGCGCGGCTCACTCTTGGATTGCATCCTACCTGACCAGTCGCTCCTACCAAGTGGCGTGGCGAGAATCTGTCTCTGCACCACGTGCCCTCACCACTGGTGTCCCCCAGGGCTCAGTTCTAGGCCCTCTCCTATTCTCGCTATACACCAAGTCACTTGGCTCTTTCATATCCTCACATGGCCTCTCCTATCATTGCTACGCAGACGACACACAACTAATCTTCTCCTTTCCCCCTTCTGATAACCAGGTGGCGAATCGCATCTCTGCATGTCTGGCAGACATATCAGTGTGGATGACGTATCACCACCTCAAGCTGAACCTCGGCAAGACGGAGCTGCTCTTCCTCCCGGGGAAGGACTGCCCGTTCCATGATCTCGCCATCACGGTTGACAACTCCGTTGTGTCCTCCTCCCAGAGTGCAAAGAGCCTTGGCGTGACCCTGGACAACACCCTGTCGTTCTCCGCTAACATCAAGGTTGTGACCCAATCCTGTAGGTTCATGCTCTACAACATTCGGAGAGTACGACCCTGCCTTACACAGGAAGCGGCACAGGTCCTAATCCAGGCACTTGTCATCTCCCGTCTGGATTACTGCAGCTCGCTGTTGGCTGGGCTCCCTGCCTGTGCCATTAAACCCCTACATCTCATCTAGAATGCCGCAGCCCGTATGGTGTTCAACCTTCCCAAGTTCTCTCACGTCACCCCGCTCCTCCGCACACTCCACTGGCTTCCAGTTGAAGCTCGCATCTGCTACAAGACCATGGTGCTTGCCTACGGAGCTGTGAGGGGAACGGCACCTCCGTATCTTCAGGCTCTCATCAGTCCCTACACCCAAACGAGGGCATTGCGTTCATCCACCTCTGGCCTGCTGGCCCCCCTACCTCTGCGGAAGCACAGTTCCCGCTCAGCCCAGTCAAAACTGTTCGCTGCTCTGGCACCCAAATGGTGGAACAAGCTCCCTCACGACACCAGGACAGCGGAGTCACTCACCACCTTCCGGAGACACTTGAAACCCCACCTCTTTAAGGAATACCTGGGATAGGAAAAAGTAATCCTTCTACCCCCCCTTACCGCACCCCAAAGAAAGAAAAAAAAAAAACATATTGTAAAGCGGTTATCCCACTGGCTATAAGGTGAATGCACCAATTTGTAAGTCGCTCTGGATAAGAGCGTCTGCTAAATGACATAAATGTAAATGTAAATGTGTGTGTGTGTGTGTTGTGTAGTGGAGGCTCCTCAGAGGAGGAAGGGGAGGACCATCCTCCTCAGTGAATTTCATAAAAATGTGTGTGTGTGTGTGTGTCTGCCTCAGAGTGTGCATGCATACAGTATGTATATCTGCAGCACTCCTGTGTAGCTGTGTGTGTTTCTGGCCTGGGGACTACCCTTAGGCTAATAAATGCCAAGCAGCTCACAAGCACATGTAATTACCTTACAAAATACACACCCTACAGAGAGCAGCCTTTGGTCTCCCTCCTGCATCCCCATCCCCTGCTTTTCCATGTCCCTTGGTTGAGGTGAAATGAGAGAACATACTGGTGACAGTCAGTCTCTAACTGCAGTCAGTATACTGAGAGCTTGTTACTCGTGGCAGGTCATTCCAGCTTTGTTATTGCTGACAGTGTGAAGTCCACCTGCAGAGACAGAGTAACATGAAATATGATATGGTACACGGCTGTTGAGACGTATTGGAAGGCAACATAAGAACTATGTATAGCCAGGGATGGTAAAACTAGCCAGGTCGTCTGTCTGTCTGTGACCAGCCTGCATGCTCTATAGAAGCTCTGGTGTGTTCTGTAAATGAGAGGCCAGTTGGAGCTGAGGAGTGAAAACATGGCGTGCTGGGACACATCTCCATGGCTCCTGTCCTCGGCTTCCCAGCTGTGAAAAGAGCTGGCCAGAACATGGTCATCAGCAGCATGGCTCACAGAAAGCAATTTTAGAACAATTGCTGTCACAAGAATCGGTGTGATCCGAGTAAAGTGCACTCTGTGGAACATTCACAGAACAGCAAGCAGTCAGAAATCCATTGAGTATGTGTGGGTTTTTTATAGCTACATTCTGAGAACTGGATCTCAGAGAGTGGAAGCCTCTGCCTCTTGTGCTTATTATTAACCTGAGCTGGTGAATGCGTGCGGCACATATACAAAAATATATAGCAGGCCTACATGTTTTTTTTGTGAGGAATACAAATTTTGACAAAAGATTGTCACCATGTGGAAGTGACATTAGTCATGTCTTGTCATGCTCAGATATCTCTCTTTGTTCTGTCTCCAGTACCACCCACCCACACAATATCCTTGAGCATCGTTCAGACACATCAAATATACCCTCTCTACCTATACACAAAAACAGAAATATGCTCGGTCCAAAAACGCATCATTTATCATATATTAAAGAACATCACTCATTACAATGCCAATTTTGTATTTTATTGTGTGGGCTGAAAAAGCTTCAGGGAGTTTAGGGGAGGATGGCTGCCTTTAAGGCAATTAGTTACAGCTTAAACAAAAGTGAAGTTGGCGTTCGTTGGTTCCCCACTAGCACGCATGGCTCCCTCCCTGTGGTTGTGTGTGTGTGTGTGTGTTAATGAGACCCCTTTCTTTCAGCCCCTGCATGGCCGATGGGCTTGGCTGAGTCCCCAGAGGACCAGAGCAACAATGTCTCATCCTCCTCCAACAACCACTGCACCAACTCCATTCTACAATAACCACAGCCCCAACTCAATATTCTACAATAACGACTGCCCCAAATCCATTCTACAATAACAACTGTCCTGACTCCATTCTACAATAACCCCCGCCCGGACTCCATTCTACAATAACGACCGCCCTGACTCCATTCTACATTAACCACCATCCCGACTCAATTCTACAATAAAGACCGCCCCAGCTCCACCACATCCCATCCCAAATTTACACCATCAATTAAAACCCAGAAGGAAAGACTAAGATCAGTAGCAGCATATAACCATGACCTAGAGAAAGAAAAGAGGCAGTAGTCTGTGGTCCAGTGTCAGAGTCAGTGGTCAGTGGTCAGACAGACAGACAGGACCTTCCAGTGGATACCTGACTGACCTGTCAGCCCTGTGCCACCCATCCTCAGGCCATCTGCTCCACTACTTCAAGGGCTCTGTATTTATTAGCATGTCATTACACTTCACTGTATACACAGGGGAGGCTATGGAGAGAGGGAGCAGGAGGAGAGGAGAGGGGGAGGAATATATGCAGGTAGTAAAGGCAAGGGCTTATTACCCCCTCTCCGTTTCCCCGTCAATGTATATTGTTGTGCATATGGGACTTGTTTGGCCATAATCACAGTGGTGCATTGAGGTTTCCACTTGAATGGTGGAGATAGTGTCATGTAAAAATAAGGGCAAATGTTCTCACCCCAATAATAACTATCCAATTGGATATGCAAGGCTGGGAAGGGAAGCGTGACACGTCTGGCTATGTGTAACAGTGGAGTCTCCTCAGAGGAGGAAGGGGAGGGCCATCCTACTCAATGAATTTCAGAAAAATATAAAATATTGAAACATTTAAAAAGTTATCCTTTTTAGATACAACTATACTAAATATAGTCACCAAATACCTGATTAAAACACACTATTTTGCAATGAAGGTCTACTGTAGTCTCAACAGCACCCTCTAGGGTAGCACAATGGTGTAGCTGGAGGATAGCTATTTCCGTCCTCCTCTGGCTACATTGACTTCAAAACAAAACCCAGGAGGTTCGTGCTCCTCACCCCCTTCCATATACCTACATGGTAATTATGACAACTTCCGGAGGACGTCCTCCTACCAATTAAAGCTTTTGCAGTATGAACTAACATGTTGTCCATCCAATTAAAGGATCAGAGAATGAACCTAGTACTACACATCAGGAATTTAGAAGCTTGGTAAATTGGTGACGTTGGACATATTCAGATTGAGATAGTTAATAGTGATATTTGAGCATTTTTGGGATGTTATTCAATTCAAATTAGTTTCTTCAAACTACAGGAGACAGAGGTAGATTATATATTGTTTTCTTGGTTTAGAACTTTATTTCTGTGTCGAGTTAGTGCAATTTATTTCAATTTGCCTTGCTATCTTCTGCACCAGAGTGCAGTTTTCTGCAGCCGAATGGCTAACGCTAGCAACAATGTAGTGGATTTTTTGTTGAAGAACCCCTTTCATTGCCCACATCAGAGTCAAGCTTCTGTGAAAAAGCTGCATCGAGCATGCGTATTCAAACTGTGCAACACAACAAGAAGGTAGGAAGAAACAGCTCATCGACGCTACTGTATTTTTTGACATATACTGTAAGAGTTGGCTTAGGGGGCACGATGAGAGGGAAAGTTCCGCTAACAAGGGTAACCACAAGGAGCTTCCAGAGGTAATTGCATTTTACGATGCTTTACTTGCTGAGCATATGGAAGTTTCTACTGTCTTCTACTGTCTTCTCTGGGATGTCGAAATCAATTCAGAATGATTTGATAGCTTCCATCACATCATCCATTAAAAGTGAGATTAAAAGAGAGGTTGACACAGCAAATTTTTTCCCATGGCTTGCAGTTGTCAGTTATCATCAGGTATGTGGATGATCAGGGCTTTATTCAGGAACGTTATTTGGGCTACTTTGATGTGTCAAGTGGGCTAGATGCACAGTCTGTATTTGACTTTGTGAATTCTGAGATGTCTGAGTTTAACTTCATGGAGAAACCTGTTGCCCAAACCTATGATGGTGCTGCTGTAATGGAATGTATCTGCTATTTTAACTGAAGCCATGTCTCATGTGCCCTATCATCCACTAGCCATTGAATGTTTCCTCTCCAAGCACTGTGAGTAGCCCTTTCAATTTTCTCTCATTACTGTATGTAGAGTCAATCACATACACAAACACAATCACATTATTACACATCAATGTGATTTTAATCCTTGCTTGGACTAATTCATTCTTAGCTCCTTTGTCTAACTGTGTTGTGTATGTTTTTTGTCTTCCCAGTCAAATCGTGTCCTGCCCTCAGCGGAAGAGTTGAGCTCTTCTACAACACCATCCATCCACGATGAGCCTGTCCTGCAGTGAAGCCTCTGAACACCTCAACCCTGTCCTGCACTGCATACCCTCATTAAATGACAGCTGTGATCCCTTCCCGATAATGTTTTACTATAAATGTCTTTATTAAATATTTTAGGTAAAATTTAAAAACACGCTTTGTCGTCTCTGTGAGGTCCGGGCCTACACCGTGGGTCTCCCATCCTCCTCAAATTGTCAAGTCACCAGCCTCCAGTGGTGTGTATAGAAAGGAGGTGGAGCGGAAGGGGTATTGTGTCCATCTATTTTTGTCATAAATCTAACTAATTAATTCATAGCTCTTTGAACCTGGATTTTCTTGCTTATTATTCCAGTTATTCGTCTTGCTTATTATTTATTTGAAAAAGACACAAATGGAAAAACATTGGCCAAAATAACAGCTCTGAGAGCAACAGAAAGGGGGATGTCCTCTGCTCACCATGTAGTGTCCTCTCATTTTAGTCGTTTATCAGACGCTTTTATCCAGAGCATTAGGGTTAAGTGCCTTGCTCAAGGGCACATCAACAGATATTTCACCTAGTTGGCTTGGGAAGTCGAACCAGCAACCTTTCAGTTACTGGCTCAACGCTCTTAACTGCTAGGCTATCTGCTGCCCTCTCCTCATCATGTAGGGTGTCCTCTCCTCACCATTTTTTTACATTTTAGTCATTTAGCAGACGCTCTTATCCAGAGCGACTTACAGTTAGTGAATACATTATTTTTTAATTTTTCATACCCCATAGCTAGGGAGGCACTAAGCTAGGGAGGCACATAGCTAGTGCCTCCCTAGCATTTTCATAGCTAGGGAGGCACCATGTAGGGTGTCCTCTTCTCACCATGTAAAGTGTCCTCTTCTCACCATGTAGGGTGTCCTCTCCTCACCATGCAAAGTGTCCTCTTCTCACCATGTAGGGTGTCCTCTCCTCACCATGTAAAGTGTCCTCTTCTCACCATGTAGGGTGTCCTCTCCTCACCATGTAAAGTGTCCTCTTCTCACCATGTAGGGTGTCCTCTCCTCACCATGTAAAGTGTCCTCTTCTCACCATGTAGGGTGTCCTCTCCTCACCATGTAAAGTGTCCTCTTCTCACCATCTAGGGTGTCCTCTTCTCACCATGTAGGGTGTCCTCTCCTCACCATCTAGGGTGTCCTCTTCTCACCATGTAAAGTGTCCTCTACTCACCATGTAGGGTGTCCTCTCCTCACCATGTAAAGTGTCCTCTTCTCACCATCTAGGGTGTCCTCTTCTCACCATGTAGGGTGTCCTCTCCTCACCATGTAGGGTGTCCTCTCCTCACCATGTAAAGTGTCCTCTTCTCACCATGTAAAGTGTCCTCTTCTCACCATGTAGGGTGTCCTCTCCTCACCATGGAGGGTGTTAACAAAAGGAACTCAACATACAGAGAAGAAAGCAGAGGAGACGGGAGTCTCACAATTGGACTGTAACAAGAGAAATTCACAGCCACGTCCCTGAGCCGAACCATCTTCGATCGAAACAGCAGGAAGTCAAAGACAGACAGTTTTACCTTCCGCTGGAACACAGTTCCACTCTCTCCAGGCCCACCAGCCACCACTACACAAAGAGACAAAGAAGGAGAAATACATTGTTAGGTGTTGTCCATGTACTAGCAAGTTTTGTATATTTTAAAGGGAAAACCCCCCAAATGGGAATGAAAATACTATATTTTGTATTTAATTGTATTGTTGGATATTGCTACATAGCACTGCAACCCACCTACAATCATTATGGCACTGAAAGCAGTGGCTATACTGACCAAAGAATTAGGAATCAGAATACTAGAATGGACATTAACCTTCTAATGATGGTACCAAGGTAAGCTATGTTTGTCAGGGAGTTGGTCAACCATGGTTTGCAAGTGATGTGATAAGATATTGTGTAAAACAATCAATGTAAATTATTTTTAGAGGAATTATTTCATAAATTTTTCAAATTGCCAACATTCCGTTTAAACAATGCAGTCAATCCACAGCCATACACGGGCTCAAATCAGTTGATGATAGGACTTAAACAAGTTGTAAATGCAACAAGTACTGATATTGTATCACATAATATTTTAGAGTCTATTTATACAGAAAACTGGTATAAAACCTGTATAAACTGTATTTATAATTATATGACAATATTTTAGGTTGACTATAATTCCATTACACAATTTCTGATACATCACGTCTTACTTTTATTTCCCTGCATAAGTAAAAGCAGGAAATACATCACCTATACCACTACTGCCATTCATTCCAATTAGACTGGCTGCCATTTTCGTTACATTATGGAACTTTGAGTGAACATACAGTGAATGCACATTTTACTAAAGATATGATTAAGGAGGCCTTGTAAGTCGTGACCTTGGGACTATAAGATTCTATCTGCGCAAAGCATAGTTCTGAGATATTGAGCATCAAAGTTTTTACAGTAGTGAATTCTTCTTTCATAACCTGTTAAGGTCCTCACCTTAAATATATGTAAAGTGCAGAGTATCTCAATCTTGAGACATTTGTAAATCAGTTTTTTAGGGGGTGGCAATTGCAGATAGAACCTTCTATCTGACATTTCTGAATTAGACATGTTCAGTTTTTAAGATAACTGTAGCTATTTGACTAGATAAATGATAGAATAACACTATTTCACCAAGATAGAGTCAGAACACATCATCAAATACATTAAGAAATGTTTTATGATCATCAGACAAATTACTGTCATCACTAAACAACAATGTGACAACATCATTTAAGATTTCTCACAGTGTTGTTTTTTTGCTTGCGTGCCATTATTGCTGGCTAGACTAGCCTAGACCATACTTAGAGGGAGGTGGCGAATAAGTGTTCTGATTGGTCCAAGTTCAAATGGTTTTATGCAGATAGAACTTCATAGTTTTCAAATTTTTTCACTGAAAATGTACTTTAAAAAATAACTTCAAAGACATGAAGAACCATATAAAGATCAATTATATGTGACCAATTCATTTTTTACAAAAACGTCAGATAGAACCTTCTAGTCCCAAGGTCTCAAAGTGTCATTTTTCATAAATCTCTGTCAACCAGATCCCTGATCATATGTGAACATACAGTATAACTTTCAAGTTGAGACTGGCTGCTTTGTTGTATGGTGGAGTACAAGGAGATGAGATATAGGCCAGGTGGTGGTGGCGTCTGGTCTATATGGCACACATTCCTCCAGACCCTCTGATGCTTGTCGTCATTGTTCGCTCTGAGTGGGTGTGAAGAATAATGAATGGTTAACAGAAATGCAGCGCTGCCGGCTAACAGAGGAATATGTGGTCCTCTTCTGTTCCCCAGCCAGAGAAGACAGATCTGGTCTGGTCCTCATTAAACAGATTCTCTTCCACGTCCATCTGACAGCTTCTGTAGGATATCTACATTGTAACAAATATTCCATACAGTGGGGAGAACAAGTATTTGATACACTGCCGATTTTGCTGGTTTTCCTACTTAGTAAGCATGTAGAGGTCTGTAGTTTTTATCATAGGTACACTTCAACTGTGAGAGACGGAATCTAAAACAAAAATCCAGAAAATCACATTGTATGATTTTTAAGTAATTAATTTGCATTTTATTGCATGACATAAGTATTAGATCACCTATCAACCAATAAGAATTCCGTCTCTCACAGACCTGTTAGTTTTTCTTTAAGAAGCCCTCCTGTTCTCCACTCATTACCTGTATTAACTGCACCTGTTTGAACTCATTACCTGTATTAAAGACACCTGTCCACACACTCAATCAAACAGACTCCAACCTCTCCACAATGGCCAAGAAAACCATTAGTAACACACTACGCCGTCATGGATTAAAATCCTGCAGCGCACGTAAGGTCCCTCTGCTCAAGCCAGCACATGTCCAGGCCCGTCTGAAGTTTGCCATTGACCATCTGGATGATCCAGAGGAGGAATGGGAGAAGGTCATGTGGTCTGATGAGACAAAAATTGAGCTTTTTGGTCTGAACTCCACTCGCCGTGTTTAGAGGAAGAAGAAGGATGAGTACAACCCCAAGAACACCATCCCAACCGTGAAGCATGGAGGTGGAAACATCATTCTTTGGGGATGCTTTTCTGCAAAGGGGACAGGACGACTGCACCGTATTGAGGGGAGGATGGATGCGGCCATGTATCGCGAGATCTTGGCCAACAACCTCCTTCCCTCAGTAAGAGCATTGAAGATGGGTCGTGGCTGGATCTTCCAGCATGACAACGACCCGAAACACACAGCCAGGGCAAATAAGGAGTGGCTCCGTAAGAAGCATCTCAAGGTCCTGGAGTGGCCTAGCCAGTCTCCAGACCTGAACCCAATAGAAAATCTTTGGAGGGAGCTGAAAGTCCGTATTGCCCAGCTACAGTGGGCCAAAATCCCTGCTGCAGTGTGTGCAAACCTGGTCAAGACCTACAGGAAACGTATGATCTCTGTAATTACAAATAAAGGTTTCTGTACCAAATATTAAGTTCTGCTTTTCTAATGTATCAAATACTTATGTCATGCAATAAAATGCAAATTAATTACTTAAAAATCATACAATGTGATTTTCTGGATTTGTGTTTTAGATTCCGTCTCTCACAGTTGAAGTGTACCTATGATAGAAATGACAGACCTCTACATGCTTTGTAAGTAGGAAAACCTGCAAAATCGGCAGTGTATCAAATACTTGTTCTCCCCACTGTATGTAAAACACAATGTAAAAGTACAATTCAATAGAAACGCTTGTAGAGACATATCGTTCATGAAGAAATATCAGTTGTCCAGTAAAATAATAGAGATTTGAACTAGCTTTCTAATCTGAACAGGATAATTCATTCAGAGCTTCAGGAGAAGAGGCTGCTGGGCTGCTGGGCTCTTGGTCAGGGAGAGTGTTCAGCAGGTGTTCATCCAGTGAGGGAGAATAAAGCCATGAGGCTCTGACCTCTCCTGGCTGCGTGAGCATTAATCCGCTTTCCTCCCTTTCAGCAGGGCTCCAAGGGGGGCCTCAAGGGAAAAAATGGGCCGTTATGTTAGAAATGCCAGGGCCGATTTCTGGTCCCAGTCCGCCCCTGCACACACACACACACACACACACACACACTCACACACACACACACACACACACACACACACACACAGAAACATACACACACAGGGCCGGCCCGCCCGCAATTCTACACATTTTGCCATCAAGTGTAGAGAAAATGTTGCAGTTTTAAAGCAAGTTTCTGCAATTCTACCCATTTTGCCATGGAGTGGCAAAACATTGTTAGCTGACATAGCTAATTGAGTGACTGTCAGTGACTGACATAACAAGAGAAAAACTGCTGATGCACAACCAAATTTTGAAATTGCACCTGGTTTATTCTCCTATTCTTACTCTCAATAGTAAGTTGAGACTCTGACTGAGGGGGGCCCCTATAGCGGCTGGGGGCCCTAAGAGACCGCTTATGTCGCCTATGCTTGGAACCGGCCTTGCAAATATAATATTTAGCTGAGAGCTGATTCCACCCCATGAAGCAGTGCCCACTTTACCAAAGCCAGGGGCGCAAAATATTTAGCTCGTCCATGCCCAGCGCGCCTCTCTAGGGTGCTGTTGGGGAGACACGGCGCTGCGTCCCTACAATGCTCCGTCAAAGTCATCTAACATAAATCATGTAGCGTAGCCTAATCGGTAGAAAGAGTAGTAGGCCTAACCTATGTGGTGTTTCTGTAGTCTACAGACTGGAGACCATATTTATGACAATTTCATGAGACAGACACTTTTTAGATAATGCATGTCTCCGACCAAATAGCCTTGTGCCCTATCAAATATATAATGCACATTGATTTGACCTAACATGTTAGCAAACACCATATCCTAAAAACAGGACAGGTCAAAATAAAATGGACAATATGGAATTAAATTAGCCTACTCACGACTGCTGTCCGGGAGTTTAACTGTGGGCTAAATTGTAAAAAATATTTAAAAATGTATATATATATATATATATATATATATATATATATATATATATATATATATATATATATATATATACAGTGGGGAAAAAAAGTATTTAGTCAGCCACCAATTGTGCAAGTTCTCCCACTTAAAAAGATGAGAGAGGCCTGTAATTTTCATCATAGGTACACGTCAACTATGACAGACAAATTGAGAAAAAAAAATCCAGAAAATCACATTGTAGGATTTTTAATGAATTTATTTGCAAATTATGGTGGAAAATAAGTATTTGGTCACCTACAAACAAGCAAGATTTCTGGCTCTCACAGACCTGTAACTTCTTCTTTAAGAGGCTCCTCTGTCCTCCACTCGTTACCGGTATTAATGGCACCTGTTTGAGCTTGTTATCAGTATAAAAGACACCTGTCCACAACCTCAAACAGTCACACTCCAAACTCCACTATGGCCAAGACCAAAGAGCTGTCAAAGGGCACCAGAAACAAAATTGTAGACCTGCACCAGGCTGGGAAGACTGAATCTGCAATAGGTAAGCAGCTTGGTTTGAAGAAATCAACTGTGGGAGCAATTATTAGGAAATGGAAGACATACAAGACCACTGATAATCTCCCTCGATCTGGGGCTCCACGCAAGATCTCACCCCGTGGGGTCAAAATGATCACAAGAACGGTGAGCAAATATCCCAGAACCACACGGGGGGACGTAGTGAATGACCTGCAGAGAGCTGGGACCAAAGTAACAAAGCCTACAATCAGTAACACACTACGCCGCTAGGGACTCAAATCCTGCAGTGCAAGACATTTCCCCCTGCTTAAGCCAGTACATGTCCAGGCCCGTCTGAAGTTTGCTAGAGTGCATTTGGATGATCCAGAAGATCATTGGGAGAATGTCATATGGTCAGATGAAACCAAAATATAACTTTTTGGTAAAAACTCAACTCATCGTGTTTGGAGGACAAAGAATGCTGAGTTGCATCCAAAGAACACCATACCTACTGTGAAGCATGGGGGTGGAAACATCATGCTTTGGGGCTGTTTTTCTGCAAAGGGACCAGGACGACTGATCCGTGTAAAGGAAAGAATGAATGGGGCCATGTATCGTGAGATTTTGAGTGAAAATCTTCTTCCATCAGCAAGGGCATTGAAGATGAAACGTGGCTGGGTCTTTCAGCATGACAATGATCCCAAACACACCGCCCGGGCAACGAAGGAGTGGCTTCGTAAGAAGCATTTCAAGGTCCTGGAGTGGCCTAGCTAGTCTCCAGATCTCAACCCCATAGAAAATCTTTGGAGGGAGTTGAAAGTCTGTGTTGCCCAGCGACAGCCCCAAAACATCACTACTCTAGAGGAGATCTGCATGGAGGAATTGGCCAAAATACCAGCAACAGTGTGTGAAAACCTTGTGAAGACTTACAGAAAACGTTTGACCTGTGTCATTGCCAACAAAGGGTATATAACAAAGTATTGAGAAACTTTTGTTATTGACCAAATACTTATTTTCCACCATAATTTGCAAATAAATTCATAAAAAATCCTACAATGTGATTTTCTGGATTTTATTTCCTCATTTTGTCTGTCATAGTTGATGTGTACCTATGATGAAAATTACAGGCCTCTCTCATCTTTTTAAGTGGGAGAACATGCACAATTGGTGGCTGACTAAATACTTTTTTTCCCCACTGTATATATATATATATATATATATATATATATATATACATATATATATATATATATATATATATATATATACATATACTTCTGCATTTCCCTCTGCGTAAAGACATTGATTCTCATTGCAAATATGCTCAAGATAACGCCTGCAAAACTTGGGTAGGTGATTGGGTAGATCTTAAATATCCAAAATTATTAGTCTTGAGTCTCAAACACTATTCGGACGAGATTAGTTTTACTGGGGAGGCTGGGCATTGTAATTAGATCTATGTGCACGAATCGGAATGTCAGTAATTTTTACATGGCAAGACAGTAGGTTTTAAA
Organism: Coregonus lavaretus; assembly: GCF_964263955.1. Taxonomy (NCBI): domain Eukaryota; kingdom Metazoa; phylum Chordata; class Actinopteri; order Salmoniformes; family Salmonidae; genus Coregonus; species Coregonus lavaretus. The sequence goes on from NC_140009.1 coordinate 23,883,122, forward strand.
AATTCCAGACAGAATAGCCTACTGTTTCCAATAACTCTGAAAATAGGCAAGTCCCGTGCATAACATCATCCCTGTGTTTTTGCTTAAAACAAAGTAGGCATATTTCATATGAATTGCATATATGTTGCCTATCATCATTCACAGTGAATACGTTTTCTAATACGTTTTGTGGCAATTAATTGAAGTTGAACATCGCTAAATGCATCACTTTATTTAAAGTATTTGTGCCTAAAATAATGTAGGCTAGGCAATAGCACACAAAGCATGGAATCGCGATTCCCCACTGAGCTAAACTTTTTGGAAATGGCAAGTTCACTTAATCATCCATAAACGCAGCGCAAGTCGAAGTGCGCTGTCCAACAGCATGGGGGCACACCTAGTCAGCTGCACAATTCAATGCATTCAACTGAAATGTGTCTTCTTCATTTAACCCAACCTCCCTGAATCAGAGAGGTCCGGGGGGCTGCTTAATCGACGTCATCGGCGCAGTTTTTGTTGGGGGTTAACTGCCTTGCTCAAGAGCAGAACGGCAGATCTTGCCACCTTGACTCAGGGATTTGAACCAGCGACTTTTCGGTTACTGGCCCAATTATTATTGTGATAGGCTCATCTCTCTATCAGTACTAGCCACTACTACAGTCGCTGGCTACTACAGACTCTGCTAGACACTAACAAAAAAAACATCATATCTGGCCCTGTGCGCTCTCTGAATCGTGGCATTGAACGCTTTAGCAGGATTCTTGCTCTTCACATTTGGCTACGTGATTATTGCAGCTCAATGGGTGTAACTTTTGTTGACAATTTCGATACCTTTTGGAAACAAAACACGTTTTATAAGGAGGATGGGATCCACCCAAATCATTTGGGTTCCTGGATCCTTTCACAGCATTATAAGGCTGCATTGAGACAATGACTTAGCAATGATCCAAGCCCAGCTCAGCTAATCCCTACCATTGTAACGCAGAGTTGTCAAAATGCTTCAGCAAATGTACATTACAACAGGGGCGTCGGTAGACACAATATAAGTAACCTAATTTATATCAATCTAACTGCCCTGAATGCCTCTGCTGATCCTACAGCTATTGTATGCAGTAATCAAGTGCCTAAGAACCAGATTTATACTGTTAGCACTGAGCCGGTGTGCCCGAGGAGGAAGGCCACTGTGCGCAGCTCACCCTGCACTAACATAAAGAACATGACCACATCTACTGCTGCTAAGCTTCCCAGTAAAGCAATAAAAACAAGTAAGCATCCCAGAAGAAAAGTGCTCAAAATAGCCCACGTTAACATATGTAGCTTAAGAAACAAGGTTCGTGAAATCAATAATTTGCTAGTAACAGATGACATTCATATTCTGACTATCTCTAAAACTCACTTAGATAATACATTCGAGGATACAGTGGTAGCAATACAAGGTTATAACATTTACAGAAAATATAGAAATGCCAATGGTGGAGGTGTTGCTGTTTATATTCAGAACCACATTCCTGTGAAGATTAGAGAGGATCTCATGTTAAATACTGTTGAATTAATATGGCTACAGGTTCATCTGCCTCACCTAAAGCCAAATCTGGTGGGAAGCTGCTATAGACCACCAAGTGCTAACAGTGACTATCTGAATAACATGTGTGAAATGCTTGATAATGTATGTGATATCAATAGAGAGGTATACTTTCTGGGTGATTTAAATATTGACTGGCTTTCATCAGGCTGCCGACTCAAGAGAAAGCTTCAAACTGTAACCAGTGCCTGCAACCTGGTTCAGGTTATCAGTCAACCTACCAGGGTAGTTACAAACAGTACAGGAATTAAATCATCAACATGTATTGATCATATCTTTACTAATGCTGCAGAGATTTGTTTGAAAGCAGTATCCAAATCCATCAGATGTAGTGATCACAATATAGTAACCATATCTAGAAAAAAACAAAGTTCCAAAGGCTGGGCCTAATATTGTGTATAAGAGGTCATACGAGAAGTTTCCTATGTTGTTGATGTAAAGAATATATGTTGGTCCGTGGTGTGTAATGAGGAGCAGACAGACACTGCACTTGACGCATTTATGAAATTGCTTATTCCAGTTACTAATAAGCATGCACCCATTAAGAAAATGACTGTAAAAACGGTTAAATCCCCGTGGATTGATGAGGAATTGAAAAATTGTATGGTTGAGAGGGAAGAGTCAAAAGGAAAGGCAAATAAGTCTGGCTGCACAACCAATTGGCAAACGTATTGCAAATTGAGAAATCATGTGACTAAACTGAATAAAAAGAAGAAGAAACAACACCATGAAACAAGGATAAATGACATAAAGAATGATAGTAAAAAGCTTTGGAGCACCTTAAATGACATTTTGGGAAAAAAGGCAAACTCAGCTCCATCATTCATTGAATCAAATGGCTCATTCATCACAAAACCAACTGATATTGCCAACTACTTTAATAATTTTTTCATTGGCAAAATTATCAAACTTAGGCATGAAATTCCAGCATCAATTGCTGACACTACACATCCTAGTACAGTGGGGGAAAAAAAGTATTTAGTCAGCCACCAATTGTGCAAGTTCTCCCACTTAAAAATATGAGAGAGGCCTGTAATTTTCATCATAGGTACACGTCAACTATGACAGACAAATGGATAATTTTTTTTCCAGAAAATCACATTGTAGGATTTTTAATGAATTTATTTGCAAATTATGGTGGAAAATAAGTATTTGGTCACCTACAAACAAGCAAGATTTCTGGCTCTCACAGATCTGTAACTTCTTCTTTAAGAGGCTCCTCTGTCCTCCACTCGTTACCTGTATTAATGGCACCTGTTTGAACTTGTTATCAGTATAAAAGACACCTGTCCACAACCTCAAACAGTCACACTCCAAACTCCACTATGGCCAAGACCAAAGAGCTGTCAAAGGACACCAGAAACAAAATTGTAGACCTGCACCAGGCTGGGAAGACTGAATCTGCAATAGGTAAGCAGCTTGGTTTGAAGAAATCAACTGTGGGAGCAATTATTAGGAAATGGAAGACATAAAAGACCACTGATAATCTCCCTCGATCTGGGGCTCCACCCAAGATCTCACCCCGTGGGGTCAAAATGATCACAAGAACGGTGAGCAAAAATCCCAGAACCACACGGGGGGACCTAGTAAATGACCTGCAGAGAGCTGAGACCAAAGTAACAAAGCCTACCATCAGTAACACACTACGCCACCAGGGACTCAAATCCTGCAGTGCCAGACGTGTCCCCCTGCTTAAGCCAGTACATGTCCAGGCCCGTCTGAAGTTTGCTAGAGTGCATTTGGATGATCCAGAAGAGGATTGGGAGAATGTCATATGGTCAGATGAAACCAAAATAGAACTTTTTGGTAAAAACTCAACTCGTCGTGTTTGGAGGACAAAGAATGCTGAGTTGCATCCAAAGAACACCATACCTACTGTGAAGCATGGGGGTAGAAACATCATGCTTTGGGGCTGTTTTTCTGCAAAGGGACCAGGACGACTGATCCGTGTAAAGGAAAGAATGAATGGGGCCATGTATCGTGAGATTTTGAGTAAAAACCTCCTTCCATCAGCAAGGGCATTGAAGATGAAACGTGGCTGGGTCTTTCAGCATGACAATGATCCCAAACACACCGCCCGGGCAACGAAGGAGTGGCTTCGTAAGAAGCATTTCAAGGTCCTGGAGTGGCCTAGCCAGTCTCCAGATCTCAACCCCATAGAAAATCTTTGGAGGGAGTTGAAAGTCCGTGTTGCCCAGCGACAGCCCCAAAACATCATTGCTCTAGAGGAGATCTGCATGGAGGAATGGGCCAAAATACCAGCAACAGTGTGTGAAAACCTTGTGAAGACTTACAGAAAACATTTGACCTGTGTCATTGCCAACAAAGGGTATATAACAAAGTATTGAGAAACTTTTGTTATTGACCAAATACTTATTTTCCACCATAATTTGCAAATAAATTCATAAAAAATCCTACAATGTGATTTTCTGGATTTTTTTTCTGTCATAGTTGACGTGTACCTATGATGAAAATTACAGGCCTCTCTCGTCTTTTTAAGTGGGAGAACTTATGAAAGACAAGCATTGTAATTTTGAATTCCGTAAAGTGAGTATGGAAGAGGTGAAAAAATGAATGTTGTCTATTAACAATGACAAGCCAACGGTGTCAGAACGGCTGATGTGGATGTGGTGTAGGAGTCAAACGCAGGACACAGAAGCTTCGTCCAACAGACTTTACTAAACGAAATAATAATAACACTGGGCCTCAACTAAACAGGAGGCGAACGATTACGCAGCAGTGCGTAAAACACCTAAATACTAGAGCGCACGAAAATACAGTGCGACTGTCCTGAACATACAAATAGAAAAAACGAGCAGCACCAAAAGACAGGCGGAACAATTACACACAACACACAACTAACAAAACGAGAAACTTATAGGAGACATAATTAACACTAAAAGGAAACAGGTGTATAAAGAAGACAAAACCAAACAAACATCAATAACATACAACGGTGGCATTTAGTACTCCGGGGACGACGACCGCCGAAGCCTGCCCGAGCAAGGAGGAGGAGCAGCCTCGGCCGAAACCGTGACAAACGGGGTCTGACAACATGGATGGAAAATTACTGAGGATAATAGCGGACGATATTGCCACTCCTATTTGCCATATTTTCAATTTAAGCCTACTAGAATGTGTGTGCCCCCAGGCTTGGAGGGAAGCAGAAGTCAAATCCTGCTACCCAAGAATAGTAAAGCCCCCTTTACTGGCTCAAATAGCTGACCAATTAGCCTGTTACCAACCCTTAGTAAACTATTGTAAAAAATTGTGTTTGACCAGATACAATGGTATTTTACAGTAAACAAATTGACAACAAACTTTCAGCATGCTTATAGAGAAGGACATTCAACAAGCACAGCACTTACACAAATGACTGATGATTGGCTGAGAGAAATTGATGATAAAAAGATTGTGGGGGCTGTTTTGTTAGACTTCAGTGCGGCTTTTGACATTATCGATCATAGTCTGCTGCTGGAAAAACGTATGTGTTATGGCTTTACACCACTTGCTATAATGTGGATAAAGAGTTACTTGTCTAACAGAACACAGAGGGTGTTCTTTAATGGAAGCCTCTCAAAATTAATCCAGGTAGAATCAGGAATTCCCCAGGGCAGCTGTTTAGGCCCCTTACTTTTTTCCATCTTTACTAACGACATGCCACTGGCTTTGAGTGTGTCTATGTCTGCGGATGACTCAACACTATACACATCAGCTGCTACAGCAACTGAAATAACTGCAACACTTAATAAAGAGTTGCAGTTAGTATCGGAATGGGTGGCAAGAAATAAGTTAGTCCTAAATATTTCCAAAACTAAAAGCATTGCATTTGGGTCAAATCATTCACTAAACCCTAAACCTCAACTACATCTCCTAATGAATAATGTGGAAATTGAGCAAGTTGAGGTGACTAAACTGGTTGGAGTAACCCTGGATTGTAAACCCTGGATTGTAAACATGCCACCAAAGGTCTCTTCACAGTCCCCAAGTCCAGAACAGACTACGGGAAATGCACAGTACTACATAGAGCCATGACTACATGGAACTATATTCCACATCATGTAACTCAGTCCAGCAGTAAAATCAGATTTAAAAAACTGATAGAACTACACTTTATGGAACATTGAAGAGACACACACACACACACAGGCACACACACAGCATTCGCAAACACATGCTAACACACGCACTCTAAACACACACATTTTAATATTGTTATTTTGCTGTATTATTGATTTTGTATTGTAAATATGTTATGGTAGAGTAGTGTGTAATAAGGTGTTGTGTTATGTATTGTTTTATTGTATGTAAATTGTGGTTGGACCACAGGAAGAGTAGCTGCTGCCTTGGCAGCCGCTAATGGGGATTCGTAATAAATACAAATACAAATGCTCTTAACCGCTAGACTACCTGCCGCACCCGGAAAAATTACCAATGATTATGATCACACTTCCTCAATTTAAAGATTATGGGGACACCTTTACATTAGGCAGCCAAGCACGAGTTATTTTACATTTAAGTCATTTAGCAGACACTCCTATCCAGAGCGACTTACAGGAGCGATTAGGGTTAAGTGCCTTGCTCAAGGGCACATCGATAGATTTTTCACCTAGTCGGCTCGGGGATTATAACCAGCGACCTTTCAGCTACTGGCACAACGCTCTTAACCACTAAGCTACCTGCCGACCCTCACTGTAGCCTTTTATCAACATGATGTTGAAATATCTTCACGCGTAGAATTAAAACCTCTAGGCTTCCGTCATAAGTCTCAATTTAATAAAAAATTATAAAGAATTAAAGGGGGCAGAATTAAAGGGGGCAGTTTGGAAAAACTAATCCCGTGCGAATCATCCTCAGGAATAACTCACATGCTGAGGTAATAATTAGTCTACATAACCAACCTTTTCTTGTAATAGGCTACGAGTCCTGTCTGAATAGGACAGGAATCAGGACAAATAAAGCCAATGCAACTGTATGTTTTACCATCCTATGGATTGGCATAGGAGGAGGGAAGCACACACACCCACACACACAGCTGGTTGGTAAGTAGAGGGCTTGCCACAGTGCCAGCTGTACCCTAGCAGCAGCCGACCTAGAATCCAGCCAACCAGAGGATGAGTGGTGCCAGCCAGGGCCAGGCAGCACAGGGAGCACAGTGAGAGGGGGGCCATTCATACCACAGTGCCTGGGGAGCGGAGAGTAGGGGAGAGGAGGAGGAAGGAGCCAGGGGCTGCTCTGGGATCAGCATGGAGGATCCTCCCACAGAGACACAGATGGGCGACTCCAGCTGGAGCTCTGCACCAAGAATAGTTGTGCTGCATCTGGAATAATAGAGATTAGCGTGATCAGTTTCTGGTCACAGCAGAGCCACAGCGGGCCTGCCCTTTGAGTCTCACCCAAATCCTATAAGACTTGAGGGGCACGAGGCTTGGAACATATGTTTCTCTATTTATTGACCCATTAGGCATGGTAGCACACAGTGTTGTTAGGAACAAAGGCAGAAAGCAGGACACTTCCTCCAAAGTTTCGGCTCATGAGTCTGCAGTGTGAAAAACATTTCTCTATGGAACCTTTTGGGTCTTTGGTCAAAATTTACTGTAAGAGCCTTATTCAGAACATTTTATATTTTAGTCATTTAGCATATGCTCTTATCCAGAGCAATTTACAGTAGTGAGAGCATACATTTCATACTTTTTCCGTAACAGGTCCCCCGTGGGAATCGAACCCACTACCCTGGTGTTGCAATTAAGCCACACAGGAAGAAGGTTCAATTTGCTAAAGATAGAAACTTAGTGTTCTATAATTACATTTTTTCCGAACATCACTGTCCACCATCTGCCATTTATCCAGCATGACAATTAAAGAAGACAGTGGTTCCAAACTATGTATTTTTTTGTGAACAATTGTTTTTATTAGATCAAAGGCAATACAATCAACAAACCAACTATACACTTTCACCCCCTTTTTCCAAACTATTTGTTTGCATTAACTGATCTATTTGAGTTTGACATGAAATGTAAAAACTATGCTGGTATTCTTTAGTGCATTATTTCATTATGTATTATATAATTTTCTTAGTAATATTGATTTTAATTTTGGAACTCTGTTCCAAAGTATTCACACACATTATGTACAGTGCATTGGGAAAGTATTCAGATCCCTTCCCTTTTTCCACAATTTGTGACGTTACAGCCTTATTCTAAAATGTAGTAAATATGTTTTTTTTTCTCGTCAATCTACACACAATACCCCATAATGACAAAGCAAAAACTGGTTTTTAGACATTTTTGCAAATTTATAAAAAAGAAGAAACAGAAATACCTTATTTACATAAGTATTCAGACCCTTTGCTATGAGACTCGAAATTGAGCTCAGGTGCGTCCTGTTTCCATTGATCATCCTTGAGATGTTTCTACAACTTGATTGGAATCCACCTGTGGTAAATTCAATTGATTGGACATGATTTGGAAAGGCACACACCTGTCTATATAAGGTCCCACACTTGAAAGTGCATGTCAGAGCAAAAACCAAGCCATGAGGTCAAAGGAATTGTCCGTAGAGCTCTGAGACAGGATTGTGGCGGGACACAGATCTGGGGAAGGGTACCAAAAAATGTCTGCAGCATTGAAGGTCCCCAAGAACACAGTGGCCTCCATCATTCTGAAATGGAAGAAGCTTGGAACCACCAAGACTCTTCCTAGAGCTGGCCGACCAGCCAAACTGAGCAATCGGGGGAGAAGGGCCTTGGTCAGGGAGGTGACCAAGAACCCGATGGACACTCTGACAGAGCTCCAGAGTTCTCTGTGGAGATGGGAGAACCTTCCAGAAGGCCAACCATCTCTGCAGCACTCCACCAATCAGGCCTTTATGGTAGAGTGGCCAGACGGAAGCCACTCCTCAGTAAAAGGCACATGACAGCCCGCTTGGAGTTTGCCAAAAGGCACCTAAAGGACTCTCAGACCATGAGAAACAAGATTCTCTGGTCTGATGAAACCAAGATTGAACTCTTTGGCCTGAATGCCAAGCGTCACATCTGGAGGAAACCTGGCACCATCCCTACGGTCAATCACGGTGGTGGCAGCATCATGCTGTGGGGATGTTTTTCAGTGGCAGGGAAGACTAATCAGGATCGAGGGAAAGATGAACTTAGCAAAATACAGAGAGATCCTTGATGAAAACCTGCTCCAGAGCCCTCAGGAACTCAGACTGGGGCGAAGGTTCAACTTCCAACAGGATAACGACCCTAAGCACACAGCCAAGACAACGCAGGAATGGCTTTGGGACAAATCTCTGAATGTCCTTGAGTGGCCCAGCCAGAGCCCGGACTTGAACCCGATCGAACATCTCTGGAGAGACTTGAAAATAGCTGTGCAGCGACGCTCCCCATCCAACCTGACAGAGCTTGAGAGGATCTGCAGAGAAGAATCAGAGAAACTACCCAAATACAGGTGTGCCAAGCTTGTAGCGACATACCCAAGAAAACTCAAGGCTTTAATCGCTAACAAAGGTGCTTGAACAAAGTACTGAGTAAAAGGTCTGAACATTTATGTAACTGTGAAATTTCAGTTTTATTTATTTATACATCTAAAAACCTGTTTTTGCTTTGTCATTATGGGGAATTGTGTGTAAATGGATGAGTAAAACAAGTATTTAATCAATTTTAGAATAAGGCAGTAAAGTAACAACATTTTGAAAAAGACAAGGTGTATGAATACTTTCCGAATGCACTGTAGAGAGAGATATGTGATCATATATAAAAGTAAGCAAGGTTTGGAATTATTTTGTTTTAATCAAATGTTATCTCTGTTTGGGGTTCTTTCGGTCAATTTGCAGTCTACAAATTATTTGTAATTACGTTCCAGTCCCCTGACCATCCTTTAAAGAAAAAATCGGCCCGCAGCTGAATCTAGTTGATGATCCCATGCAGGGTTCTATATGGAACCGCTTGGTTCAGCGAAGAAGAACCCTTAGGGTTATTATATTTGGTTCAGTGAAGAAGAACCCCTAGAGTTCTCATCAAAGAACCCTATAAAAGGGTTCTATATAGAACTTTTATGGGTGCCATATGAAGCTAGTGATTGAACCCTTTTTGGTTCTATATAGTACTTTTTTTCTGAGAGTACATTGTTTTATCTGAAGCTTTAGAGACAGCTCAGTACTAACATTACACACTAACAAATACTGACAAATAAGAGAGTTAGCTCTGTTGCTGGATAACCTCTGAAAACCCTACAGAAATCCCCACAGCACCTCTTTTCTAAAAGTTAGATGAGGAGACATCCATTCAAAGGCCGTGTGGTCAATTCCCTGGGCACTGAGATGTTAAGTATTTCCTTGTGTTTTTTTAAGGAGTGAGTTTCTTAGAAATTCAGTGTCACATAGGTTAAGTACCACCTTAAGGAACAAAGAATTTAAACTGAAGGCAATTAGCCAATCAATAGCTCTTTAAGGCAAGCGGTTCCAAGGGAGATTGAACATCATCATTTTAAAAGTGGGTTTGTTTTTTTGTCTCACTTTTTTAGTTTTTTGCTAATTAGAAATAAAATGCACCTCTCGAAAACCACTTCTGCAGAAAATAGGACCATTGATTTTATTTCTGTGTATATTCAAAGCACTAGATAAATGTCTAAAAGAAATATAAGAAATTGATTTAGGTTAAAGAAGAGAGGAAAAGGCTTGACAATCAAAACAGCAGATTCATCAAAACTTCCACAAATATCCCCCTTATTTACCTTGTTAGATTATTCAAATTAGAGACTCTTTGTCCATATTTGTAGTTTAAAGGTTCCATAATAATTGGGAAATGTTTTATTTCATTTTCAGGTAAACTGAAACATTCGGATAACTATGGCTCTGTAGTTGGCTAGTTCTATTACACAAATCATTGTCACAATATGACGTTATTTGGGCCCATTAATGAGCTATTCTGTAAACAACGGTGGAAATGATTATAGCAAACATGACATTTTTCTGATTGCACTTTTAGTAGAATTGCCACCTGCGTTTCCCAAAATGCTCCTCTCTCTGAGCACTTATCCCCTGCCTCGCCTTTGTACCACAGGACATGCCAGAACCTGGATGACTGCTGAAGGATAATCATCGCCATGACAGCAGTGACAACAACACACCAGATGGATCACTCAAACGCCTGACGTCCACTTCTTGGCTGGCCAAATGTCCTGTTACCAACAACATTGATATACACTACCAGTCAAAAGTTTGGACACACCTACTCATTCCAGGGTTTTTCTTTATTTTTACAATTTTCTACATTGTAGAATAATAGTGAAGACATCAAAACTTTGAAATAACACATATGGAATCATGTAGTAACCAAAAAAGTGTTTGTATTAATCAGAAGTTAATACTCTCAAGGAGAATTATAGACTAAATGTATAATATCTTAGAGAGGGCTACTGGAGCAGCATCGAGAAGAAATCATTACTTCACTATTCCATCATTCTGCACTTGAAAATTATGAAGTACCAGTCTTTTGTTTCCTTACTTGTAAGGCTGGGCATGGCTCACATCAACACCATCATCCCAGACACACTGGAACCACTCCAGTTCGCATACCGCCCCAACGGATCCACAGATGACACAATCTCTTTTGCACTCCACACTGCCCTTTCACACTTGGACAAAAGGAACACCTACGTAAGAATGCTGTCAAGTACAATCATTGGATAATAAAATGGATGAGCTCTGTAATATCTTATGTTTCACCGAGTCGTGGCTGAACAACGACACGGATAACATACAGCTGACGGGGTTTTCGGTGCATCGGCAAGATAGAACAGCTGCCTCCGGTAAGACAAGGGGTGGCGGTCTGTGTATATTTGTAAATAACAGCTGTATGTTATCCATGAGGTAGAGTATCTCATGATACCTTTTACCAAGAGAGTTTTCATCTATATTTTTCGCAGCTGTCTGTCTATTTACCACCACAAACCGATGCTGGCACTAAGACCGCACTCAACAAGCTATATAAGGCCATTAGCAAACAAGAAAATGTTCATCCAGAGGCGGCGCTCCTAGTGGCAGGATACTTTAATGCTGGGAAACTTAAATCCGTTTTACCTAATTTCTACCACTTAAATGTGCAACCAGAGGGGAAAAAACTCTAGACCACCTTTACTCCACACACAGAGACACGTACAATGCTCTCCCTCGACCTCCATTTGGCAAAACTGACCATAATTCTATCCTCCTGATTCCTGCTTACAAGCAAAAACTAAAGCAGGAAGTACCAGTGACTCGCTCAATACAGAAGTGATCAGATGATGCAGATGCTAAGCTACAGGACTGTTTTTCTAGCACAGACTGGAATATGTTCCGGGATTCTTCCGATGGAATTGAGGAGTACACCACATCAGTCACTGGCTTCATCAATAAGTGCATTGATGACGTTGTCCCCACAGTGACCGTACGTACATACCCCAACCAGAAGCCATGGATTACAGGCAACATCCGCACTGAGCTAAAGGGTAGAGCTGACGCTTTCAAGGAGCGGGACTCTAACCCAGACGCTTATAAGAAATCGTTTCCGACGAACCATCAAATAGTCAATAGAGGACTACACCGGCTCTGACGCTCGTCGGATGTGGCAGGGCTTGCAAACTATTACGGCCTACAAAGGGAAGCACAGTCGCGAGCTGCCCAGTGACACAAGCCTACCAGACGAGCTAAATTACTTCTATGCTCGCTTCGAGGCAAGCAACACTGAAGCATGCATGAGAGCATCAGCTGTTCCGGACAACTGTCTGCCGATGTGAGTAAGACCTTTAAACAGGTCAAGGTCGCAGGGCCAGATGGATTACCAGGACGTGTACTCCGAGCATGCGCTGACCAACTGGCAAGTGTCTTCACTGACATTTTCAACCTGTCCCTGACTGAGTCTGTAATACCAACATGTTTCAAGCAGACCACCATAGTCCCTGTGGCCAAGAACACTAAGGTAACCTGCCTAAATGACTACCGACCCGTAGCACTCACGTCTGTAGCCATGAAGTGCTTTGAAAGGCTGGTCATGGCTCACATCAACACCATTATCCCAGAAACCCTGGACCCACTCCAATTTGCATACCGCCCCAACAGATCCACAGATCCACACTGCCCTTTCCCACCTGGAAAAAAGGAACACCTACGTGAAAATGCTATTCATTGACTACAGCTCAGCATTCAACACCATAGTGCCCTCAAAGCTCATCACTAAGCTAAGGACACTGGGACTAAACACCTTCCTCTGCAAATGGATCCTGGACTTCCTGACAGGCCGCCCCCAGGTGGTGAGGGTGGTAGACAATAACACATCAGCCACGCTGACCCTCAACATGAGGACCCCACAAGGGTGCATGCTTAGTTCCCTCCTATACTCCCTGTTCACCAATGATTGCGTGGCCGCGCACAACTCCAACACCATCATTACATTTGCTGACGACACAACGGTTGTAGGCCTGATCACCAACAAAGATGAGACAGTCTATAGAGAGGACAGAGACCTGGCAGTGTGGTGCCAGGACAGCAACCTCTCCCTCAACGTCCGCAAGACAAAGGAGCTGATCATGGACTACAGGAAACGGAGGGCCGAGCACGCCTCCATTCACATCAACGGGACTGTAGTGGAGAGCTTCAAGTTCCTCGGTGTCCACATCACTAAGGCTCAATCATGGTCTAAAGACACCAACACAGTCATGAAGAGTGCACGACAACACCTCTTCCCCCTCAGGAGGCTGAAAAGATTTGGCATGGGCCATCAGATCCTCAAAAAGTTATAAAGCTGCACCATCGAGAGCATCTTGACTGGCTGCATCATCTCAACTGCTTGGCATCCGACCGCAAGGCGCTACAGAGGGTAGTGTGTATGGCCCAGTACATCACCGGGGCCGAGCTCCCTGCCATTCAGGCGGGGGCCAAGCTTCCTGCCACCAGGCGCTGTCAGAAGAAGGCCCAAAAGATTGTCAAAGACTCCAGCCACCTAAGCCACAGACTGCTCTCTCTGCTACCGCACAGTAAGCAGTGCCAATGCAACACGTCTGGAACCAACAGAATCCTGAACAGCTTCTACACCCAAGCCATAAGACTTCTAAACAAGACTGCTAAATAGCTAATCAAACGGTTACCCAGACTACCTGCATTCACCCTTTTTTGTACTAACTCTTTTGCACTGACTGTATGCACACAGACTGGACTCTAACAACACACTCACACATACTGACACTGACACCTCAACACCAGTGGCGATCAGTGAGGGAGGAAGATTTTTGTTTTTCATGAGCATGTCCTTATTTCTATTGCAGCATATTGGATGACTGTAATTCATATTCCAGTCACCCAGTTCAATGTAACATTGATTGGTTTAGGCTACTACATGATACTTTAATTTCCCATATACCCATCATGAGGTTGCTACAACCTAGCCTACGTCTCAATTAAAGTTTACAGCGTAGGTGCACACAGGTCGAGAGAAGAAATTGAGGTGACAGACAGTGACACATTCAATACCGCCTGGCACACTCTTGCCTGCATCTAGCTGATATAGGGTGTAATCATTAGTATAACAGTTGCAAACGAGAGTTTCTATTGGACAAATTCAGGTATACTTATCCTCGTTTCGTCTGTTTGCTTCCGTTAAAGAAATGTTTTTCAACAGAATGGTGGAATGAATAGACCCCTGATCACACGTTAACACAGTTCACTTTCATAGCAGCCACGTTGTATTCCTTCTCGCATCTATGCGCTCTCCTCCTCTCACCTTTTCCCTTCGCTTGTGGACAATGCACAACACATCAGCTGTCTGTGACCTGGCGAAAAAACCTTTTCAAGTCAAACCATATCATAACCGCTACACACAGCCTACATCCTTTTCACCATATTAGCTAAAGTAATGTCTTAGTCAACATAGCTAATAGAACTAACGCGTTATTAAACCTGCTACAATCATGCAGTAACGTTACAGTGTACAGTCAGTAAGCAGTTTAGCAGTTACACTGCTGGGCCCCGGTGGCAATACATTAGTAAAACCAAAAGCTTACCTTGACTTGGAAGAGTTCCAGTGTTGTGTTGGATAGTCATAGCCAGCTAGCTAACATACTGTTGCATCCCTCTGTTTGAGCTGGGTGTTTGAGTAGGATAAACTAGCTAGCTGCATTTGCTAGCTAAGTAAGTGAAAGTGAAAATGGGGAAATAACTCTCTCTTGCTTCTCCTTCATTTTTGAAGAAATTCATTTGTTCAAAACTGTTCAACTATTGTCTCTCTCTTTGAGTCAACTACTCACCACATTTTATGCAGTGCTAGCTAGCTGAAGCTTTTGCTTTCAGTACTAGATTCATTCTCTGATCCTTTGATATGGACAACACATCAGCATGCTGCAAGAGCTCTGATAGGTTTGAGGAAATCCTCCGGAAGTTGTCATAATTACTGTGTAATTCTATGGAAGGGGGTGAGAACCATGAGCCTCCTAAATGTTGTATTGAAGTCACTGTACCCAGAGGAGGACGGAAGCTAGCTGTCCTCCGGCTACACTATGGTGTTACCCTACAGAGTGCTGTTGAGGCTGCTGTAGATCTTCATTGCAAAACTGTGTGTTTTAATCAATTATTTGTTGACGTGAATATATTTACGTTTTACTATTTGTAATTTTATGAAATTCACTGATGGTCCTCCCCTCCCTCCTCTGAGGGGCCTCCACTGCTCAATACACACACACACACACACGCACACACACACACACACACACACACACACACTCACACACACACTCACTCACACACTCACACACACACACCCTTTCACACTCACCACATACGCTGCTGCTACCTCAATTACCTCGTACCCCTGCACATCGACTCGGTTCTGGTACTCCATGTATATAGACATGTTATTTTCTACTCCCTATATATATATATATATATATATACAGTGGGGAAAAAAAGTATTTAGTCAGCCAGCAATTGTGCAAGTTCTCTCACTTAAAAAGATGAGAGAGGCCTGTAATTTTCATCATAGGTACATGTCAACTATGACAGGCAAAATGAGAAAAACAAATCCAGAAAATCACATTGTAGGATTTTTTATGAATTTATTTGCAAATTATGGTGGAAAATAAGTATTTGGTCAATAACAAAAGTTTCTCAATACTTTGTTATATACCCTTTGTTGGCAATGACACAGGTCAAACGTTTTCTGAAGTCTTCACAAGGTTTTCACACACTGTTGCTGGCCCAATTTTGGCCCATTCCTCCATGCAGATCTCCTCTAGAGCAGTGATGTTTTGGGGCTGTCGCTGGGCAACACGGACTTTCAACTCCCTCCAAAGATTTTCTATGGGGTTGAGATCTGGAGACTGGCTAGGCCACTCCAGGACCTTGAAATGCTTCTTACGAAGCCACTCCTTCGTTGCCCGGGCGGTGTGTTTGGGATCATTGTCATGCTGAAAGACCCAGCCACGTTTCATCTTCAATGCCCTTGCTGATGGAAGGAGGTTTTCACTTAAAAATTCACGATACATGGCCCCATTCATTCTTTCCTTTACACGGATCAGTCGTCCTGGTCCCTTTGCAGAAAAACAGCCCCAAAGCATGATGTTTCCACCCCCATGCTTCACAGTAGGTATGGTGTTCTTTGGATGCAACTCAGCATTCTTTGTCCTCCAAACACGACGAGTTGAGTTTTTACCAAAAAGTTCTATTTTGGTTTCATCTGACCATATGACATTCTCCCAATCCTCTTCTGGATCATCCAAATGCACTCTAGCACACTTCAGACAGGCCTGGACATGTACTGGCTTAAGCAGGGGGACACGTCTGGCGCAGCAGGATTTGAGTCCCTGGCGGCGTAGTGTGTTACTGATGGTAGGCTTTGTTACTTTGGTCCCAGCTCTCTGCAGGTCATTCACTAGGTCCCCCCGTGTGGTTCTGGGATTTTTGCTCACCGTTCTTGTGATCATTTTGACCCCACGGGGTGAGATCTTGCGTGGAGCCTCAGATCGAGGGAGATTATCAGTGGTCTTGTATGTCTTCCATTTCCTAATAATTGCTCCCACAGTTGATTTCTTCAAACCAAGCTGCTTACCTATTGCAGATTCAGTCTTCCCAGCCTGTTGCAGGTCTACAATTTTGTTTCTGGTGTCCTTTGACAGCTCTTTGGTCTTGGCCATAGTGGAGTTTGGAGTGTGACTGTTTGAGGTTGTGGACAGGTGTCTTTTATACTGATAACAAGTTCAAACAGGTGCCATTAATACAGGTAACGAGTGGAGGACAGAGGAGCCTCTTAAAGAAGAAGTTACAGGTCTGTGAGAGCCAGAAATCTTGCTTGTTTGTAGGTGACCAAATACTTATTTTCCACCATAATTTGCAAATAAATTCATAAAAAATCCTACAATGTGATTTTCTGGATTTTGTTTTCTAAATTTGTCTGTCATAGTTGACGTGTACCTATGATGAAAATTACAGGCCTCTCTCATATTTTTAAGTGGGAGAACTTGCACAATTGGTGGCTGACTAAATACTTTTTTTCCCCACTGTATATACACTGCTCAAAAAAATAAAGGGAACACTTAAACAACACAATGTAACTCCAAGTCAATCACACTTCTGTGAAATCAAACTGTCCACTTAGGAAGCAACACTGATTGACAATACATTTCACATGCTGTTGTGCAAATGGAATAGACAACAGGTGGAAATTATAGGCAATTAGCAAGACACCCCCAATAAAGGACTGGTTTTGCAGGTGGTGACCACAGACCACTTCTCAGTTCCTATGCTTCCTGGCTGATGTTTTGGTCACTTTTGAATGCTGCCGGTGCTTTCACTCTAGTGGTAGCATGAGACGGAGTCTACAACCCACATAAGTGGCTCAGGTAGTGCAGCTCATCCAGGATGGCACATCAATGCGAGCTGTGGCAAGAAGGTTTGCTGTGTCTGTCAGTGTAGTGTCCAGAGCATGGAGGCGCTACCAGGAGACAGGCCAGTACATCAGGAGACGTGGAGGAGGCCGTAGGAGGGCAACAACCCAGCAGCAGGACTGCTACCTCCGCCTTTGTGCAAGGAGGAGCAGGAGGAGCACTTCCAGAGCCCTGCAAAATGACCTCCAGCAGGCCACAAATGTGCATGTGTCTGCTCAAACGGTCAGAAACAGACTCCATGAGGGTGGTATGAGGGCCCGACGTCCACAGGTGGGGGTTGTGCTTACAGCCCAACACCGTGCAGGACGTTTGGCATTTGCCAGAGAACACCAAGATTGGCAAATTCGCCACTGGCGCCCTGTGCTCTTCACAGATGAAAGCAGGTTCACACTGAGCACATGTGACAGACGTGACAGAGTCTGGAGACGCCGTGGTGAACGTTCTGCTGCCTGCAACATCCTCCAGCATGACCGGTTTGGCGGTGGGTCAGTCATGGTGTGGGGTGGCATTTCTATGGGGGGCCGCACAGCCCTCCATGTGCTCGCCAGAGGTAGCCTGACTGCCATTAGGTACCGAGATGAGATCCTCAGACCCCTTGTGAGACCATATGCTGGTGCGGTTGGCCCTGGGTTCCTCCTAATGCAAGACAATGCTAGACTTCATGTGGCTGGAGTGTGTCAGCAGTTCCTGCAAGAGGAAGGCATTGATGCTATGGACTGGCCTGCCCGTTCCCCAGACCTGAATCCAATTGAGCACATCTGGGACATCATGTCTCGCTCCATCCACCAACGCCACGTTGCACCACAGACTGTCAAGGAGTTTGCGGATGCTTTAGTCCAGGTCTGGGAGGAGATCCCTCAGGAGACCATCCGCCACCTCATCAGGAGCATGCCCAGGCGTTGTAAGGAGGTCATACAGGCACGTGGAGGCCACACACACTACTGAGCCTTATTTTGACTTGTTTTAAGGACATTACATCAAAGTTGGATCAGCCTGTAGTGTGGTTTTCCACTTTAATTTTGAGGGTGACTCCAAATCCAGACCTCCATGGGTTGATACATTTGATTTCCATTGATAATTCTTGTGTGATTTTGTTGTCAGCACATTCAACTACGTAAAGAAAAAAGTATTTAATAAGATTATTTCATTCATTCAGATCTAGGATGTGTTATTTTAGTGTTCCCTTATTTTTTTTTAGCAGTATATATATATATATAGGAAAAGGACCCGTAAGTAAGCATGTCACTGTTAGTCAACACCTTTTGTCTATGATGCATGTGACAAATAACATTTGATTTGACTTGTTATTGCTGTCCTTTGTTGAATGAGATCTTTTGTTCAGTAACAGTGATGCATTGACTGGCCTGTTCTTTTATCTGCTATAGTGACTGTTTTGCGGCTAGGTAGTGTGCCGAGGTGTACCTTAGTTAAGGGCTCAGGTAAGACCCTAAGGACCAGAGGGGCTGGCTGTCACTACAGGTCCTGGTTCCTGGATGACAGGCCTCTCACACTGGACTGTCCTCTCTGAGGCTGATCCTGGCCTGACACCTCATCCCTCTTCACCTAGTTGGGCCACCTGGGGGCCGTCATGAGGACGGGGGGGGGGGGGGGGGGGGCAATGTGACTGCAGTGAAGTCAGTTACTGGAGCCAACTGACAATTATACCACTATCTCAACTCTACACCCAGATTATCAATATTACATCACTGTCATTTATTACTCAATTGCACCTCATCAATTGTTCAACTTACTCCCCACTATGCTCCCCATCCAGTTAACTTTCATATCATTAGCAAATAGAGAAGTAACCAGCTTTAAAATGCGGTAGATTTTTGAGAATGCAGAAAGTCTAATGAAAAGTGGGCTAAGTGTGCTCGGCTCAGTGGTACGTGTGTTGGAGTGTGTGAAGGGTTGTAGTGGAGCTGTGAGTTTGGTAAACACACAGCCGAGTGCTCATTAAAAGCATCTCTCCTAGGGCCGGCGATGGACTCTGTCTACCTCGGTCTTCCGCTACATGCTAATCAGGCAAATTAGTCTCAGATTCGACTGTGTTTCCTAATTATACTGTTTCAGAAGGACACATTTAAAAATGCACAGCACTCCTGAGGAACATTAATCAGATGTTTTTAAATCTAATGCCATTTTTAGTTGCTCATGTTTTTGCATTGAAGAGCTTATCTAAATGTATTCAAGGGGTACAAGGTTCAAGTGTCAACAGTGTCAATCTAGGAAAGGGTGAGGAAGCAAGCAAAAACAACAGTCTGTAAATATACTATTGATTTAATTAATGATACAGACCTACAAGAAACCATGGCTAGTGTGCTTACCAAACCACATATTAGAATCAAATTGAAGAGCTATTTTCCAAACAACAAACTACTGAAAAAAAAACAGTGACTTTGTCCTACAGCCGCCGTCACTCTCCCTCTGCCTCCCTCCTGGACCTTGCAGTCCCCCAGTCTGAGCTGTCACCCAGCATCAGTGGTTGTGTCAGTGGAGCAGGGAGCAGACAGCGTGTGTGTCCTGCAGTTGGAGGGTCTGAGTCTCAGGGCTCAGCGGGCATTGTTACAGAGATGCCATCTGCTTCAGCCTCTCTGTCCCAGATCCCGTTCCTAGCTTCACGCCCGCCGATGACGTCACGAGGCAGCCGACACTGTAGTTCCTCTGTCCTGTCTGTCAGCATCACGACCACCACCTATGGCAGCAGGGTCTTCACGAGCCCCCCCCCCCCACCAAACCATCACAGTCCTGGCTGAGTGTGGAGCAGGGGAGTATGGTTAGGTCATATGAGTAGACCCCTGAGAAGTAAACAGGCCCTGTCATGATGCAAAACCAACCTCCTGGTTACAGATGGTTGCAGAACAATGCAAATGAAGGAAACGAGAATTAGCAGCAGCAGCCTAGGTTTGGTGAGGCGAAGAATAGGAATGTGTTGGGTAAATAAGGAGGAGAAGAAGAGAAGGCAACGACAGGAAAACAAACAGTGAGGTTTCAATATTTGCCCTTCATCCTTATCAGCAGAGCAGTTCCCCTCTCATCCCATTCTCCATGCTCTGGAGCCGCAGCAGCTGCAGCACCGGAACCAGAGGAAGCAGAAAATTGAACGATCAAGTAACAGGCTTTGTTGAAACAATGGTTGCTGGGGGCGGCGGGGGAAGAGAGGGCTTCACAAACAGCCAATAAACACTGTGTCCCTGGAGAGAAGCAACGGGGGAACAAGGATGGGACAAGACTTCTGATACCCTACTCTCGCTTCGCCTCGCCTGCATACACACTGCATACACACACATAACAAACACACACGTACAGTAGGCTAACGAAGGAAGCCTCCATGAAGCCTGCGTTCCGGCATGCAGGATTAGAGTGATTTGCTGAGATAAAGGGGCCGCCAGTTAAATTCAAGCAGGTTTTTTAATGGTTTAATTCATGGACTAGGAGACGGGCTTAAATAAGATTGTCAAGTGTGGTCGATTAAACTCATTAGTTGTTTTAAGGGGCTGCTCGCATTCCCATTTCCACAATCAGATCCTTTGAAAATTTGAATTAACTAGGAAACCGGGTCCCATCCTCCTCTGTTGAGCCTGGGGCTCTTTAATTTATCAGGGCCTGTAATCTGGTGACAGTCACAGTCTGGAGGGCTAAAGGCCCCATTTAGAAATGTCCCATTTACAAAGCTCCAAGACACTGTTGCCAGTCAGGGTGGACAGACACAACGAAACATCATTGATCTTAGTCAGTTGCACAGTCAGCCTGTGTAAGACAGCCTGGGATATGACTAGTTTAAATTTCTATTATGTCATTGTAGTTTTATATAGATAACCCCTGCAGGGCATAAGTTCTGTACTTTACTTTACTTTACTATTTCTATTTTTGACTACCTTTACTTTTACTTCACTACATTCCAGAAGAAAATAATATACTTTTTACTCCATACATTTTCCCTAAGACCCAAAAGTACTCCTTACATTTTGAATGCTTAGCAGGACAGGAAAATGGTCCAATTCATGCACTTATCAGGAGAATATCCCTGGTCATCCCTACTGCCTCTGATCTGGCGGACTCACTAAACAAACACAAATGCTTCATTTGTAAATGATGTCTGAGTGTTGGAGTGTGCCCCTGGTTATCTGTAAAAAAGATAAAAAATAAAAAAATGGTGGCGTCTGGTTTGCTTAAAACCTCTTAAGGATCGTACCATTTTTTTCAATTTTCACCTAAAATGACATACCCAAATCTAACTGCCTGTAGCTCAGGACCTGAAGCAAGGATATGCATATTCTTGGTACCATTTGAAAGGAAACACTTTGAAGTTTGTGGAAATGTCAAATTAATGTAGGAGAATATAACACATTAGATCTGGTAAAAGATAATACAATCAAAAAAACATGCATTATCTTTTCTTTTTTTTTGCATCATCTTTGAAATGCAAGATAAAGGCCAGACAGTGAAGTTGGAATCTAGGTTTAATTTAGATTTTGTCCACAAGATGGCAGCATTGTGTGTGCACAGTTTCAGACTGATCCAGTGAAGAATTACATTACTACACAATATTTTGTTTCAAGTCTGCCAGGGTGGAGCCAGAGACAGCAGGGGGTCAAACTGTAGAACCCAGTTCCTACATTTGAATATAAAAATTGATTTTATTAAACAAAACTATGCTACATTTTATCTCTGGGACCCTCAGGATGACAAATCAGAGCAAGACTACTGAATGTAAGTACATTATTTACCTTCAGAGGTGAATGTATCAAATCAAATCAAAATTGCCTTGAATAAAGTGTTTTGTTGTTGTGCACTATACTCAAACAATAGCATGGTAAATTGGACACTGCAGTTAGATTAACAAGAATTCAAGCTTTCTGCCCATATAAGACATATCTATGTTCCGGAAAGTTGAGCATCAACCGTCCCAGTATAGGGACACTGAGGTTAATATAAGGAATTTGAAATGTGTTATACTTTCAGTTTTGATACTGAAGTATATTTTAGCAATTACATTTACTTTTGATACTTAAGTATATTTAAAACCAAATACTTTTAGACTTTTACTCAAGTAGTATTTTTCTGGGTGACTTTCACTTTTACTTGAGTCATTTTCTATTAAGGTATCTTTACTTTGACTCAAGAATGACAATTGGGTACTTTTTCCACCACTGCTAGCTAACGAGCATTTATTCTGACTGCAACAGGCCTGCGGTGCCTCCTTTCACAGAGTACAGCGGTGCCATCTGATCCAAAACATCCACACCAACCTATGGAACATAATAGCATAGAAAACATTAGGATTATTTTGCCCATAGGAAAAATAACACGTGTTATACAGAAGAGCACAATGCATTGCATAAGTTTATCTATATATGGCGATGCATATTATATAATATTGACATACCTTTGTTTGGTTGTAGTGAGTAATATTATCAGGTTTTCTCTTTATTGTGTCAGGTCGAAGGCAACTGTTGGATGCATGGTGCTCATGACAGAAACGTTCTTTCTTGCCTTGCTTTGGTATAGTCTTGTCATTCTTCAGCACGGTTGTGGAGTACAACAGCTGTGCAGGTGCCTTATTTTGCGCAGAGAGAGCTCCCGTCTCACTTTGTTCATGATGCTAACTAGGCTTGTTTTATTTGCAAGCAACTTGTTCGCTAATGACAGTGAAATGAAGAAATTGTCCATGGTGACATTTCTCCCCTTGCCAACGTAAGGTTCCACAAGCCTCAACACCACATTCTCTGACACTCGCTCACCTGCTGCCCGATGTAGACATTTTCCGAAATGGTGCAGTCCCGTCCTCTCTCCTATATCACCGTTTCAAATTTTTGTGGCGCTGGCACCTGCTCAGTGTGTACCGTAATGGCTTTTTTCGCAAAGGCCTTGGAGGTGTAGGTTCAGGTTGAGGCTCAGAATCAGAAGAATAATCATCAGAGATGATCTTGTAGCACCGCTAACGCAGCATGTGCATCCATTCGTCTTCGTCCTCTTGCCATTGTAAATTATGCACGCTCTCACTGTGTACTCCATGTAGGCCAGAGTAGACTGATGAAACTGCTTGGATTTGGTGGACTGATATAGGGTACATACCATTTTGAGATTATAATTAGAATATACCAACACAATAGAATAGGATGGCCCGCCCTGTTCTTCATTCACAATTGGTGATTACATAATTATGCATTGTCTCCTTCCCCTCGCTCATCAACTCACCCATTCTCCCCCATTATACTTTACTTCATTTATTTCATCTGTTGTTATATGTGTGAAATTAGTTTAGCTATAGTTTAGGTTCAGTATTTAGGCAATTAATGGGGTGATTATCAACTGGCCACTACACCTTCCAATGTCGGAGAACGAGCAGAACAGGCCCTTCTGTCGGGAGGAGGGGCAACGGGGGAAACCATTCAAATAAAGACCTCCTAAATATGGTTATAACTCCAGTACTGTTTGTGATATGATTCTAACAAAGGCAGTGTGTTATATAGACTTATTTAGGAAAAGTGAAGGACGGTGGGGGGCATGACTTAAAAAATGGCAGAGTAATACAATTAATTGAGCAGTCAAAATGACTGCTTTAGCGGGTGTAGTATTAAACAACACTATGTGGGGGGCAATCACATGCAACGCTGTGAACCCATGCTGTTTTCTATTTTACATGTAACTCAGATATATAATTACTGGACCTTTCAGAGGAAGTTAGACAAACACATAAGCGCAGAAACATGGAACCAACTTGATAGCTCTTATCACAGACAAACTAGTTTTCAAATTACACTGAACAAAAATATAAACACAACATGCAACAATTTCAAAGATTTTACTGAGTTATAGCTCATATAAAGATATCAGTCAATTGAAATAAATTCAATAGGCCCTGATCTATGGATTTCACGACTGGGAATACAGATATGCATATGTTGGTCACAGATACCACCATTTGCCTCATGCATCTCCGCATCAGGCTGTTGATTGTGGCGTGTGGAATGTTGTCCCACTCCTCTTCAATGGCTGTGCGAAGTTGCTGGATATTGGCGGAAACTGGAACACGCTGTCGTACACGTCAATCCAGAGCATCCCAAACATGCGCAATGGGTGACATGTCTGGTGAGTATGCAGGCCATGGAAGAACTGGGACAATTTTAGCTTCCAGGAATTGTGTACAGATCCTTGCGACATGGGGCCATGCATTAGCATACTGAAACATGAGGTGATTGCGGTGCATGAATGGCACGACAATGGGCCTCAGGATCTCGTCACGGTATCTCTGTGCATTCAAATTGCCATCGATAAAAATGCAATTGTGTTCATTGTCCTTAGCTTATGCATGCCGATACCATAACCCCACTGCCACCATGGGGCACTCTGTTCACAACGTTGACATCAGCAAACCGCTCGCCCACACGACGCCATACCCGCTGTCTGCCATCTGCCCTGGTACTCTGTAGCTCAATTGGTAGAGCATGGCGCTTGTAACGCCAGGGTAGTGGGTTCGATCCCCGGGACCACCCATACGTAAAAATGTATGCACACATGACTGTAAGTTGCTTTGGATAAAAGCGTCTGCTGAATGGCATATTATTATTATTATTATTACAGTTGAAACCGGGATTCATCAATGAAGAGCATACTTCTCCAGCTTGCCAGTGGCCATCGAAGGTGAGATTTGCCCACTGAAGTCGGTTATGACGCCGAACTGCAGTCAGGTCAAGACCCTGGTCGAAGATGACGAGCACGCAGATGAGCTTCCCTGAGACGGTTTCTGACATTTTGTGCAGAAATTCTTCGGTTGTGCAAACCCACAGTTTTATCAGCTGTCCGGGTGGCTCGTCTCAGACCATCGCACAGGTAAAGAAGCCGCACATTTTAGAGTGGCCTTTTATTGTCCTGTGTAATGAGCATGCTGTTTAATCAGCTTCTTGATATGCCATCAGCTTCTTGATATGGATGGATCATCTTGGCAAAGGGGAAATGCTCACTAACAAGGATGTAAACAAATTTGCGCACAAAATTTGAGAGAAATAAGGTTTTTGTATGTATGGAACATTTCTGGGATCTTTCATTTCAGTTCATGAAACATGGGACCAACACTTTACATGATGCGTTTATATTTTTGTTCAGTATATTTATTAAAACAAAAACCGTATCAAGAGAAACAGAGCTGAAACAGAGCTGAAACAGAGGAAGGTTATAACATCAGCAGTACTTCTGACAGCATTGGAAAGTGGGGAGAGGTTGGACACCTTTTGATCTGAGTTCAGATGGTTTTAGATCCTCTTTGAAAACAAAGAAGTAGTATATTTTTGTCCATATTTTGGGATTATCCAGTCTTTTACTGCTATCGTTTTGGTTCCTGTTGGGCATAGAAGGTCTTTAAATGTGAACACTGGAGTGAGAACTCACCATGCCACCTGGCCTTTGAAACCTGCCAGCACTGTGCCTGTCCATAGCACAGTCAGAATGACAGAGAGAAGGAGAGAAGAAAGGAGGCAGAGATATAGAGAAAGATACCTTGAGAGACAGGTAGAACTTATTATTTTTTATGTCCTTTGTCTGTTTGGTAGGAGAGAGGTAGAGCCAAATCATTCTCTGGCAGCACAAACTTCAGCCTACAATATACCCAAAGCACTGGTTTCATAAGTTGTAGTTCTGGCGTAACATTATCTTTCTCCTGTCATACGGTCAGCATCTTCTCGTAAAACTACTGTAGTAAAGTAGTGGGAAAGATATATTTACTGTGAGACTTTAAAGAGGGGAGGATGCTGAGGAGACTGAAATGATCTTAATGAGCAGGACGTCTCACTTCCTAAACACATGGATACCATAAGCACTAAAGTTCCTTTTCCCATGTTATGTTGAGAATGCAGTAGTGCCCGGTGCTATACACAAGTTTACGCGCTGTATCCCGGGTGGCGCCATAACTCTACACAAATGCATTTCATTTCCGCCGGAAGTTGTTGGCACAACGTCTGCCGGTGTAAACACAGCGATGTCGACGCTAGCTTGGGAACACGGTTCTACTACTATGCCGCAACCCGTCAAGGAGCGGAGGGGGAGGAACTTGCAAGGGACTATTTGGAAACTCTGGGCAACAGCATTGAAACCAAAGGCTTAGTGGTGTGCGAAAAGGAACCGTGGCTTGCAGCATCTCCCGATGGAGTGATAAACAACGACATTCTGTTGGAGATCAAATCACCTGTGATGGGAAACAAGTCACTTGCAGAATTTTTGGCAACAAAGAACTGTGAAATCACAACTGTGGCAAACGGAGATAGGGTAGATTACCATATTGCCTGCAATGGTCCAAAAGGCTACTACATGCAGGTACAAATTGGGATGCACTGCACAGGGCTTCAGCACTCCAAGTTGGTGATCTGGAACAAAACTGAGCACCTAGAAATCGAAGTACCCTACGACCAAGGCTTTGTCCAGGGGCATATCATAAGGCTGCGCACATTCTACTTTGCCCACATGCTCCCGAAAATTGTTGATGATTTTGTTGAGGGAAGGTTACAGTTCTGCAGTAAATATCTCAGCATTTTAAAACCAAAATAAACTGCCTTATTTAGGTCATGCCCACAGGAGCCAACAGATGTCCATTGTTTACATGATCTCTTTATGCTGTGCAATATATCAGTGTGCCTACTGTTTGAGTGAAAATAAAGTTTGATGTAATTTCAATCCTTAGAGTGCTACAATTTATTTTAACACAGTTCATAATTCATAGTAAGCTCATACTGTACATAAATAACACTGGATTCATTAATTGTTTTGAGGAAACTAAACAAATGGCTTCAACAAGAAAGATTGCGTGTTTAATCTTAACAGGTATTAAAAAGTGAAATACAAAAGCAGCCCACACAATTACATCACTATGAAAATATTCATATATAATATTAAAAAATACAATGCACGCAGTATTTGTTGTGATTATCTGTATTTAATGAACAACATGGCTGGGTGTTGGTAGACAGGGACACAGGGCAAGATTCTAAACCTCACTGATCAGTGGACTCTTCAGGTTAACTAGGCCAGCACAGATGGTTAAGATGTTGTCCAGTTTCGGTGCCATGCTGATGGGAACATTCTTGGATAAAATCTTAAACACCTTCAGTCTCTGGATTGCTCTTTCCACATGTATGTGGACATTGGCTACTCGCCTGGTTCGTGTCGTCTCCTCATTGGTCAACTGATTGCGCCTGTAGGTGAATTAGCCCATTAGGGGCCACAGCGACGAGATATTTCACAGTGTTGCGTGATTTATACTGGCTGAAAGTGTCACTCCTTGAGTCGTGGTTTGTGGCTCTCTGCATGGCACTTTCGGCACAGTCAATGATGCAGGTGGTTCGAGGGTAGTTCCTCTGAAACGACAAGGGCATGGTGGCACGAATGGTCTCTCTTGGAAGCCAGGGGATCAGGACTTTGAACTGTTCACCCATCACGTCAATCCAGTGACTAATCACAATGCTTGCCATGGATGTAGACACATTGAAGCGGTGAGCAATATCTCCTAATATTAGGTTTAGTTTTAGTTTCATCAACGTCATAATTATTTGGTCAACAACAGGAAGGGTAATTGATGGCTTACTGAAAGGCAACAACACCGTCACCAGGGTGAAGAATTGAACCATAAGCACTCCTGTATACAGCCGGGACCTAGCATCATCAATGACCGTGGTGCTGGTCACAGTAGGACCCATTTCTGCCTCGCACTGTGTGGCCTTGTCTACTTTAACAGACTGTGTTGTTGAACAGTAAATGTGATCAATATGTGACGGATCCTCCCATTGGGTCTGGGCATCTCGAAATTTTGGTGTAGCAGGCTCGGCCTCACAGACAGGCTGACAGGTTTCTGGAGCATCTAAAAAGGGGAAGAGAAAACATGGATGGAGCAAAATTCATGCAGGCATAGAGTCCTCTCACTACAAACATCACAATGGAAAAATGTGTACTACAACATTGCACTCACACGCACACACACAATCATCATCACAACAGCCTGCCACCTTGCATTGTATTTATGATGTAGACTAAGGCACACGCAGGCAGGCACACACACACACACACACACACACACACACACACACACACACACAATTAATGATGTAGCTAACGTGGGCATTGTTTTATTATTTGTATTATTATTTTTTATTTAAATTTTTTATATTTGTATGTTTTCTCATTTTAACATCTTTGTTTTTTTTTTTGTTTTTTTTTTGTTTTTTTTTGGGAATGGATCAGCTTAATATTGCAGATAGATTGTATCTTCTATCAATGTAATTGTCTGCATCACTTCCATCCCCCATGTTTTTTTATATTTTTTATATATATATTCCCCTTTATTACTTTTCAACCCCACCATCCTTTCCCTACTTGGAGTAAATTAGTGAACAACAACGCCCAGGCCTCTACTTCCGGTCTATACTTACTATCTACACCTTATGGACAGAGTTAATTTTACAATAATTCTATATATATATATATATATTTATTTATATTTTTTGCTCCTGAACTTCTTCTACTCTCAACCTCTCCGATCATTTTCATGATGTCCATCCGGTTTGGATGGACTTCTAAATGCCATATCTTTCTAACTGTGCTCTTATCCAAAAGCTCCCAACATACAACCTATATACTTATTATGGACACAGTATGCTTACATTATTAGCTATCTTTGTTATTATTTGTTGTTATTTGTTATTAGTCCCATCCTTCAACTCTATTCAATACCTCCCATCTATCTCTTAACACCATCCACAGAGGATTTCTATTTGCCATATATATTTCAACCGTACTGTGATGTTTTACAAAAGTTCTGAACCTTTCTATTCTCATTGCTTCTACAGATTGTGAATTAAAAATAAACATTTTTGCTAAAAGTATTATTATATTATTGATTGATTGACTATTACTTTTCAGATCACCCAGTAATGCTATCTGCAAGGTTAGTTCCAGGTAAATATTGCAATCCTTTAGCCATTCCTGGACCTGTGTCCAAAAACAAGCTACAAATGGACAGAACCAAAACAAATGATCTAATGATTCTGTCTCTTCACAGCAAAATCTGCAGAGCTGGGAAGATTGTATCCCCCATATAAATAACATTCTATTGGTAGCAAGAATTTTATATAATAATTTAAATTGAAAGATTCTAATTTTTGAATCCGGTATCGTTTTGCGTGTCAGTTCATAAACACTATGCCATGGGATCGGTACGTCAAAGATCTCTTCCCAACTATTTTGCAATCTATATGGGACGGCTGTCAATCCTTTGGTCCTTAAGTGAAACTGATATACTTTTTTATTTATCACAGTTTTCCCTAACCAATTATGTTCTTTAATGCAAGGCGTGGGCATTGTTTGTCCCATCTCCAAAACAATCAACTGCCTTAGCAAAATACCGGTAGCAATGTTAATGTATGACAACTTCTTCATAATTAACAGTATTGTCAGCTTCATAGCTAAAGTTGCTGAACTTACCCTCAGATTAAAGTCTGCGTTTCTTTATCTGGGGGGAGGCAGTGGTCCGCTGGGTGAGTTGACGCCTCTTTGGCTGGGGAGGGCGATTGTATCCCAACCACAACTCTGGGAAAGGATTATCCTTGGTAGGTTTTTGGTCAACAAAGTGATAGGAACAAACAAAAACGTTGAGGGGTGGTTTCTTTAGATTCAATGCCTTCAGCCAGGTCCTTGATTCCGAGTCGGTATCAGGCTTGCGAAAAAATGTAAACAATGGAGCGCATGGACATTGCCTCTTCGTAGCTGGTTTGTGGTCGTAGCACTCTCTATCTAACCACTCGTTCAGGTGCTTTCTCTAGTTTTTGCAACCAACTACCGCACACGTCGTTCCCGAACCACTTTTCTTCATGTTGTAATTGTAATTTTTATATCCTCTTTGTCACTGCGATATCAGTGCTTTGTCGGCACAACGGAGCTAGCTAGCAAAACAAACCCAGCCCGGCAGAACAGAAGTGGATTGCATCGACGGGAGGAGTTCAGGAAGTAGAGTGGAAACGGCTCAAAAACTTGTGTATAGCAGAGCATAGTTGAGCATTGATACATGGTTGAGTACTAGCGTGAAAGCAAGAAGAGCAATTCACAGCATAATCCTCTGGTGAAGATATCAACCTCAAACAATTCATTTAGACAACTAAGTTAATCTTCAATGATGATTCTCTGTCCACTTTTTCTAGCCCATTAATCATTCGGACAACTTCTATTTTCATCCTCTGTCTTTTGAAGTCATCCCTCCATCCCTGCCCTCATATTTCCCTTTCCATATGCTAGGAGCATGGGGAGAGAAACAGAGTGTTGAGGGAGAGAAGGGAAGAGACATACATGCGCATGCACACACACACTCAAACATACACGTGCACACACACACACACACACACACACACACACACACACACACACACACACACACACACACACACAGGTTGTCCCTGCATGTCTCCACTGGCTGTCCTTCACACCGTGATGGCTCTTCCAGCTGAGTAGTCAGTGCTGGCAGACAGACATACTCTCAGGAGGACTGGGGGGTTTAGAGTGGACCTAGAGCATTGCTGTGCTCACAGAGGTGTGACAGACACTCAGACCACCACCACTGTCTGCATAAGAGCCACTTATGCAATCACAAAGATACATGTACAGATGGACACATAAGCACATAAAAATGTGTGTGTTACATTTTCTGTAATCGGCTGCATTGTGTTCATAGCCTATTGTGCACTGTTCACTATAAAACCTCACACAAATTTGCCACCATCTAATTGACATGTACTGTGAGTAATGCAGACATTTTGGCAACATCTCTGCACATTTTTCATTTTCAAATGAAACATTCACATTATCAGCCACAAGGATAAACAAGACAGAAAACCACACAAGGACACATTCCAAACATTTCTGAGCAAATACAGTGAGAAAACACAGAGAACATCACAGGCCAGAGAGTGCTGCTGCTGTTTCACTAGGATCAAATGTTATACGGTCTCTGTTCCCCTCACTCTCTCTCGCTACACTCCACTAACTCTTTTTTATCGGTTCAATCTGGCCAGTGGCAATGTGACTTTGTCTCATATGTAAAGAATCTCCAGGGTCATCCAAATGCTGCTAGCTGAAATCATAAATCATAAAATGGTGCTTAGAAAATGATTACAAGTAATTCACTTACTCACATGCAATACTCTTGGAATGACTGGTTACAGTCGGAAGTACGGCACAAACAAGTCTGAGATACTGTATTATTTAGTCGTAATGACCTCTGATGATTACTTGAACAAAAACATAAATGCTTGTGCTTGCGCACCATCTAACCATGATGGTCCCATTGAGACTCCTGTGAATAACTTGAATGAAAGAGGATTTTTGTGAATATTTCCTCTCCTCCCCACTGAATGTTTCTATTTTCTTTATTTATTTGCCCACTTATCTTCTTTGTTAGACTTCTGAAAGCTGTTTTGGTTATATTTGGTATTGAGATGAATACAATACAAATTGATTACCACAGCAGCATGTGAGCCTTTAAAAAAATAACAGTTACACAAGCACACACACACAAACAACAAATACAGAGGTGTACACATACTCACACTGGCAACATCCTGTTGCGTCTGTAAGGGTGGTATTGACAGAGAACACATGATACTGTAATCAAGAGGGGCAGGGGAACATACATTACATGGTTATTTTCAGAATACACAATCCACAGTAACCATGCATCAACACAAAGGCATGACCATATGAAATAGTATGGAAACAGGAATAAAACAAGGCATTCTGTTGAACCAGCTTTGTTTACTAGGCTATTCCCTCTCTGCAACACCTAAAGTGTATTCAACTACTGTAGCTTTTCTAAAACATATGTTGTAGCACATTTATCATATACTACATGCTGCTATCGCTCACAGCCAAATAGGTCTGGTGTATATCTGCATGCAAGCTTCCCTGTGGCAGATACAATGAGCTTGTTGACACCCTTGACTTCATTTAACAGGCAGCTGTGAAATAAACAAGGATGGAGGCATGAGGGGAGTCACAAGGATGGAAAAAGCAAACTTAGAGAGTCTGCTTTACCTGGGGCTGTTTCCCTGGCAACACACCCTTGGGATGGAGAGAAGACAAGCACATGATTACAGTTACAGCTCTCAGGGTTCGTTCAAGAAGTGCGTCATCCATGGAACCACGGAACCAAATAAAAGAGACACACTTAGCACAGAGAATACATAAGTTCTGTGGTTAACTTTTTCCCTCTTGTCTTTTCTTTTCTTTTGTCTTCCACACTTCCCTCGGTCCCATCCATATATTTTGATATGGTATTCAGTTAGTAACCTCCTGGACAGGCAGAACATCTGTCTGAGAGCTAGAGAAAAAAAGCTCCTTTCCTGTGGATGCCATCAAACTGATGATATATAGCCTAGCCTGCAGTCCTGACACTTTTAACACTCAGTTTCAAACTTTCTATCATAGGCTGGATAAACACTGGGGTGGGCACACACACACACACACACACACACACACACACACACACTGCAGGTGCCTTTTATGCACTGATCTTGTTTTTATTAGAAGCATGACTCAAATGCCTTTCTTGATCCGTTTATGTTTACTGAAGGCATTCTTGTAAATAGCCAACTCAGCTTTTTCCAGCTCCATGTTTCCAACTTCCCCACTCCCAACCCACCTGGCATGTCACCAGGTCTCATTTTATGACATTTAGTAGCAATTTCACCGTCTTTGGGACATCAGAATGAAGCCACATTCTGAAAAGTGTTTAGATATACCCTCAGTAGCACAGAAGGCAATATTTAAACCCTTCCCTGGCGAAAGCTTTGTACTTGCATCACTAGTAAACCAGGACTTATCCAGCACAGTGCTTCTGCATGGCTGTTTGGCAGATGGCTGTGTCAGGAACCATGATTTGCGGTGATGATGGAGCGGAACAGAGAGAGCAGCACCACCATGTCCCATGAGGGATTGAGAGATAGCATCCTGTGATTCAGCTGAGGGCCCTACACTCAGTCTGGTCGTCTATCACCCCACCTGCCCTGTCCTGCTGTCCGTCAGTCCATGCCCACACACCACAACACATAACACAACCCAGGCCTGCCAGGCTTTTACTCAGCCTGCATCCTTCTGCACTACTGTTGTCCAAATGGCTAGCAGTATGTTAACCATCACATCAAAGAGCATCAAAGAGCATCCATTTATCTTTCATGTTAGGTGCAGCAATATCATTAGCCTTTTTTTTTCATTCATTGGTGAGCACTGCTATATGATATAAACCTTATGAGTTCTGATATGGTTTTGACTGACACATAGGGGTTGCTATACTGCTTGCAGTATTTACCTTTGCTGCTGTATGTGCCCTTAGAAGTGTTTTATGTTGCCATGGGCACCTGCTGCTCCACAGTACAGTACCAACGGTTGGTCTGGTTTTGGCAGAGGTAGAGTTGGAGCTGGGCCCACTGCCAGCACTTTAAACAACAAGTCTCTTTTATCAGGAAAACCTTACTTTAACACTACACCACCTAGGTATTGTTGGTGCAGTGTACTGTAGTTTCAATGGTTGTTTGGGGTGAAGTATGGTTTCAAAAACAGTCTTTAGGGCTAGACAAAATGACAAACAGGTTGATAGATAGATGAAAAGGCATATCCTGTATGTCACACAAATGATTGGTTTATGTATGCAGTGCATAGGTAACACTTGTAGTATGGTTCATTCATTGCTCTCATATTGAAATCAGTCAGTGTGTGTATTTCTAATGTCCATCTGTTTGTTCAACATCAGGGTGGTAGCCTGGCTATATGCACAATGGGCAGCATTAGATATTTACCTCATCAAACTTACCACTCACATTCTCTTTCTCTACCCCTATGATTACTGTGGATGGAACAAACTTCAACAGCACAGAAAAGGCCTTTTCATATTCATAAGCATGAAATAGATCAATAAAGCATACATAAATAGTATAGAGTGTTTGCAGATGTAAGATCTTAATTTGAACACTCTTTTGTTACTGAGAATTTTCCTGCACGTCAGGAAATGCAAAATTGTAGTGTATTCGAGGTTTAACAAGACTTCTAAAGTTTGTAATTTCCACTTTAAAATGTCAGACTCGATTTGCCGTAACAAAAAATGTATCAACCCCCACATAAAATGTCCCTTAATTATAATCCACATAATAATTCACATTTCCTGTTGCTGCAGGATTATTTTCATGCTGTAGCAACCTGACTCAAATTAAGACCCTACGTCTGTACATATTCAAATAAATTAAACCTTCCTATTTACATTCGTAACAAAGTGGATATTGCAAGTTTCCTGGTAGTAAATATTATATAAAGGGCATCTTCATATAGACACTGTTTGCATTTGGAACATGAATTGGGACGCAAACGAGGGATGTGAAGTGTGTTATTGATGGAAATGCATTCTCCTATGTTTTTAGATGTTGGTGTACAGGAGTCACAGGAACATGGTTCCTAAGAGAAAAGGAATCAGCAACAACTCATCACACCAAATATAAATGAATCCATATATTTTTCTTAGATTAATTCAAGTAGAGTAGTCTGAGCATTTAATTTGAATCACCACGATTCAACTGAGGATAGTTACAGTATATGACTAAAAATAAAAAATGCATGAGAAAAACGGATCATTCGATATCCGTGTCAAAACAGATAACATTGTTGATAATGGGTTGTAAACAAAAATACTAAACATGTCAAACTAATGATTGCTATTACTTCTCAGAAATCGCCCAATTCAATTTTGTTTTCAAATGTTTTCCTCCCTGTCAAACTATAAATAATAATTTCACATCACTCAGATTTCAGGTGTAGTTCTTAGAACTGCAGGCTAGCTCAGGTAAATCCATCCAACCATCAAAAAAAGGTGCTTCAAAACATATCCTCAACATGTATTATCATCACTCTGCCCATGTTTACATTTCTCCCACTGCATGATATAGGTCAACACATCTAGGTCCTGGCTCTACAAAGTTAATGTGAGTGTTTGCCCTCGATGTTCAACGCTTCCGTCCAAAGCTTTTTTACAAACACATGTCTGTGCTTCTGGCACATTTGTTTGCATTAAAACCCTTTGATAAGTGTTCATTGTACAAGAGTGAGCGAAAACAACCCCTCAAGTTTAAAACTGTGTCAATAAGAGAACGAAGGTATTGAAGAACAATAAACCTCCTAACCGGAAGTCAAAAAAAGTAAGAAGTGGTTATTTGGTAGTCATGTCTGAGCTAAGGGTGTGCTCCAGAGCCATTTAGAGAATACAGAATATACTGAGTGTACCAAACATTAGGAACACCTTCCTAATATTTAGGTCATGCTCTCTGGTTAATGTTGTCCATTTGATAGGCAGCAGCAGCAGCACCATGGTTGTTTCCATTGGATGGCTGTGGAGTCCAAAGCAAATGTCTCACACCATGAAAAACAAAAAAAAGGACACTTGAAAAGGTGGTTTAATCCACCCGGAACATCTGCCTTTTACACCATATTTTCAGTCTCCCTAATATAATAACTATTCATCACACAAACTAAAGGACAATATGTAGACACAATATGGAGCCTGTAGAGTATTAGCATATGTGATAAGTCATTATTATTCTCTGCATGCGCTGTCTCCCTTGTTGCTCTCTCCCAGCCTGGCTCTCAGCGTCACAGTGTCCTGAGCACCTGACTGGAGCCACGTCTCACTCTGATGACATGTACAGTCCGGCTGGATAATCAAGCCTGTGCAGATGACTCCCAGGTCAGGCAGCACACAATAGAGCACTAATGAGCCGATAAGAGTCCTGGGGCCAAGCTGGTGCTGGAGCTGGGGGGTCGCTGGAGACTCTGTCTCTGGGGCTGTAGTACTGAGACTGACTGACTGAGGAGAGGAATCCCTGGCCCCAAACTAACTGACTTCAACTCTACAGAGGTTAAAGTAAAACTTCCTCCACCAAAGCCACCACCACATAGTCCAGAACGCATGGGTTCTACAGATGTAGGATCTTAATTTGATCACTGTTTTGTTGCTGAGAATTTTCCTGCACAGCAGAAAAAGCAAACTTGTAGTGTATTTGAGTTTTAAAAAGGCTTCTAAAGTTTTCATTTCCATTTTGAAATTCCAGACTTGATTTGCCCTAATGAAAAATGTCCATTAATTATAATCCACATAATAATTCACATTTCCTGTTGCTGCAGGATTATTTTCCTGCTGTTGCAAACTGGCATCTGTATATGTCTTCAGGCTCTGATCAGTCCCTACACCCAAACGACGGCATTGCGTTCATCCACCTCTGGCCTGCTGGCCCCCTACCTCTGCGGAAGCACAGTTCCCGCTCAGCCCAGTCAAAACTGTTCGCTGCTCTGGCACCCCAATGGTGGAACAAGCTCCCTCACGACGCCAGGACAGCGGAGTCACTCACCACCTTCCGGAGACACTTGAAACCCCACCTCTTTAAGGAATACCTGGGATAGGATAAAGTAATCCTTCTACCCCCCCTTACCCCACCCCAAAAAAAAAAAAAAAATATATATATATATATATATATATATTGTAAAGTGGTTGTCCCACTGGCTATCAAAAGGTGAATGCACCAATTTGTAAGTCGCTCTGGATAAGAGCGTCTGCTAAATGACGAAAATGTAATGTAAAATGTATATTACATCTGTATATTAGCATGGGATAAATAGGCATTCGTTGAAAGAAGTGAAATTGCAGAGCTACAGATGCAAAGCACTTAGTGCCAGAATAGACCAATCCTCCTGTTATGAGGTGATTACGGTATTCAAGGTGAGGTATTCAAAATCAGGTTGAGGTAATGACAGTGATTGAGCACTCTTATGGATGGGCAGATATGCAGTAGCTCCAATTCAAACTAACAACTTTTCCAACTCTTAAAAAAGTTTACATATGAATAACAAAATCAAAGCTACCCTGTCACCAAATGTGTTCTTAGTGGCTGTATTAATAGTGATAGTGCCATTGCATCTCCATGGAGAGTGTGCCTGCCGGATTCAGTTGCAGAATGTCATCGCTTGATGGCTTGGGGACAACATTTTGACACATTTTTTAAAAACAAACATCCCAGGAGTATGTTGAGAAAAGCGTCCCATCCAGGTGGTGTCAGACAAACTGAACACTGCATTAGGGGTCCAGGTGACACTTTCACACTTCCACCACTCTCTCTTTAATCTCCAATTCGCCTGTCCCTTTCCTCTCATCTCATCAACTACTGCCTTAACACCACAGCCACCCAATGGGAGATGCTCTGATGACAGCCCCAGTGAGTCTCTGGTGGCTCTAGTGTTTAACACCTAAAGCCAGATGCCAGAGCGGCAAGGCACCACACTTTAACATGCTGAGAATGGAGTTGACTCACAGGAATCAAGGCAGCAGTGTCTTTTGGGAATATATAAACACAGTGCTGCTACCACATGAATAATACCAGTCGTTTGTATTCCTTCTGGAGTTGTTTTTCTCTCTTTTCTTCTCTCGTCCCCCGGAGGAGTTGGCTGCAGGGAGGGAAGTTTCTCCAGACCAAAGACATTGACCTTTATCAATAGAAGTGTACCCAGGCCAAGGCCAGACCTCTATCTCTGTAACATCTCTATGGAGGCATGCTTTTATATTTCAAACAGCTTCCACACAGCAGCAGATTCAGAGGTTGGACTCAAGGTTTTCTGCTTTATTGCAGCCTCCCACATACAGTACATGTCTGTATTTGCAGACCTATGCCAGAGAAATTCAACAAAAGGCAGCCCAAGCTTTTCCTCAAATATTTATTAAATGGTTAAAGTACTCAACCTGTGTTGGCAAAAATGTATTCGGAAAATTAATACCATATAACTAAATAACTGACATTATGAGACACACAGGCATAGCCTTGACAAATGTGAAACACAAAAGCATTTTCAGCAGCCTGGTATTCTGAAAAAAATTAAAATGGAGGTTTCAATTTTACTTTAAAACGTCAAATTCTATTCACAGGTATACAATGGTCCATAGACACACACTCACACAGGCACAGGCAGAGACAGAGGCACACACACACGAGGGGGAGCAGCATAGCATGCAGTGCGCCAGCGGACCTGGGTGTTGAGCGATACCAGAGGTGACAAATTAAAGCTGGCACAGTAAACGAGTCTGCAGCCCTTTTGGCATGCTAATGAGTGGGGATAGATAGGACACAGAGGAGAGGAGGGAGACAGACTACTTATGTCAGAGATCCCCAGTCTCCCTGCTCCAGTGAGAGGTGCCTGGGGAGGGAGGATGGGCTCTTCCCAGTAGCGGTGCATGGGTAAAATCACTGGGGAAGCCAAGCCAGAAAGAAAAGCCATATTACAACATATGTGTTGTGATAATTGCGTTGTTTGCTCTATAACCTGCTAGTTCATATGCCTTGCGACCATGATAGCTATATGCCTAAGGCGGAGACAATAAGAAGACACTGTGGCATAACAATTTCATCACAAAACCGGAGAGCATGGGACTATCCGGTGAAGTCCACAAAGCATATTGCATGTAACTAACAGTTACATGACCTACAGCATGGTCAAGAAAGTTAATGTTTCCAACATTTTCGGACTACTAAACAACTATTGATTTAGAACCATGGAGAGTAACTGCAATCATGAAGTTAAACAGGAGCTGCCTCCACTATTCGAGCACCATTTCAACTTCAACTTCATCAAATCACCTATGCATAGTCTAATAAAGTGCCAACTAAAAGATACCAAAAACAATTTAGTCCAATCAACGTAAGCTAAATATGATGTGGCTGTCCATGGTTCTGATTTGTGTGTATGTGTGTGCGTTCGTGCAAGTAGAAAAAACATGTTGACTCACCCTACTTATAGAGAAACGCCATTGCCATCCTCCTCTCTTTCATGTTGAAGAAACGGTCTATAACTGTCATACAATACACGCTTTTATTTTTTGTTGTCCTAGCCTACCTGGCTAAAATGCTTGTTCGCTAGCATAACTTCCTTTCATGGGCTTAGCTAGTTAACATTAGCCTTCTACATCTAGCTACATATTGAACTTCCATCCTCTCAGTCCAGGGGCACAATGTATTTTATGGTTGGATCAGAATCGCCGTTATGATCATTGGCCAGTACAGAGAATTAAGTAAAACCACAAGTCCAAATCCCTATCTCCATCCATGGCTAATTTAGGAAGGGCCTATTTTAGTTAGCTAGCTAGCCACCACAATTCAAGTTGTTTCTGTTGATGACGTATTTCTCTGTGATAGGAGTGAAGCCAAATCCAAACTGGCTTCCCTTGACACTTTTTTTTGGTGCGCCAGGACCATACACAGTTGAACTCACTCAGTTTAGCTCAACACTGATTGGCTATTATTTTATACTTTTTTTATCAAAGGAGTCCAAATGCTCGCTGGGTTCCCTTGCATTCAATGCTACGGCGGCAACAATGTCATATTCTTTTTGACCAGACAGCATCAGATAGATGGGCTTGGGCTACACATAGAGAGACAGAGGGGCTCTGTTTCGCTCACTCGGATGCTTTCTCCGGTGAGTTACATTCAGCTTCTTGTGAATTGAAGAAAAATTATGAAAACACAGAAAGACGAAAGATAAATTATTTAATGTTTTTTTCTTGGTACATTTTTTGGGGAAGCCTGGCTTCCCTTGGCATCCATGAATACACGCCACTAGCTCCTCCTGGGTACCAATGGTGTAGGGTGGCACCACCTGGGCTTCCAGCGCCTCTCTGGATCCCAGAGGACCACAGACTATATGGCAGGGACTGAGTTCTGGCTCGATTTACACCTACAAACACACACACACACACACACAGGCTGTTTGCAGACACAGCGAGACTGGATGAGGAAGAGGAGAGCACTTGGAGACGGCCAGCTGGTGTGTCTGTGTGTATGTGTACTCTGATATATGCAGAACGCTCCATACCATTCCCAGTGGGTTTCCCTCTTCTCTCCTCTCTCCATCTCTCTCTATCTTTTTTCTCACACCATCCCTCTATCTACCCCCTCCTTACAGCCCTCTCAATTCCCCCCTCTCGCTCACCCATCCCTCTCTCTCTTTCCTCAGCTCCATGTCACTGAACCCATCTCAGTGAGTGCCTGAGGGGGCAGAGAGAGAGAGAGAGAGAGAGAGGAGAGAGAGAGATGAGAGAGAGAGCCCATTATCAGCCACATGACTAGCTGTGTTCCCGTGTCATGCCTTAGCTGTCTCACTGTCAACACACAGTTTGAGTAAGTCTACAGTGAAAAACATTCACTTACCATAGTCTATTTAACATTTAGACTAGGAAAGCTAAAATCGGCAACCGTTATGAATAAGATACATTTAGCGCCCACAATGGGGCACAGGACCCTGCTTAGTTTTGAAAAAAAGGTTTGTTGGGAAAACAGCATTGATTGATTTGCAGATGAGCCATGCCATTGCAGATGTAATCTAGCATCTAATTAAGGACACTATTGTTTTAAGTGTTCCCCAAAGAGACAACATCGCTGTGCACTCCACTTCAACAAGCTATTTCTGTAGGAGGCTTACATAATCATGCTAGCATCCACTCTCCTATTGGCCTTCATCAAGGCCTTATCTTATAGCTGTTATACCACAATTTTTGACACACACACTTTACAGGGCTTGCTCGAGGACTTAGATGATTTTTTTTGGTAAAAGAAAGGGATAGTGTGAGAAAAAGATGAATAGAGGATTTTTGCATTTGGAATAAAAGTATGATGTGTTGTTTAAAAGTTGTATTTCAATACAGTTTGCAGAGAAATGTAGCAGCAGATGAAAGATTGTCACATAGTGCAGGACCTATAAAGGTCCTACAGGCTACAAGCCGATCAAGTACAATTAGCAGGAATGGCATATATAGGCTGTTTCAAATCAGAGACTTGTCATCTGGCTTTAATGAAACCCCTAGAGTCGATGTCCTTGCCTGCGCGAAAATCTAATTAGCATAATACAAAAATCCCCATAACAATCAGTCAGTTTAAGCTAGAGATATCAGTTTTTTTTTACATGGGCTGCGTCTCAATCCACCACATCCGCCGATGTCAGCCTTCCACATCTGCGGTGAAAGGTGACAGAGCTACATTGGTGTTTGTCAGACCAGGAGATATCCTGAAAATCTGTCTTCGCACATAAATGTCTGTAGCGTCCAAACGGTTTGGCCTATTATACCCCTTTATGGAAATATGAGAATCTCACGAACACGATGCTGTTCTTCGTTTTGCTATACGACCCCCACGGGACACGTCTGAAGTCGGTACCGCCGATCTGTCAATTTTTGTCTATAGCAGCCAAACAGTTTGGGCTACACACTAATATGATGCCTCACGAATGGTGAGACTCTCACGAACACGTACATATTGGTTGTTTTGCTCTAGGACGCCCACAAGCCTCACAAGACTTGTCTGAAGGTAGCCCAGTACCAGTTTAAAAAAATTATGGAAGGATACGCTGAGTGTACAAAACATTAAGGACACCTGCTCTTTCCATGACATAGACTGACCAGGTGAATCCAGGTGAAAGCTATGATCCCTTAATGATTTCACTTGTTAAATCCACTTCAATCAGTGTAGATGAAGGGGAGGACACAGGTTAAAGAAGCCTTGAGACAATTGAGACATGGATTGTGTATGTGTGCCAGTCAGAGGGGTGAATGGGCAAGACAAAAGATGTAAGTGCCTTTGAAAGGGATATGGTAGTACAGTGAGGGAAAAAAGTATTTGATCCCCTGCTGATTTTGTACGTTTTCCCACTGACAAAGACATGATCAGTCTATACTTTTAATGGTAGGTTTATTTGAACAGTGAGAGACAGAATAACAACAAAAAAATCCAGAAAAACATGTCAAAAATGTTATAAATTGATTTGCATTTTAATGAGGGAAATAAGTATTTGACCCCTCTGCAAAACATGACTTAGTACTTGGTGGCAAAAGCCTTGTTGGCAATCACAGAGGTCAGACATTTCTAGTAGTTGGCCACCAGGTTTGCACACATCTCAGGAGGGATTTTGTCCCACTCCTCTTTGCAGATTTTCTCCAAGTCATTAAGGTTTCGAGGCTGACGTTTGGCAACTCGAACCTTCAGCTCCCTCCACAGATTTTCTATGGGATTAAGGTCTGGAGACTGGCTAGGCCACTCCAGGACCTTAATGTGCTTCTTCTTGAGCCACTCCTTTGTTGCCTTGGCCGTGTGTTTTGGGTCATTATCATGCTGGAATACCCATCCACGACCCATTTTCAATGCCCTGGCTGAGGGATGGAGTTCTCACCCAAGATTTGACGGTACATGGCCCCGTCCATCGTCCCTTTGATGCGGTGAAGTTGTCCTGTCCCCTTAGCAGAAAAACACCCCCAAAGCATAATGTTTCCACCTCCATGTTTGACAGTGGGGATGGTGTTCTTGGGGTCTTAGGCAGCAGTCCTCCTCCTCCAAACACGCGAGTTGAGTTGATGCCAAAGAGCTCGATTTTGGTCTCATCTGACCACAACACTTTCACCTAGTTCTCCTCTGAATCATTCAGATGTTCATTGGCAAACTTCAGACGGTCCTGTATATGTGCTTTCTTGAGCAGGGTGACCTTGCGGGCGCTGCAGGATTTCAGTCCTTCACGGCGTAGTGTGTTACCAATTGTTTTCTTGGTGACTATGGTCCCAGCTGCCTTGAGATCATTGACAAGAACCTCCCGTGTAGTTCTGGGCTGATTCCTCACCGTTCTCATGATCATTGCAACTCCACGAGGTGAAATCTTGCATGGAGCCCCAGGCCGAGGGAGATTGACAGTTCTTTTGTGTTTCTTCCATTTGCGAATAATCGCACCAACTGTTGTCACCTTCTCACCAAGCTGCTTGGCGATGGTCTTGTAGCCCATTCCAGCCTTGTGTAGGTCTACAATCTTGTCCCTGACATCCTTGGAGAGCTCTTTGGTCTTGGCCATGGTGGAGAGTTTGGAATCTGATTGATTGATTGCTTCTGTGGACAGGTGTCTTT
This sequence comes from Coregonus lavaretus, assembly GCF_964263955.1. Taxonomy (NCBI): domain Eukaryota; kingdom Metazoa; phylum Chordata; class Actinopteri; order Salmoniformes; family Salmonidae; genus Coregonus; species Coregonus lavaretus. The sequence continues at coordinate 23,926,579 of NC_140009.1, forward strand.
TATACAGGTAACAAGCTGAGATTAGAAGCACTCTCTTTAAGAGTGTGCTCCTAATCTCAGCTCATTACCTGTATAAAAGACACCTGGGAGCCAGAAATCTTTCTGATTGAGAGGGGGTCAAATAGTTATTTCCCTCATTAAAATGCAAATCAATTTATAACATTTTTGACATGCATTTTTCTGGATTGTTTTGTTGTTATTCTGTCTCTCACTGTTCAAATAAACCTACCATTAAAATTATAGACTGATCATTTTTTTGTCAGTTGGCAAACGTACAAAATCAGCAGGGGATCAAATACTTTTTTCCCTCACTGTAGGTGCCAGGCGCACCGGTTTGTATCAAGAACTGTAATGCTGTCACGGATTCAGCCGAGGCTGCTCCTCCTCCTTGCTCGGGCAGGCTTCGGCGTTCGTCGTCACCGGAGTACTAGCTGCTACCGATCTATGTTTCTGTGTTCTACTTGTCTTGTCTTTATTGTTCACACCTGGTTGCCATTAGGTATTGATTACTTCTCTATTTAACCCTCTGGCTCCCACTGTATGTTGTGCGTGTTTGTTCATGTTTGGTTGTCGTCTGGTGAGTGGGTTTGTTTCCTCCCTGTGTAATTTACGTTACATACGAGTAAAGTATGTTTTCGATTAGCTCTGTGTCCTGCGCCTGACTTCGTCCTACCGCATCACACTGACACCCTGACAAATGCTGCTGGGTTTTGCACGTTCAACAGTTTCCCGTGTGTATCAAGAATGGTCCAACACCCAAAGGACATCCAGCCAACTTGACACAACTGTGGGAAGCATTGGAGTCAACATGGGCCAGCATCCCTGTGGAACGCTTTCGACACCTTGTAGAATCCATGCCCCGGCGAATTGAGGGTGTTCTGAGGGGGTGCAACTCAATATTAGGAAGGTGTTCCCAGTGTTTGTACAATCAGTGTATATGGATGTAGTTTAGCGGCCAAAAAAAGGGGTTAAATATAGGTCCCACATTTTTTTTTGTTTCCTGATCTTGCTTATACTGTATCTCTCAGCTATAGGACAGCAGCCTGGTCTCATAGACTATACGCAACTTAGTAAATGTTTGGTATGGTTACATGGGGTGGTGGGTTTTTTAGTTAGAGCTAATAGTTGGCAGGGTAATTTTTCTTTTCCGTTTTCCCAATTTTGTATTACCGGAAGTTAATGTAGGCTGTGATTGGCCTCACACTCCAGTACAGTAGGTGGCAGTGTATGCACCTAAAAGTTGGATGAGACCCACCAACCCAATCCCGAAGAAGAAGGCAAAAACAAAAGTAAGGTGGTTGGTTGGGGCGTATAATGATAACATCTATGAAACCAAAGGTTGCGCGTTTGAATCTCATCACGGACAACTTTAGCATTTTAGCAACTTTTCAATTACTTACTACTTTTTAGCAACTTTGAACTACTTATCATGTTAGCTAACCCTTCCCTAACCCTAACCATAACCCTTTTAGCTAACCCTAACCTTAACCCTTTAACCTAACTCCTAAACTTAACCTTAACCTTAACCCTAACCCCTAACTCCAACCCCTAGCCTAGCAAATGTTAGCCAGCTAGCTAACGTTAGCCATCTAGCCACCTAGCTAGAATTCGTAACATATCATAGACTTTGGAAATTCGCAACATATTATACGTTTTGTAAATTCGTAACATATAATACGCATAGTAATTTGTAACATATCATACAAAATGGGTGATGAACATACACAAATGAATACATACCATACGAAACGTAGCATATCATACTAAATGGAGTGTGTCGGATTTACGTAAAGAATAATACGAAATGCTCTGAGACCAGGTTGAGGACAGACACTTCAAAACAAACTTCCTTTAGATTTTTTTGTTGACTATCTGTTTTTCCATGTATGAATCTGTTATTCAACGCATTTCTATGGGCTAACAGCAGTAAGGCCAAATTCAATGTTCCATCAAATATTTTTTTTAATACACTACCGTTCAAAAGTTTGGGGTCACTTAGAAATGTCATTTTTTTCGAAAGAAAAGCAATTTTTTTGTCCATTAAAATAACATCAAATTCATCAGAAATACAGTGTAGACATTGTTAATGTTGTAAATGGCTATTGTAACTGGAAACGGCTGATGTTTGAACATAGCCTGAAGGTAGGGAGGGGCAGTTCCGCTTGCTTCTCCGTAGGCAAGTACCATGGTTTTGTAGTGGATGCGAGCTTCGACTGGAAGCCAGTGGAGTGTGCAGAGGAGCGGGGTGACATGGGAGAACTTGGGATGGTTGAACATCAGGCGGGCTGTGGCATTCTGGATTAATTGCAGGGGTTTGATGGCACAAGCGGGGAGTCCACCCAACAGTGAGTTGCAGTAGTCCAGACGGGAGATAACAAGTGCCTGTATTAGGACCTGTCTCTCATTAGCACCACCAGCTAAAGAGAGTTTTCTCCCTAATGGTCTTCCCCATGCCCTGTATGAACTTTCCATTCCCTTTGGGATTATTCTGAACAAGGCCATTGAAGGCCGAAACCTCAATTTTTTAAATAAAACTACGGTTTTTAACAGTGAGCGAGCGTTGCGCCTATTCCTGTCCAATGGATTATGACCTGTGCTACTTCCTGTGTGAGGTAGGGTCGTACTCTATGGATGATGTAGAGCATGAACCTGCAGGAGCGAGTCACTGCTTTGATGTTTGCAGAGAACGACAGGGTGTTGCCCAGGGTCACACCAAGGTTATTTGCACTCTGGGAGGGGGAGACCCTGGAGTTGTCAACAGTGATGGAAAGGTCTTGGAGCGGGCAGACCTTCCCCAGGAGGAAGAGCAGCTTCGTCTTGTCGAGGTTGAGCTTGAGGTGATGGCCGACATCCAAGCTGAGATATCTGCCAGGCACACAGAGATGCGTGTCACCACATGGGTGTCAGAAGGGGGTAAGGAGAAAGGTAGTTGCGTGTCATCTGCATAGCAATGATAGGAGAGACCATGTGAGGATATGATGGAGCCGAGTGACTTGGTGTATAGAGAGAAAAGGTAAGGGCCTAGAACCGAGACACCAGTATGTGGTGCAGACACAGATCCTCTCCATGTCATCTGGTAGGAGTGGCCTGCCAGGTAGGATGCAATTCAAGAGTGTGCAAAGCCTGAGACGTTTTTGACGTCAGAGGAGTCAAGTGTTGGTTTCTTGAGGAGGGGAGAAACTAGGGGCATTTTTAAGTCAGAGGGGACATAGCCAGTGGCCAGGGATGAGTTGTTGAGGGAAGTGAGGAATGGGAGAAGGTCTCCAGAGATGGTCTGGAGAAGTGAGGATGGGATGGGGTCCAGCGCGCAGGTTGTCGGGTTGCCAGACCTCACTAGTCACAGGATTTTATCTGGAGAGAGAGGGTAGAAAGAGGTGAAGGCGTAGGGTAGTTTTGTGTGAGTGGGACCAGTGGACTCAATAGGCTGAGTGAATGAGGAACGGATGTCATCAACCTTCTTTTCAAAGTGGTTGACAAAGTCATCCGCAGAAAATGAATGAGGGAGGGGGAGGGGTGGAGGATAAAGGAGGGAGGAGAAATGGGAAATCATTTCCTAGAGTTAGAAGCAGAAGCTTGACATTTTGAGTGATAGAAAGTGGCTTTAGCAGCAGATACAGAGGACGAGAATGTAGAGAGGAGGGAGTAAAAGGATGATAGGTCCTCCGGGAGTTTTCCTCCATTTTCTCTCAGCTGCCCACAGACCTGTTCTGTAAACTCGCAATGAGTCACTTAGCCACGGAGCAGGAGGGGAGGGCTGAGCCAGCCAGGAGGAAAGGGGACAGTGCGAGTCATAGGATGCGGAAAGGGAGGAGAGTAGGGTCGAAGAGGCAGAATCAGGAGACAGGAGGGAGAAGGATTTAGCAGAAGGGAGAGATGATAGGAAAGAAGAAGAGGAGAAAGTAGTGGGAGAGAGAGAGCGAGAGCGAAGACTGCGACGACGCACGACCATCTGGGTAGGGGCTGAGTGGTTAGTGTGGAGGAGTGGGAGACAAAAAAGGAAACAAAGTAGTGATCAGAGACCTGGAGGGGGGTTGCAGTGAGATTAGTAGGTGAACAGCCTCTAGTAAAGATGAGGTGAGTGGGAGGGGACTGGGAAAGGGTTAGGTCAAAATAGGCAAGGAGGGGAAAGATAGAGTTGGAAAGAAATGAATCGAAGGCAGACATCGGGAGGTTGAAGTCACCAAGTACGAAGAGCGGTAAGCCATCGTCAGGAAATGAGCTTATAAAGGTGTCAAGCTCATTGAGGAACTCTCTAAGGGCACCTGGTGGGTGATAGATGACAACAACGTTAAGCTTGAGTAGACAAGTGACAGTGACAGCATGGAATTCAAATGAGAAGATGGACAGGTGAGAGAGGGTGAAAATAGAAAATCTCCACATAGGAGAAATGAGTAGCCCTGGGCCACCACCGCGAAGACCAGATACTCTCGGACTATGAGAGAAAACGTAGTCAGATGAAGAGAGAGCATCTGGAGTAGTAATGTTCTCTGGGGTGATCCATGTCTCCATCAGGGCCAAAAGTCAAGGGACTGAAGGGCAGCATAGGCTGTGATGAACTTGGCGTTCTTGACTGCAGATCAGCAGTTACAAACACTGCCAGAGTCCAGGAATTCCACATGGGTTGTACGCGCAGGGTACACTATATTAGAAGGGTTGCAGCCAAGGGGTGGGGAGTGTCTGTAAAGACTACAGGGAGAGGAGTGAACAGGTATAGAAAACACACACATAGTTGACAAAGCTACAAAAGAGCAAAAGGAGATCTGTAATAACTAGTTAAGATACTCAATGTGGAGCCTTCCTCTCTTTCCTTCCTCGAATAACTCTGCAGAACAACTCGGCAGAACCGTCTTAGAGGGGGTCCGGTGCTCACACCCGAGGGCAGATCTTGGGGTTAACATGAAGATCCTCACACTGACAGGGTGTCAATACAAAGCAATTTACGGGCGCATGAAAAATCGACCCCCCAGATAACAGGCAATTTCTCTGCTCCGATGGTTGCATTGAAGTGCCAAATAATCAAAAAGAGAGACACGGCAGAGGGCTGGAGAGCATGCTGTGATTAGGAGCACATTGTATCAGCTCCTGCTGAAGATGCCATAGTCACACGCACGCACACACATACACACGTGCATGATGCACGGACACACAAACACGCACAAATACATGTAGGCACACATGGACACACATACAGTGAGGTAAAAAAGTATTTGATCCCCTGCTGATTTTGTACGTTTGCCCACTGACAAATAAATTATCAGTCTATAATTTTAATGGTAGGTTTATTTGAACAGTGAGAGACAGAATAACAACAAAAAGATCCAGAAAAACGCATGTCAAAAATGTTATAAATTGATTTGCATTTTAATGAGGGAAATAAGTATTTGACCCCTTCTCAATCAGAAAGATTTCTGTCTCCCAGGTGTCTTTTATACAGGTAACGAGCTGAGATTAGGAGCACACTCTTAAAGGGAGTGCTTCTAATCTCAGCTTGTTACCTGTATAAAATACACCTGTCCAAAGAAGCAATCAATCAATCAGATTCCAAATTCTCCACCATGGCCAAGACCAAAGAGCTCTCCAAGGATGTCAGGGACAGGATTGTAGACCTACACAAGGCTGGAATGGGCTACAAGACCATCGCCAAGCAGCTTGGTGAGAAGGTGACAACAGTTGGTGTGATTATTCGCAAATGGAAGAAACACAAAATAACTGTCAATCTCCCTCGGCCTGGGGCTCCATGCAAGAATCAGCCCAGAACTACACGGGAGGATCTTGTCAATGATCTCAAGGCAGCTGGAACCATAGTCACCAAGAAAACAATTGGTAACACACTACGCAGTGAAGGACTGAAATCCTGCAGCGCCCACAAGGTCCCCCTGCTCATGACAGCACATATACAGGCCCGTCTGAAGTTTGCCAATGAACATCTGAATGATTCAGAGGAGAACTGGGTGAAAGTGTTGTGGTCAGATGAGACCAAAATCGAGCTCTTTGGCATCAACTCAACTCGCCGTGTTTACTACAACTACAATAAACGTCTGATCTCTGTGATTGCCAACAAGGGTTTTGCCACCAAGTACTAAGTCATGTTTTGCAGAGGGGTCAAATACTTATTTCCCTCATTAAAATGCAAATCAATTTATAACATTTTTGACATGCGTTTTTCTGGATTTTTGTTGTTGTTATTCTGTCTCTCACTGTTGAAATAAACCTACCATTAAAATTATAGACTGATAATGTCTTTGTCAGTGGGCAAACGTACAAAATCAGCAGGGGATCAAATACTTTTTTCCCTCACTGTACACACACACACATGTGTAGGCACACACGGACACATACAAAATGTAGAGTGCACACTCTTCTCTTCTAGAAATAATAGGAGCATATGGGATGATATGTCGAAGAACTGGCAAATAAAACAAAGACCTACGATATTGAGGATACAACACTGTGCAAAGATGAATTGAAAAGCCAAGGGGTGAAAATAAATAGACTACCATACAAAGAATGATGGATTTTAGAGAATGAATAATTCACAATAAAGAATGCTTGAAAGTCAGAGTGAAGTTTAGATTTAAAATGCATTTCTTTTTTCTCTCGGTACAATGAAACCATTGAAAGATGGTCCTTGAACCTGACCTTGAGTGAGTGAAGAACAGTAAGAAGTTGAAAGTGTCTGTCTCTTAGAGATGAGACGGAGATAGCCGGTATGTCTGTCTGTCAGCGAACGAGGAGCAGCTACCACTGAAGGAGAGGAATGTCTGTCCTCCTGACACAGAGACGTCATCAAACGCTCCCTGAAACTGTTCCAAGCATCAAACACACCATGGAATTCTGGGAAAATCAAAGGGTCAACAGTCCCAGCAGTGCACACCTCCAACTCCCCAGAGACAGTAAGAATAGTTAAACAAAGACCACCTTCTCCCCATCCACATCAACTGCAGTTCAGCAGTCTTTCTTTTAAGCTCATGAGTTAGATCGATGTTTGAAAACTTACCAGTTATTAAAATGAATGAAGAGTTTGGATGCAGTCACAGAGTTGCAGAGAAGCAGATGGTGCGTCACGGTGAACAATGTGACTAATGCTATCCCCTTCTTCTTTTTGGTGTCTGGAACCCTCTTATATTCTCATTTCATGAATCATAAATGTGTGAAATAGGAGGGCTGAGGTGAATAAAGTAGGAGTCTGTAACCATGGAGACACAGGCACCACTCGGGTCGGTGCTACCATATTTAGAAGCACCCCGCAGCGGCTGAGAATCACCTTTACAAGGGAAACACTTGATGTTAGCAGCATGGAGTTCTGTTGGAGCCAATGAAAAATGTATGCACTCACTAACTGTAAGTCGCTCTGGATAAGAGCGTCTGCTAAATTACTAAAATGTAATGAGTTAGATCGCAATAGACAAGAAAAGTAAATTAAAAAGGTGAGAGAGGACCCTGAGGTTGTCAGTTTTAAAGAGACATGGTTCACCAAAACAAACCTTTGAAAATACATCCTGAAGATGCTCTGTATAAGTAAGTAAACGGAGCCCTCTCTACAGAAGTGTTAGTTGTTGAAATGGTCAAGTAGTATTGTTATATATGCAGGTAGAACTCCTTACAGAATGATAATCACTGTTAAAGTAAAGTGGTGTGTATCTTCCTGAGGCATGATACAATTTAATCCACTCAAGGATCTCTGACTCTTAGTATTTGCTGTGTAATCTGGCAGACACAAATAGGGCTTTGATAAGGCAGCAGAGGTAAAGACTTTGGATTAAAGAGGTTTATCCTGTCTAGTTAAGCATATGGTGCATTCCTATTATAGCTAATGCTATAGTAATTCTACGCAATGTTCTCAACTCCCACCCACTCTCTCCCTGGAAAGACCTTTTCCACTCATACATACAGTCAGGTCCAAAATTATTGGCACCCTTGATAAAGATAAGCAAAAAAGACTGTAAAAATTAAATAATACAAGTAGACCTACTGAGCTACAGTTATTGTATGCAAAAAAAAAGGAAAGTTGTATTCTTTGACACTAATACAATTGCTCATTGAAACAGACTTTGTTGAACAAATAATGAAAAAAAATCAACAAAAGTGTTTAATACACAGCCATGCTCCACTTGCGAGGATAATGGCACTGAGTATTTTCCTACAATGTTTTATGAGATTGGAAAATACATTGAGAGGGATGTTAGCGCATTCCTCCATACATACTTTCCAGATCCTCGATATCCTTTGTCTGCTCTTATGGACTGCCCTCTTCAATTCAAACCACAGGTTTTCAATTGGGTTCAAGTCCAGGGACTGAGATGGCAATTGCAAACTGTTGATTTTGTAGTCAATTAACCATTTCTTTGTGGATTTTTATGTGATTGGGATTATAGTCTTGCTGGAAGATCCACTTGCGGCCAAGTTTCAGCCTCCTGGCAGAGGCAACCAGGTTTTTGGCTATAATGTCCTGGTACTTGGTAAAGTTCATGATGCCGTTGACCTTAAGGGCCCCAGAACCAGTGGAAGCAAAACAGCTCCATAACATCAAAGTTCCATCCCCATATTTTACAGTAGGTATGAGGTTATTTTCTGCATATGTATCCTTCTTTCAACGCCTAACACACCACTGGTGTGCATGGCCAAAAAGCCTTTATTGAGAGCAACAAACAACTGTAAACGCCTGGAGTTTGCTTCCACTTGGATAGTACCGATGCTATGGTCAGATGACATGAAAATAGAGCTATTTGGTCACGCACCCCAGTGGTAGGTTTGGTATCGAAAGAAGGAAGCACATGCAGAAAAGAACCCAATACCTACTGTAAAATATGCCGGTGGATCTTTGATGTTATGGGGCTATTTTGCTTCCACTGGTCCATGGTTAATTGACCACAAAATCATAATTTTGGAATGGTCATCTCAGTCTCCGGAGTTCAACACCATTGAAAACCTGTGGTTAGAATTGAAGAGGGCAGTCCAACAAAATCTCTATATCTTAGCAATTGTAGTATAGAATATATATATATATATATATATTTTTAGCATACAATATTCTTTTTTGGTGATCTTTATCAAGGGTGCCAATAATTTTGGTGATAAAGGTGATAAAAAAATTAAAAATAAATGTCATTAAAGTTTTATAGCAGTATAGGAACAGTAGAAAAGATATACTCATAATTCCAGTAAGAATATCTTACATATTGGGACCCCGGTCAAAGACCCCAGTCAAACCCACCTCATATGCTGTATGTAGTAGAGACATAAAAACATCACTAACACACATACATAAAGTAGATGTGCTGTTCAGACACAGACGTCTCTGGTGCTCCCCTAGCTTCTAAGGAGCATGATGTTCAATAGTGTGATCTGTGCCCTTGAATAAAGCAGTCTGAGTGGAAGGTCAGAGCCAATCAGCCAGGGCCCTCTGGGGCTCTGAGAAGCATTTGGCCCGGTTCCTCTGGGACACCCCGCCACCCCCCTACCTCCCTCCACCTCCCTACCCCCTACCCTACCACTTTCCCAGTCTCAGGGTCCAGGAAGATTTAAGGCTCACTCGGCTGGCTCTCATAACACAGCCCCACCAGGGACACCCCAGCCCCCCTTCAGCCCCCCATGGCCACGTCTGGGGCTCGGAGAAACTCATGAATGTGCAAGAAGATGTGGAGGAGACGAGATCAACTAGTGGCTCTGGCCTTGTTTTCAGAGGCCCACATGGACCTAGCATTCAGGAGCAAGGAGGAGGAACAGAACAGAGCTGAACCACATGGTCACACACACCTGGTAAAACACAACACACACACGCACACACCTTTTTTAAATTTTTTTTATTTTTTACATTTTTAGTCATTTAGCAGACGCTCTTATCCAGAGCGACTTACAGTTAGTGAGTGCATACATAGTGAGTACCTCTGGTACAACACAACACAAGCAGGCCAAACAGACCAGGGAATTCATTACAGATGCTTCTACATCTGCATTGCTTGCTGTTTGGGGTTTTAGGCTGGGTTTCTGTATAGCACTTTGTGAGATCTGCTGATTTAAAAAGGGCTTTATAAATAAATTGGATTGATTGATTGATCAGGGCCAGGGTCTGGGGCCAAACAGGGGATTGTTCCTCTGTTTCTCCACACCGAGACAGATCAGGCCCACTTGGCCAGAGACCATCTCAGCAGCAGTTTGGCATCGGTGAGTAGAGGAGCAATTGATTCCTACAATGAAGAAAACAGGAATGACATAGCAAGTTTAAAAAACTTGAGACATCTGTGGCATTGTGTTGTATGACAAAACTGCAAATTTTACAAGGGACCAAGACTTTACTTGTTGCATTTATATTTTTGTTCAGTATACATTCTATTGTTTTCACTGTTGTGTCTGCACGTTCATACACACAGAGCTGATTATTACAGCATTGATTGGGTGAGGTTTTTGCAGGGTACCCTGTTAAGTGCACTTTAGATAAACAACCAAAAAGCTATCATTTAAAACCCATCAGTAGCACATATATTCCAGTGTACCCGAGCCAGCCTGGCTGGTCACTACAGTAGTGTGGTTAAGTTGTTCACAGAGGAGAGGACTGTGTTGGATCTGGAGGACACCCTGTCCTCTGTTCCCGGCTATCCCGTCTCTCCCTATGGGGGCCAGTGCCATGTGGTGATGAATAGGTAGCGTGCAGGCGGGAGGACACACAATGTAGGTCAGGCTCAGGGGGTCGTCTGCTGGGGGCTGCTAGGGGCCACAGGGGGGCCCGGGGCTGCTGTTCTCCTGTGGGGGGAAGAGAGAGCACCTACCTGCTGCAGTATGATGTATGGGGCTCCTGTACCCCCTTACCTTTCCCTGTCCCTGACCAACCACCAACTCCCTACACAGAGACATGGTGAGGAGAAACAGCTAATTTGTTATGGAGGGAGCGAATTAGTGTAGTAAAAAGCAAAGGTTGACACACACTGAAAATGTTGGTAGAGGTGCTGACTAACGGAGGGCGAAACTGTATAAAAATAAAAGAAAGTCGCACTCTAAATATGCTCCCAAACATTTAATGGGTACAAGTTACCTAGTTGCTTGCACCCATTCATTGTTTGGGGGCATATTTAAAGTGTGCGACTTTATTTATTTAAAGTGTGCGACTTTATTTATTTAAAGTGTGCGACTTTATTTATTTATTTAAGCGCCAAAGCATGTGCATCATGTTCTGTAGTCCCACCTTGGTTTGCTTGCATACCTGGAATGTCACCTAGGGGAGGTAGAACTATACTACATTGGGTTTGGTTGGTTTGAGGTGCAGTCCTACTGGGCACAGACGTCAGTTCAATGTCTAGTTTTGATTTATATTTCACCCTGTCATTGAATTTAGGTTAAAATGTTGATTCAATGTCATCACATTGAATTTGTTGTTGTCTTTCTGTGATTGAATTGTTTGCATTTTTTTATAGAGGGATTTGAACTAGGTTGTGTATGCCAACTATGGCTGTTTTGGCACCTGCAGCTAATCAGATTTCTGTTAGCGCCACACAATAACAATGCATCTTTCATGGGTTTTTCAGACTGAAAACTAGTCCTTTTTCTACTCTTTCCTTTCACATCTCTCCTTCACCTTCAACATTTTACATGTATCTACGACTTACAGGAGCAATTAGGTCTCCCCTCTTATTATTATCTCCCTTTCTCCATCTCCCTTTCTCCATCTCCCTTTCTCCATCTCCCTTTCTCCATCTCCACTGTCTTCCATGCAACACTCCTTCCCCACTCCTTCATCACTTTTTAATACTTTTCTTCTCACCGTCGACCCTTCTGTCTTTCCCCTTATACCCCCCCCCCCCCCCCCCCCCCCCCCCCCCCCCCCACACACACACTCCCCGTTCTCCTCCTCCCCTCCTATCTGATCCACCTCTCCTTGCTGCAGCAGGTGCTGCAGTGGAGCAGCATGGCTCCGTGTGTCTCTCTTCCTCTATATTCATTACAGATGGGGAGTGACTGACCTCAATCTGTCGGCCCACGTTAGAGCCGTTTGCTACTTTAATTCTCTAACACCTTGAAAAAGACCAACCTCATGCCTGCCATGGTCATCTTTCTAGCCATTCCCGCTCTGCCTTAAACTCTGCATGTGTATATATGTTTGCACACAAAGATACGCAACACTGTGTTTCTCCTATTTCAGAGAAAGAATGTGACGATTATCCTCCCCTGGCAGCCTACTGACTCTGGCTGGGTGTTAGTCTGTTGTTTCTTGTATAATTACAACAGCATAATCCATCACTGTATTGTTCTCTCAGCTCTGCTCTGCTTTCTCTTATTTGGCAGAGGAGATTACATAAAGGAACATAACAGGAAGTCAAAACATTCCTACACTCTTGGGGGAAAAAAAGTGCTATCTAGAACCTAAAATTGTTATTCGGCTGTCCCTATAGGAGAACCCTTTGAAGAACCCTTTTTGGTTCCAGGTAGAACCCTTTTGGAACCCTTTTTTCGAACAGATAATAAATAGAGTGATGCTAATATTATTAGCAAAACTGGGTGTCACTTTGTATCTAATAATCTAAAACAGGATAATATAGAGACTGATAAACAGATACATCCATCGTGTTTGATTTTATATAACTGCACAACTAGAATTATCATAGTAATAATTTGCCGCATTAAATAGGAACGTTTTTCTATAAAAACAATGACATTCAGCCCTTACTTTTGAATTTCCTTGGCCAGCCAAAGTTTCTTATCATTAGTTCTGTGAATGGCAGCGGTGCTAACTTTTCAAGCAAATTATCTTCTTGCGTATGGTCAGCTAATTGCCAGGCACACTTTGAGCTTCTTCTTCAGAATGTTAACTCCCTCTCTGAATACCGATCTGCTATAGTCTGCTCCTATAGAGCAGACGAGAGATGCCAATGCCTGCCTGGCTGGCAGAGGAGTTGTTTTTCTCCATATTTTATTAATCAAGTATATACATGTGGTCAGTTTGGTTAGGTTACATTCTACATGTACAGTAATCCGTTACAATTACTAGTTACCTGTCCAGAATTGTAATCAGTGACGTAATTTTTGGATTACAAACTCAGTAACATAATCTGATGACTTTTAGTTACTTTTAGAGTACTTTCCCTTTAAGAGGCATTAGAAGAAGACAAAAAGGATCCATCAAACGCATTTGGTGTGTCATCATAGTGGTTTCTGACCTGTGGTCAGACTCACTCAGGTGGAACAAACTTAAACTTCCGCCTTTTTTCAATGCTGAATTGAATGTCAGCATTGATAAAACAGAAATGTGTCATAATTTTTTTAACAAAGTAATCCAAGAAGTAATCATCTAGTTTTTCAAAAGTATCTGTCATCTGATTACAATATTTTTGCTGGTAAGGTAACTGGTAACAGTTTTTTTGTAACCAGATTACATGTAATCAGTTACTCCCAAACACTGCATGTGGATTACAGATATATGAGATCAAAGTTTCAGAGAATAGACTCAGGCAGGGCTGGCGTTAGAACGAATCAGTTGGATGGGCCTTTGATTTCCATAGGCGGGCAAGTTTTTTCACGGGACCTTCTATGTGTGCACGCGCTTGCCTATAACTTCCATCTTCAACTTCCATCTTCAACTAAGTAAAATACATAGGCCTAAAGCCGACTAATTAAAAATGTAGGAACTATCCTGATGAAAATTCTGGTTCTTTCAATCACATTCATCTCTTTAATCCACCTGTCTTCCTCCCTTTCTATCTGTCTTGACTTGAGCTATTGCTAGTGAAGTGCAACATTGTGTAAAATCATCACTGGAAATATTTTTCAAATACTGAGGAACTATTATTCGCAAAGAATGTTAAATAAACAGGCTTCGTTGACTTGTGTGAGGCGAAAGGAAAATGACTAAGTAGCTCTGTTTATTAGTGGTGTACGTGGTGAGTTAAGACAATGAGAAATCAGACATTGCCAAATGGGAACTTTCCTTCATATGCATGCATTCTGGCGAGAGACGCACCATATCTTCGCCACACACCCCTCCCCTTCTTCTTGATGCAACATTTTAAATTATACTCAAGACACATTATCTTCACACATATTTTAAACGCTTTTCACTGACAGCCGCAACTCAATCAGCTAGACCTATTGCCACGCACACTATCCAAATTGCGGGCTTCCCATACACACTTGTGATTTGAAACAATCCACAGCTATTTTTTTAAAAAGAAGCTAATGATCACGATCCCTGGTGAAGTATTTTGAATGATTTTCTTTAAACAGGATTCATTATATAATTTTGGCAAAACATACATTTACTTTAGGGCAATCCAGCATCCTAACAGTGCACTGTGCACCCGCCGACAATTCGCAAGAGGCTGAAACCAGAGATCTGTATATAATGACGAGATGCTCATGACTCTGCCCTAACAATGGGAGTCATTGTCCCAAAGGCGGGAAGGCAGGCGACAAGCTTAGGTCTGCATATTATTCCCATAGAAATGAATTGGGCTTATTCTGGACAGATTTTGGCGAGAGTGAGCCCTCTCGTGTCACCTCTTCCTCTCTGCTGAAACTATACAGTGCCCCTCTATATGTAGCCCATGTGTCTGATGCTGTCTGGCCAGAAATAGTATGACATGCCATACTCTTTTGGTCCAGACAGCATCAGACACATGATCTACACACACAGAGCAGCGCTGTTTCTCTCGCTCTGATGTTTTAACTGAGATTGATGCGTCTTTCTGTCGGCGTGCGTCTCAGTCAAATAAATGGTCAATATTTCAATATTTTATTTGGATGGGCAAGGAGGTACGGTATGGCCCATAACGCCGTCTCTGGACTCAAGAATAATCTGTGGCTATATAAAGCTGTCCATTCTTACATTTCTCTCCCTATACCTGAAAATCCATTCTACTAATGGCTGTGTGAAGAGGTGATTGAGGTGTCATGGAGCAAAAGCAGGTTAATCCGCTATAGGCACATTTAACATCAGGATGTCACACTATTCAGTATTTAGTGTTATATTCTGTTGCAGAAACTCTCATGCATGACACAGGTGCTATTTCTGTGTTGTGCCCAATTATCAGCTATTAGTTAGCTGCAAGAATCATCACTTCTACACTTAATTGGACTAAAGACACACATGGCTTGCACAGTGAGCTCTGTGACTGGATGATATGCTTTTAACATAGTGATTTACTGGTAAAGTACTAACCCATTAATTTAAAATGATAAATATCAGCAGCACATTTTGGTGATGATGATCGTCCTTGATATAATTTTCTTCATTACATCAACAATTTCGTCCTCCATGGGACCATGTCAGCCATGTCATCAGGGGGAATCTGACATCTTTCAGCTGACACAAAAGCAACAAGCCTCTGTGTGGCAGACTGAAACATATTCAAAATATATTATAAGGGTAAGGTATCTCATTCCATCTGCATCAGGATCATTCGTGTGACATTTTATTAAAGTAGGATAGGGTGCATCAGGATAATTCGTTTGACATTTTATCAAAGTAGGATAGGGTGACATTCAGCCTTGCTGTAGTCTTAAGATAATATCACTGGAATCACATGCAATTTCACCTACTGCGTATACACTAGTCAATATCACTATTTTTCTATCTATCTATCTATCTATCTATCTATCTATCTATCTATCTATCTATCTATCTATCTATCTATCTATCTATCTATCTATCTATCTATCTATCTATCTATCTATCTATCTATCTATCTATCTATCTATCTATCTATCTATCTATCTATCTATCTATCTATCTATCTTATCTATCTATCTATCCTATAACGTTAGTGAGTCATACTCACTGTAGATATCTGCCTGCATGTCTTTCCTCTTTCCTCCCACATTGTGACCTGTAGTACATAAAGAGAAAGTGCACAACAGGTAGAGTACAACTGACAGTGAAGTGGGCAAATGCAATATTATGTCCTGAACTGGCAATGATAATACATACAGTAGAACAGCATTACATTTCCTCTCCTCTCTCTCTGTCCATAACTAGGGCTAGGCACATTGACTTTCTCCCTCTCTCTCTACCCTCACTCCCCTTTTCCCTCTCTCAACCCTTCGTCTCGCTCTCTCTCTCAACCCTTCGTCTCTCTCTCTCTCTCTCTCTCTCTCTCTCTCTCTCTCTCTCTCTCTCTCTCTCTCTCTCTCTCTCTCTCTCTCTCTCTCTCTATCTCCCTCCTCTCTCCATCTCCATTTCCATCTCCATCCCCTCTCTCCCCCTCTACCCTCTCTCTCCTCTGTGAACCTGCCTTGGGACTAATTAGAGGGAAGCAGAGAGTTGCGGAATGTTGGAGTCAGAGTGCTGCTGCTGACACTGGGCTGAGGCTATGGTTGCAGATCTGGTTTCAAATACTATTTGAAATCATTATAAATACTTCAGCTGGACTTGATCGAGCTTGCCTGGCGCAATAAAACCAATAGAATAGTCGCAAAACTGCAAACCATTTGGCATTCCATGTATGCAGACTAAAGCAAACGCTAAAAGTATTTGAAAGATTTCGAATAGTATTTGAACCCAGGTCTGTGTGGCTTGCTATGGCTGAGGCAGGGGCTGAAGGGAGAAAGTGGGTTATTATAGCCTGGCTGGCCCACAGCCTCAAAACAACAGAACAGAACAGCAGCAGCCTTTACTTCACTATTCATCTGTATGCTTCTTTCATGTCTCTCTCCACAAACGAAAAGCAAAAGTTGGTACCTGAGAGAATTCTTAAAGTTTTGTGACACAAGGTTGTTGTTTGCATTTGGGTAGCACTGTGTGGGGTGTCCTATGTTAGGGTTAGGCACACCAGGGGGTTTCAGAGTAAAGCCTGAAGCCATGAAGTCAGTCGTAGAGTCAAGCATGAATCAATATTGCATTATATTTTAAGATAGAAAAGCGCATTCAAATGAACCTGCACAAAGTATATAAAAGGTATTTATTTTCTCATTTGCTTATTAATTCAGGCGGACAAATAAATTATATTTTTAAATGTCGTCAATACATTCCTAGATTTTCTTGTCTTGTCTAGACTACTCACATCATGCCATTTCTAATGTAGTAGAGCTGAGTCTAATAAGTCAAATTTAGGCTTGGTGCTGGATCTGCAGATACACGCTAGGTAGCCTCCCATGATATTCTACTGCATTGATTATTTAGACCCTGATTACAATGATACAGAGCTCATATTTCCAGGGTTTTGCTTTGATATTGATTGACTGTAGAAATTCTCCAATAGGTGTGGACCAAGACACCTGCATATTTGATGCTATGAGTATTTAGTTTAACCAGAGTACGAAGAACGACAGATTTATGAGCCAATCAGTAAGCAGTTACCTCAAACGCAACAAAATAAACCAACCAAAAACATTGACTTAAAATCAATGTAGAGAACCACAATTACCCAATTAGTACAAGCACAACAGAAGACAATGGTAGAGCAGAACAGTGTACTGAGTGATACCCCCAGCTAGCCACTACTAACCAGGTATTGAGGTAGAGAAGACAGAACCAAAGAGGCAGAATAGAAGAGTGAGTAACAGAAGCAGCAGTAGGATCCAGGCAGTGACCTGCGCTGGGATCAGTACTGCATGGGCAGGGGGAAATGAGAGGTGAGGAACACAACCAGAATGAATGGAGATAAGAGCCGGGTCAGGTGGGGGGAAATGGATGGTATGTAAAAACCGCCGGCAGCCGCTGACCCCAGATCAGAGGTAGGCAAGCAGGGAAAAATGAAACGTGACTAATGGCACCAGCGGTGGATGACCTGAGATCAGAAGCAGTAACAGAGAAGACGTGACCTGAATGATGTGGAGGGGAGGCCGTAGATGAGGACAGGCCCCCTGGAAGGGAGATAGATGCAAAATAACAGTCTGAAGGCTCCTACTGTCTGCGACATAACAACACAGCCTCCCACAGCACCTGGAGGACAGACATTGTGAAATAGCGTCTAATAGACAGTTGGTTTAACATACACAAACACCGTTTTTACCCAGTCAAACACAACATAATAATACATAATTAAACAATGCTTGAAAAGTCAATCATTAAGGCTAAACATAAACAAGTGGTTATATGAGGGCAGTGGTGCATTGATAGACCCAGTAAGCATTACAGAGTATTACATGTAATTCACATGAAGATCTCATTATGTGGGAGCTTGTTTCAAGCATATTAACAACCGTAAACAGAATTAATTGAACGGATTGATTTCCCCTATTCTACGAGTAACCATGACCAGTGTTGATAAAGTGGACATGACAAGCCGTGGTGGATAAGAACTCATTCACCCTCATTTTCCCCCTACTTTCCTCTCTTTCAATCTCTCTCCCACTCTCCTTCTATTCTTTAAAATGAAATGCCATTCTGCATTAGTAAGTGAATTGTTGAGACTGATGGTTTTTGAGGGTCTAGGAGCCGGCTTAGATGAGAGTAAAAGAAAGTGTGAATATGTGTGTGTGTGTATTGGTAGGTGAGGGGTAGAGAAAAGAGAGGGAGAGAGAAGAGAGAGAGAGACTTGTAAAGCAACACAGTTCATGAAAAATGCATGGAGGTTGCAGTGTCAGTTTGCTAGAGCAGGCACTGCAGAAAAAGCACAGACAGTGCTCTGAACTGAGTATCTCCCCCGACTACATTCACATTTACCTGTCTGTCTGTCCACGCTCCCCCTTTCAAATCCTAGCCTACTTTAGCTCCTATCACAACTAGCTTTCCTCATAGTTTTATTAGTAAACAGGAAAGTTTCTTTCTCATTGCTATACATATACCTGTAAAAAATCTGATAAAGTCTCTGCAGAATCAACAAAATGGCAACGGTTTCGTAGTAGCCTTCTTTCTCTTCCTCTGCACGTTGGAAGGAGTGGTGTGGAGTTGCAGATTCAAACTAAGTTGTGACCTTGAGAAGATGTAGGCTAATTCAAGGCTGACATGTTCAGGGTGAATAATTGAAATTGGCATTACTTCAATCAGCACGTGTTGACATTGGACCACTGCTGTGGTAAGAATAGTCCTGCTGCTTCCTAGATCACTTCTCGCTGTCATCAAACCTCCACATTGCTAAAACCTTTAGTTGGCTTTGGTTTGTGGTTTATACAGACCCCCTCTTGGCCACCATATTCACACACATGGCACGGATACACACACACACATCAGACACACACATCAGATATCAGACACACACACACACACACACACATTCCCTATCTCTATCTGCCCAGTGTTCCTTTAAAGATGGAGCCTGGCTTTAGAAGGACCAGAAAGCACTGCCTAGCTTATCTCTGGACAGCATAAAGAAACCTCATGCTAATTCCTCCGCAGATAAATTGAAAGATTTCGAACATACTTTTTCTCTTTCTCTATGTCATTTCAACCTCTGGCAATTTACAACTTTGTTAGTTATTTTGAAAACTTTCTCGAGATAACAACTAAGCAAAACAAGGTTAGACATTGACACATGGTTACATATCGACAAAAAAACAGAGTAGTAAAAGAAACAGGCTGGTTTTGTATCCGTCAATTAAGTTGGCATTAATAAGGAAATGCGTGGTTGTTCCAATATTGTAGCTTAATGGACTTTATGTGTAAAACATTATCATTAACCTTTACGGACCAAATAATGATTATCCACACCTCTTTGATAATGTATATAATAAATTATCAACCCTGCAAGCAATTCAAGACTCTATTATTATGGTGGGAGATTATAATACCATTTTAAATAGCTCAATGGACCGTAAAGGAAATCACACTACAAACAATCACCCTCATGCTCTTAAGGAAATCATGAATGTCATGGATACATTAGAACTAGTAGATATATGGAGGCTTAAATATCCTGATCTAGTGAGATATACATGGCGGAGACTCAATCAAGCTAGTCGTCTTGACTTCATTCTTATGTCATTCTCGTTGGCACCAAAAGTTTAAAAAGTGTTGATAGGGGACAGAATGCGGTCGGACCATCATATAATTGGCATTTACATTACTCTTATTGGATTTCCACGTGGGCGAGGATATTGGAAATGTAATAAAAGCCTATTGGATGATAACTTGTTTTTAACTAGGACAGAGGAATTCATAACTGATTTTTTCCGACATAACATAGGTGCAGCAAATCCCCTTATTGTATGGGACACCTTTAAATGTGCCTTTAGAGGCCATGCAATTCAGTACTCATCTCGAAAACAAAAGCAATTTAGATCAAAAGAGTCCATATTAACAAAGGAAATAGAAGGTCTAACAGAACAGATAGATAGCAATAAAAACTGTAACATAGAGGCTCAAAATAAATTAGAGCAACACAAAAAGAAATGGAGAAACTTATTCAACACAGATCAAGTGTAATATATTATAAAAAATAAAGCAAACTGGATGGAATACGGGGAAAAATGCACCAAATTCTTTTTTAATCTTCAGCATAGGAATGCTACCAAAAATAATTTACTGAAACTGGTTACAAATGACGGCGTCACCCATGATTCACCAAATTATATTTTGAAGGAGGAAACAAAGTACTTTAAGCATATGTTTTCGTTTCAGTCGCCTCCTTCTCCTCTAACTGAAGCTAATTGTAGAGATTTTTTTCTATTGATAATGTAAAATTAACAGCCAAACAGAAAGACTCATGTGAAGGTGAAATTACAGAGGAGGAACGTCTGGATGCAATTAAATACTTTAAGTCCGGGAAAACTCCAGGGTTGGATGGCATTCCAGTCGAGGTATCCCAAACCTTTTTTGATATACTCAGAGGACCATTATTAGCATGTTTTAACAACTCCTATGTAAATGGTAGATTATCAGACACTCAAGAAGAAGGTCTGATTTCATTATTACTGAAACAGGATACAAGTGGAAAATACAAAGATCCAGTCCATTAAAAAAATTGGAGGCCCCTTACACGTCAGTGTTGTGATGCAAAAATTCTAGCAAAATGTATAGCTCATAGAATTAAAAAGGTATTGTCGGACATTATTCATTCTAATCAGACAGGTTTTTTACATGAAAGATACATTGGAGATAATATAAGGCAAGTACTGGAAACAATAGAACACTGAAAAATCTGGGAAACCAGGCCTGCTATTGATAGCAGACTTCGAAAAGGCATTTGATAAAGTACGACTGGGGTTTATATATAAATGCCTGGAGCATTTCAATTTTGGATAATCTCTTATAAAATGGGTTAAAATCATGTATAGTAACCCAAGGTGTAAAATAGTAAATAATGGCTATTTCTCAGTAAGTTTTAAACTGTCAAGAGGAGTGAAACAAAGTTGTCCACTATCGGCATATCTATTTATTATGGCCATCGAGATGTTAGCTATTAAAATCAGATCCAACAATAATATCAAAGGATTATAAATCCAGGGCTTAAAAACAAAAGTGTCATTGTATGCTGATGATTCATGTTTTCTTTTAAATCCACAACTTTAATCCTTCCACAGCCTCATAGAGGATCTAGATACATTTTCTTACAACCAAATTATGATAAATGTACTATATTACATATTGGATCACTGAAAAATAAAAATGGTACATTACCATGTAGTTTACCAATAAAATGGTCTGATGGTGATGTGGATATACTCGGAATACATATCCCAAATTAAATAAATGATCTCACTCCAATACATTTTAATAGAAAGTTAGCAAAAATAGATAAGATTTTGCTACCATGGAAAGGTAAATACCTGTCAATTTGTTGAAAAATCACCTTGATTAACTCTTTAGTATTATCTCAGTTTACCTATTTGCTTATGGTCTTGCCTACGCCTAGCGAACAGTTGTTTAAATTATATGAGAAAAAAATATTCCATTATATTTGCAACGGCAAGCCAGACAAAATTAAACGGGCCTATTTGTATAATGAATATGAATTCGGAGGATATAAATGATTAAATATTAAAGCATTAGACCTATCACTAAAAGCTTCAGTCATACAAAAGTTATACTTAAATCCGAACTGGTTCTCTAGTAAATTAGTAAGATTGTCTCACCCAATGTTCAAGAATGGCCTTTTTCCCTTTATACAGATTACAAACTCACACTTTCAGTTATTTGAAAAGGAAATAATCTCAGAAATATCACTATTTCTAAAACAAGCCATAGAAAGTTGCTTGCAAATTCAATTTAATCCTCCAAAAACGACAGAACAAATAATGCAACAAATATTGTGGTTAAACTAAAATATACTAATTGATAAAAAACTTCTTTTTTTTTACAAGAAAAAGGTATAATCTTCGTAAATGATATCATCGGTAGGACTGGTGGAGTTATGTCGCACATGCAGCTAACAAAAACATATGGAAATGTCTGCTCTACCCAAAATTACAACCAAATAATTGCAGCATTACCGCAAAAATGGAAGAGGAAAGTGGAAGGGGGAAAATGTAAGGAATTTGTCTGTCGGCCTTGCATTAAAGAACATAATTGGTTAATGAAAACTGTGATAAAGAACAAAATATACCAGTTTCATTTAAGGACCAAAGGATTGACAGCCGTCCCATATAGATTGCAAAGTAGTTGGGAAGAGATTTTTGACGTACCGATCCCATGGCATAGTGTTTATGAACTGATACGCAAAACGACGCCAGATTCAAAACTTTGCATTTTTTAATTTAAATTATTATATAAAATTATTGCTACCAATAGAATGTTATTTATATGGGGGATACAATCTTCCCAGCTCTGCAAATTTTGCTGCGAAGAGACAGAATCATTAGATTCAGGACGTGTACTCCGAGCATGTGCTGACCAACTGGCAAGTGTCTTCACTGACATTTTCAACATGTCCCTGACTGAGTCTGTAATACCAACATGTTTCAAGCAGACCACCATAGTCCCCGTGCCCAAGGACTCTAAGATAACCTGCCTAAATGACTACCGACCCGTAGCACTGACGTCTGTAGCCATGAAGTGCTTTGAAAGGCTGGTCATGGCTCACATCAACAGCATTATCCCAGAAACCCTAGACCCACTCCAATTTGCATACCGCCCCAACAGATCCACAGATGATGCAATCTCTATTGCACTCCACACTGCCCTTTCCCACCTGGACAAGAGGAACACCTACGTGAGAATGCTATTCATTGACTACAGCTCAGCATTCAACACCATAGTGCCCTCTAAGCTCATCACTAAGCTAAGGATCCTGGGACTAAACACCTCCCTCTGCAACTGGATCCTGGACTTCCTGACGGGCCGCCCCCAGGTGGTAAGGGTAGGTAACAACACATCTGCCACACTGATCCTCAACACGGGGGCCCCTCAGGGGTGCATGCTCAGTCCCCTCCTGTACTCTCTGCTCACCAATGACTGCATGGCCAGGCACGACTCCAACACCATCATTAAGTTTGCCGACGACACAACATTGGTAGGCCTGATCACCGACAACGATGAGACAGCCTATAGGGAGGAGGTCAGAGACCTGGCCGTGTGGTGCCAGGACAACAACCTCTCCCTCAACGTGACCAAGACAAAGGAGATGATTGTGGACTACAGGAAAAAAAAGAGGACTGAGCACGCCCCCATTCTCATCGACGGGGCTGTAGTGGAACAGGTTGAGAGCTTCAAGTTCCTTGGTGTCCACATCACCAACGAACTATCATGGTCCAAACACACCAAGACAGTCGTGAAGAGGGCACGACAAAGCCTATTCCCCCTCAGGAGACTGAAAAGATTTGGCATGGGTCCTCAGATCCTCAAAAAATTCTACAGCTGCACCATCGAGAGCATCCTGACTGGTTGCATCACCGCCTGGTATGGCAACTGCTTGGCCTCCGACCGCAAGGCACTACAGAGAGTAGTGCGTACGGCCCAGTACATCACTGGGGCCAAGCTTCCTGCCATCCAGGACCTCTATACCAGGCGGTGTCAGAGGAAGGCCCTCAAAATTGTCAAAGACTCCAGCCACCCTAGTCATAGACTGTTCTCTCTGCTACCGCACGGCAAGCGGTACCGGAGTGCCAAGTCTAGGTCCAAAAGACTTCTCAACAGCTTCTACCCCCCAAGCCATAAGACTCCTGAACAGCTAATTATGGCTACCCGGACTATTTGTACTGCCCCCCCACCCCATCCTTTTTACACTGCTGCTACTCTGTTAATTATTTATGCATAGTCACTTTAACTCTACCCACATGTCCATATTACTTCAACTACCTCAACTAGCCGGTGCCCCCGCACATTGACTCTGCACCGGTACCCCCTTGTATATATAGCCTCCCTACTGTTATTTTATTTTACTTCTGCTCTTTTTTTTTCTCAACACTTTTTTTGTTGTTGTTTTACTTTTACTTTTTTTGTTAAAAATAAATGCACTGTTGGTTAAGGGCTGTAAGTAAGCATTTCACTGTAATGTCTGCACCTGTTATATTCGGCGCATGTGACCAATACAATTTGATTTGATTGATTTGATTTGATCATTTGTTTTGGTACTGTCCATTTGTAGCTTGTTTTTGGACACTGGAGCTAACCCTGCAGATAGCATTACTGGGTGATCTGAAAAGTCATAGTCAATCGATCAATAATATAATAATACTTTTAGCAACATTTTTATTTTCAATTTACAATCTGTAGAAACAATGAGATGTAAAACATCACAGTACAGTTGAAAAATATATGGCAAATATAAATCTAATATGGATGGTGTTAAGAGATAGATGGGTGGTGTTGAATAATAATAATAATATGCCATTTAGCAGACGCTTTTATCCAAAGCGACTTACAGGCATGTGTGCATACATTTTCACGTATGGGTGGTCCCGGGGATCGAACCCACTACCCTAGCATTACAAGCGACATGCTCTACCAATTGAGCTACAGAGGACCACAATGGAGTTGAAGGATGGGACTAATAACAACTAACAACAACTAATAACAACAAGATAACTAATAATGTAAGCATACTGTGTCCATAATAAGTATATAGGTTATAGGTTGAGAGCTTTTGTGAAAGAGCACAGTTAGAAAGATATGGCATATAGAAGCAAACCGGATGGACATCATGAAAATGATCGGAGAGATTGAGGGTAGAGGAAGTTCAGGAGTAAAAACATTTGCGAGAAGAAAAAAAACAAATGGGGGATTGGAAGTGATGCAGACAATTACATTGATGGAAGTTACAATCTATCTGCAATATTAAAGCTGATCTACCCCCTATAATAAAAAATAAAAATAAAAAAATCTTTTTTTTTAGCAATGGATGGGGATGCTGGATGAATAATTCAACCTTTCCCTTTGAAACACTGGGCCTTTAATCACTGCCAAAAAAAACTCTCTGATCCTGGTCAAGACACAACAACAGATTTGATTTTGAACCACCGCTAAGTTTCAAAGGAGTGTGTTTTTTCTATCTGCATAATGTGCTATAGCGTACCTACCTTGCATGTGTTGTAATCCCTCCAAAGCAAACAAAAACATATCTAGTTTATAATTTCTTATTTTTTTCAGGTAAAGTTCAGGTTTTTCTGAGGTTTCTTTATTACCTCTCTTCAATCTCCTGCTCTACACCCCTGTCCTTTCCTCCTGGCGAGAGGTGAGCAGCGAGGCTGCTAATCGAAATGACACTTACGGCTCCGACATGGCCTGACCTCATCTGTGGCAGCAAAATCATCTCTGTTGGTCCGGCAGCCCCTCACTCTTAAAACCTAGACTGCATCTGACACTGTCTGCTCCATGCAGAGAGACACGGGGCATGGGGAGACGGAGGGATCTGACGCTAAAATGACTGCTTCCGTCTGCTCAGTTTTGTTCTCCTCCATCAGCGTCTGTCCATCCTGCAGAAAGTCAAAGAGTGATAGAGACAGTTAAGAGAAAGGAGAAAGTGAGAGAATAACCTGTCGGGCTGAGAAAGAAACCAGCGCTGAATTCTAAAGTATCAGATCTGCACTCTGCAATGTTCTTTACTTTGTAGGCAGCTCAGGAGCAGCGTAGTCTTCAGAGGTGACCAGAACACGTTCAAAGCCTCTTTCCTCACTGAGCGTTACCTCACCCAAGGAGGCACATTTTAGCATTAGCCGAGCTAATTCAGCTTTAAAAATGGAGGTGCAACACTAGCTTGACACTGGCTCTCTGCACTGATCCACTGGTATCATCTTATTTCCCAAGCTGATCTTCATTTACTGGGACCAATAAAGGGAGCTACAGTATATGAGACAGAGCTGGCGGAGGCTTCTCTGTGAGCCAGTATTAAACCCCTCTGAGACTAGTCGACTAGCTGCTGGCGGAGGCTTCTCTGTGAACCAGTATTAACCCCCCCTAAGACTAGTCGACTAGCTGTATCCTGTCTGAGCTGCAGACAGAGGAGAAAATACTCCTTATCGCAGTTCAATCTCTCCACCAAGCGTCGACACCACTGCTAAAGCCAATGTGACTTAGTCATTCATTCTCTGGTCTCAGTACGACCATGTTTGTTCATTAAAGTGAAAGGGTGAATCGACAGAAAATTTCCAGCGACACAAAAGACAGAGAAAATAAAGAGGGATTTTTCAACAAGAAGGACAATTCACAACATGGTAATGGGACTCCCTGAGATAGGGTCAAAGTGCAGCTAGATAGAGTGCTTTTGGCCATGGGAGGGGGTGGCATGGCTCTACCTGCTGGGAAATACACAACAACAGGGAGTCCCAATGAAATGCAAGAGAAAAATAGAGGACGAAAATGAAAGGCGTGTGAAGAACAAAACCCTCTGCTCCGTTAAGACCTAATGGTTAAGACATCACCATGGGAAACTAGAGACCACGGAGAGCCAGACTGGGGCGCCTGGAGAGCCAGACCGGGGTGCCTGGAGAGCCAGATTGGGGCGCCTGGAGAGCCAGACCGGGGCGCCTGGAGAGCCAAACCGGGGTGCCTGGAGAACCAAACCGGGGCGCCTGGAGAGCCAGACCGGGGTGCCTGGAGAACCAAACCGGGGCGCCTGGAGAGCCAGACCGGGGTGCCTGGAGAGCCAGACCGGGGCGCCTGGAGAGCCAGACCGGGGTGCCTGGAGAGCCAGACCGGGGTGCCTGGAGAGCCAGACCGAGGTGCCTGGAGAGCCAGACCGGGGTGCCTGGAGAGCCAGACCGGGGCGCCTGGAGAGCCAGACTGGTGCGCCTGCGTGTCAAACTACCCTCAGTCTGAAGTCAAACATGCAGGGAGGAACAGTGATAGATTAATTTGAAATCACCCCACAGGTAGAACACTTGAAAAAGGCACTTACAATAATAACGGCAGGTCAATTTCATCAAGCAAACTGACAGCCTTCTATATACTTCAGATCAGTATTTCTCTAGGGGCTAAATCTCTCCTCTTTATGTTATTGTAATGTGCTTTTAATTTGATTGATGGTGTGCTTGTCAACTCCTGAGGCCCCTGGGGGGGAGGTACCACTTTCCAGCAAGCCTGCTAATGGACAGCTTCAGAGCTGTATGTCACAACAGTGACATACCTACGCCTCCATAGGGAATGAGAGAGAGAGAGAGAGAAAGAGAGAGAAAGAGAGAGAGATATAGAGAGAGAAACAGAGAGAGAGAGAGAGAGAGAGAGAGACTCTCTCCAGGCGAGGTGGCGATACCTTCAGATTTCTGTAAAGAGAGAACAAAATGACTACAATACTGTACATGATACAGCACCGATAAAAGAAACAGTGATCTGATCATTTCAACAGTATATGATACAATACATTTGTTTCAGACAGCGTCATTTTAGGATTCAGTAATTCTGGTGTTCTGTTGATGGGAGTTTATGGGAGTAATAGAATTAGGCAGGTGGCCATGTGCTAGGAACAACTGAGACTAGAGAATGGCATCAAATCTGCTGCATTCTGCAATGCTTTAGAGCTGCATATGAACTAAGGACATAGTAGTTTCTAAGTGTATGCCTGTCTGTAATTCCTTGGATGCTGAACTAATTTCAAAGAGCCAGACAGAGAAAAACAAGACAAACAGATTTAGCAAAAAATGTTTAATCTCTCCTTGATGCGTGTTTATTTACAAGTAATAAATCTGCAAAATAGGAAAGAGCAGAATATTTACACGAGCATGAAACAGCCAACCTGTCACAGTTGCTTCAAGTCTGAAACTCTTAAAAAGGTATCAGAATTCATAAAGTATTACAACTCTTTAGTTTCTATTTTTAAATCTGTCTAGATATTTTAATGTCTGATCCTAAGCCTTTTTAAATTTACTTTGAAAAAGGGAACTGCTTTCCAATATGCCAAAACAAACCAAACGAGGGAATCAGGATGACAGGGATATAAGTTGTTCAGTGGCGTGGCAGAGGGGGAAACCTGTGACAGTGTTATGAGTGGTCATGGTCAGGTGGTGGAATGTGGGTAATGGAGGGGTCATAGAGGGTTGTGGGAAGGAGAGGGAGGGGAGCGAGGGGAGGGGAGGGGGAGCTGACAAGGCACTCAGTGCAAAGTGAAAGCTCTGTGTTCATCAAACAGCATCTGGATCTCTCCCTCTGGCTTTCCTTTCTGTCTTCCACCCAACTCACAAAGGCAGACAGAACAGACAAAATAAGTAGCGATTACTTCAAAGGAGTTCTGTAGAAAAGTAGTTTTCTTTTCATCTTTACACAACAAGTGGCATAGTAAAATAAAATAACAACAACACAAAAGATAACATGAGAGACCATCTGCCCCAGTACTTACAATATAACTTGTTTCATACTCTACAGAGTGACTTTACAGATTACCACATTAATCCATAATCCCGCCAAGATGCTAATCATCATCATCATCCAAAAACCTTCCACTTAAATAACAGAAGAGAAAAACTACATAAAAGCAGGAGAACCGCCCTGAGACTTTATAATGCAACCAGCTGTTTTACAATCAGTTATCAAAGCCTAGCTTGTGTGAGGCAGGAGGAAGGCAGCACACAGAAACATTTTCCATCCACTAAACACAGAAACATTTTCCATCCACTAAACAAATACGGGAGACAAATGTGCACAATCAGGTAATAAAAGATGCTTAAACAGAAGAACAGTGGCAGAGCAAAACCATCACAAATCATCACAAATAGGGTGAATGAACAGAAAAGTGGTCAATGCCGACCCTCCACTACGAGAGGCCTTCTCTTGGTATGGGAAAAGCCAGTAACCGGCAGATAACCCTGTTTAAGTTGAGTTTCATAAACTACTCTATACGCCCTGCTCTCAGATATCAAGCATAGAGTACAGTCCAGCCCTATGTGTTTGGTTGGGAGGGGAGGGAGGGTTTGGTGGAAGGGTGGGGTGTACCGTATAGAAATACCTTAATTGAGTTGCCAACGTTAGGACAGGACTGGGCTGAAGAGTAGAAACTAGAGGGGGTTGATATTGGAGGATGACCAAGAGAGAAGGATGAGAGTAAAAGCCCTGGAGGAGACTAAGGTGAATATTAAATATCCATATATTTTCTGAAATGTAAATGCCTATCCAAATATATGATGTGTTATTGAGACCTGATCCCAATTGATTAGGATATATTAGAATATCACACCAAACAGAACAATAATAAATAAATAAACTTTTCATTTTCATTAAATCCCACCATCTTTGTTGAAGCCTGATGTAGGATAGATGGATGGACAGATGGCCCAAGGTTACATATCACATCTCTAGCCTGTGTGATCCACACGGCTCTCACCAGAGAACTGACCTAAATATTTCAGAGGTTTCTCAAACATTTAGCTGTTTTTTTTTTTGCCTCCATCTCTCCTTTAATCTCAGAGGACGAGGGGGAAGGAATTATGCTTTTTTTTTTTTATGACCGAAAGGGAATCGATGCAACATATTAAAGGGAGACAATGCATTTCACAAAGGTATCCGATTTCTGAGGAAACAAAAACCGTCAACCAGTTAAAAAACACACAAAGATTGCGCTACATTTCATTATCTTGTCACATCACAGATGCTTGCATTTCAACATATTTGTCTGTTTTTTCATCTTCACAGCAGACTAAAAAAACAAAGAAAAGACAATACTGAATGTTCACCTTCCTTGGCGCTTCAAAACTCCTATTTTTTCTTTTGGATGACACTCGTCACAGATGACGTTACAGAACATAAGGGAAACCCTGGGAGAGTCTACTCTGCTAGCACAACCACTGTTTGGTTTCTGCAGAGTACAAAGAAAACAACTCATACAACTTTCACCACATCAACAACAAAAATTAAACCATCTTTTTAATTACAATAAAATAGAACTGTTGAATGTTGAAGTCACTAGAGTGACAATTCTTGCTCTCATGAGGGGCTAAAATCAGGAGGGATTACTCTTCACTCAAAGCTTTACTTAAAAACGTTGTCTGCAAACCTCTACCTCAGTGTCCACCATGACAGTCTTAACACAGTGATCTATCTGAGGGAAGGGGACAGCGGGAAAACTTCAGGAAGGCTTTGAAAGGGTAGTGGGTGAATTAAACCTTTGCTACATTTAGCCCAATGAATCCTTCTGTGGAGTCTGACTTTTGTGGAACAGCAAAGCCCAGAATATCACAGTACCTTAAGCCATGATATTTGCCTCCCAAAAAACCTTGACGTCCCAGAACAAAAGTAATCTACTTCATTGTGGTCCGGAGCCTGTGCACAGAGGCGTGCATGGTGGTGGATGCAACCAAGAGGGCAGCTCATTCAGGTGTCTGTGAATGTGAGGTTGTCAACACAGGAGGCTGTTTTTCGCTCAGAGTGGTATAACAAAAAACAAGCCTTTGGTTTTTCTAAAAGCCACAATAGCACTGGTAGTATTAAATACAGGAATAACATACCAGTTTTTCCAGTACCATTAAAACAAATGTTCTCCCAAGACGGGAAAGTCCCCAAGACCTAACGATTTGTTGACTTGCTACTAATATTGTTTTGTCATTTAACCTTTTTTTTTTTACTTTACTCTCACCTTCAGTCACTAGGCATGACAACATTTGAATCATAGCACATTTTATCTAAAGAAAAAGTATTTGCACTAAACAACATTTAAATAAAACATGGCACAGGACAAGTTTTCATAGTTCAGTCTTTGAAATCTCAAATCCTTTTCTTTCAAAGTATTTTGTACATTAAAATGGAAAACTTTTGACTATTTTCATTTGTTTCTTTAAAAATGAAGTTGTATTTATATATCTATATATATATTTATATCCTCTTCTTTTGATTTAGCTTTTTTGTAAATTGTGCAAATTCAGCAGTAACACAAGTGGCACACCGCTGGAGAGAGTAGGCTGTTGTTAAACACAAGATCAACAACTAAATCAACCAAATCGAAAATAAAATAGATTTGAAAATCAAACCGACGTCCATGAAAGTCTGCTGACGCGTCAGAAGCGTCCATGAGGGGGAGGGGGGCTTTATAAATGAAGTCCTTTCTCCATTGCCCCCCTTATATATATATATATATATATATATATATCTCCTGGCTTCTTTAACCAGCTGCTTCACAGTCGCTGTCCTGTGTGTGGGTAGATGAATCAACACGGAAGACAAACTGAAACCAGTGATGAAGACCGCGATGATAAGACACTTTCTTGGGGCGACAGATGGACGTTAAATGTTTATAAATGAGGGGTTGTTTGGATTGGCCTAACTCTGGTGGGTCTCCAGTGTACTGCTTGTGTCCTTGCAGTCCTTACTCGTTGTGTTGGGGTCAGGAGCTGGGGTCAGTGAGAGAAGGCCTAGCTGCTACCGTCTCCAAACCTCAGTTGCAGGCCGTTCCTCAGCTGGCCAGGGCCATGGTGTCGATGACCTGCTCCAGCTTACTACGCAGTCTCTGCCTGCGAGACTGTTCATCCTTCTGCAGCGCAGACAGGATCTGGGGAGGGAGGAGAGAGAAGAGAGGAGAGAGGGAGAAAGAAGAGAAGGAGAGCGGGAGATGGGTCAATAGATCAGCAGGGTGGATCACCGACAGAGAAAGTCTATCAGAACATCTGTCAGTTTTTAAACAGCTGTTGAAGCAAACATGCCGTGATGGTGGCATGAGTAGGCTATTTATAGGTATTTACAATACCAAATACTTTCATGTAGAAGCATACAAACAGTTGATATCTTTCCCTACAAACACCATACACCTGTTTACTCATGAATATATAAGAAATATACAAGGAAACAGAGGCAGAGTGCTCTCACATCCATAGTTTACCTCAGTATGAACATGGAAAGTTGAACGTCTACTATACAGTGAGGGAAAAAAGTTTTTGATCCCCTGCTGATTTTGTACGTTTGCCCACTGACAAAGAAATGATCAGTCTATAATTTTAATGGTAGGTTTATTTGAAGAGTGAGAGACAGAATAACAACAAAAACATCCAGAAAAACGCATGTCAAAAATGTTATTAATTGATTTGCATTTTAATGAGGGAAATAAGTATTTGACCCCCTCTCAATCAGAAAGATTTCTGGCTCCCAGGTGTCTTTTATACAGGTAACGAGCTGAGATTAGGAGCACACTCTTAAAGGGAGTGCTCCTAATCTCAGCTTGTTACCTGTATAAAAGACACCTGTCCACAGAAGCAATCAATCAATCAGATTCCAAACTCTCCACCATGGCCAAGACCAAAGAGCTCTACAAGGTTGTCAGGGACAAGATTGTAGACCTACACAAGGCTGGAATGGGCTACAAGACCATCGCCAAGCAGCTTGGTGAGAAGGTGACAACAGTTGGTGCGATTATTCGCAAATGGAAGAAACACAAAAGAACTGTCAATCTCCCTCGGCCTGGGGCTCCATGCAAGATCTCACCTCGTGGAGTTGCAATGATCATGAGAACGGTGAGGAATCAGCCCAGAACTACACGGGAGGATCTTGTCAATGAACTCAAGGCAGCTGGGACCATTGTCACCAAGAAAACAATTGGTAAAACACTACGCCGTGAAGGACTGAAATCCTGCAGCGCCCGCAAGGTCCCCCTGCTCAAGAAAGCACATATACAGGCCCGTCTGAAGTTTGCCAATGAACATCTGAATGATTCAGAGGAGAACTGGGTGAAAGCGTTGTGGTCAGATGAGACCAAAATCGAGCTCTTTGGCATCAACTCAACTCGCCGTGTTTGGAGGAGGAGGAATGCTGCCTATGACCCCAAGAACACCATCCCCACCGTCAAACATGGAGGTGGAAACATTATGCTTTGGGGGTGTTTTTCTGCTAAGGGGACAAGACAACTTCACCGCATCAAAGGGACGATGGACGGGGACTTGTACCGTCAAATCTTGGGTGAGAACCTCCTTCCCTCAGCCAGGGCATTGAAAATGGGTCGTGGATGGGTATTCCAGCATGATAATGACCCAAAACACACGGCCAAGGCAACAAAGGAGTGGCTCAAGAAGAAGCACATTAAGGTCCTGGAGTGGCCTAGCCAGTCTCCAGACCTTAATCCCATAGAAAATCTGTGGAGGGAGCTGAAGGTTCGAGTTGCCAAACGTCAGCCTCGAAACCTTAATGACTTGGAGAAGATCTGCAAAGAGGAGTGGGACAAAATCCCTCCTGAGATGTGTGCAAACCTGGTGGCCAACTACTAGAAACGTCTGACCTCTGTGATTGCCAACAAGGCTTTTGCCACCAAGTACTAAGTCATGATTTGCAGAGGGGTCAAATACTTATTTCCCTCATTAAAATGCAAATCAATTTATAACATTTTTGACATGTTTTTCTGGATTTTTTTGTTGTTATTCTGTCTCTCACTGTTCAAATAAACCTACCATTAAAATTATAGACTGATCATGTCTTTGTCAATGGGAAAACATACAAAATCAGCAGGGGATCAAATACTTTTTTCCCTCACTGTATGACATTGCATAGATGAACATTTTATTTAAACAGGTGGATGACGATGGAAGCTGCGAGGGGTGGATATAGAGAGCACAGCTGAGGTCCTGTATGTACTATGGCATTATGGGAACTGGAAGAGGAGGTGCTGGTGGGTCCATCAGAGATAGGTAGTTGTGTACAAGCTGTTAGTGACTCATGCAGGAGCCTACATAATGGAGTGCTAATGCCTCATGTGTTAGTGCTGCTGTGACGGATGAGGGGGGCGAGAGGAGGACCCTGCAGCCGCCCGCATCTGGATAATAAGCCTTAATGAAGGGGAGCGGCTGCTTAAATGGAGGCAGCTGCAGCTGTTGCCTCAAACACAGGAACCAGCACTGCTGAGAGATGAGGGGAGAGGGAGGGGGGTAGAAGTAGGGTCTGATGCTGAGTGGAGATGACTGAATATACCCCCCACACTTCCACCACCACCATGCTCTCTCCCCCCATGCCCTTTGAAAAGGCAAGCACAGAGGATGCCTGAACCTCTCACAGCACACACTCAATGCACTATAACCGACAAGGTAGAAGGAATTGTCTGAGCAGAGACACACATTGTTTACGTGATTTTGAAGGCCACGGCAGACACTCTCTCAGAGTGAGTACAGTACAGTAGCTATCCTAGCATTGCCTTCCTCCCTGGCTGGCTGGCTGGCTGTCCTAATGGCTGGGAGTGGATAGAGTGGAGGGAGCTTCTGCTTCTGCACTACCTCATTATCTCTCAATTTCCACAGCCCAGTCTCCGTGAGTCACTGACTTTAGCCCTTTCCAGGCTCTGCTCAGCTCTCTGAGAATTAGCACTAAGTGTACAGTCTCATTCACATCTCCTGCATGGAGTAGTTACACTACACTGGCTCTGCCTCAATGCATAAGCAACGTTTCAAGAATGATTAGTCTGTCTATTTTGGTGGGGAAATATATTCATGCACATGGAATATAATGTGTTAATGAACTCCCCGGAAGGATAGCACATGGGAGAATTAATAAAACACATAAATCCAATGAGGTCCATTAGTTTCATAATATGTACTTTAATTACTTAAATAGCTGCATGCATTTATGGATGCATACTCAGTTATCTTTTAATTGAATTAGAATGCCCACATTCCATTCATCATGAAAACTAGAGGGCACATACAAAGTTATTCTGTCTCACCCCTGTGTTAACATACAGAACCAATGGCAATTATATTCTGATCTCTTCATGCTGTGACTAACATATATTAATAAAATACATTAGATATCTATATTATTAAACTATTATAATGTCTATGATTAATATTGTAATAGCTTAATAATATACTGGGGACTCACCTCATCTTTGTACTTGATGATATAGGAGTAGATCTCGTGCAGAGCGCTCATGCTGTTGAACTGGCTGAGGTGCAGCCGGGACTGTTCAGCCAGGTAGGCACTCATGTCCTGGTCACTGATGGCCGGCATACGGGAGATGTCGGAGTAGTACCTACAGGACAGGAGGGGAGCAGAGAGTGAGGGGGTTAGCATCCTGGACTGGAGAGGACAACTCTTTAGTTGTGTATGTAAAGGACTGGGATGAAAAGGTAAAGGGCTCAATCAAGTACTTGTCAACAACCTTATATATATATATATATATAAAAAAAATATATGCCATTTAGCAGACGCTTTTATCCAAAGCGACTTACAGTCATGTGTGCATTTATTTTATTTTTTTAGGTATGGGTGGTCCCGGGGATCGAACCCACTACCCTGGCGTTACAAGCGCCATGCTCTACCAGTTGAGCTACAGAGGACCACACCTTCATGTCACAAAGCGTTGAAATTGATAATCTTATAGACTAGAAGATAGTTGAGCTCGCTGTCATTCATACCTCTCCACCCAGTTCTTGTAGTTGGGGATATCCTTGGCGTAGAGCAGCTTGTTGGAGGGCGAGTCTTTGCCCAGTTTGTGTTCTGACGTGGAGCAGGAGTCCATGAAGGTCTGGGCCACCACAGACAGACAGGCGTCTGTGATGCTGTTCTTATGGATGTCAAACACAAACTGGGGATTCTTGATCACGTTCACCCAGAACCGCAGAGGCAAACTGGGAATTGAGAGTCATCATGAGAAGATGGATACCATCAACCAAATACACATATACAGAAGAAACAGCCAACCAAACCATTACTATTTGTTCTGTAATGTGTCTCACCAATTGCTCTTCCAGGTGTGCCGTACGTCTGAGTCTGATATGGAGTGTTTGTCAGCCTGCTCGTCCAGGAAGTCAAACATATACTTGATGGCAAGAGGCAGGGCGCTGCCACGGTGAGCCGTGCTGAAGATGGTCTCAAACAAGTCGTCCACAAACTTCTGCAACGTACCCTGAGGAGAGTAGGGATGAGAGGAGAGAGGCTAAGTGGTCAGAGTTCTTCGCCAATTACACACCTACAGATTTCAAATCAAACAACTGAGATTAATTTCCCCCATTAAGGGGGAGTGGCTGTGGAGAGGATGCCACATTCTGCTCCTCCAAGATCAAATTCCATTCGCTTCTCTGCATCATGCGCCACAAAACACTCAATCCCACAACAAATGACTTGTCTCCTGCTATTTATCCTTCTCTACTCCCCGCATTATATTTATCCATCTTTTAAAAAAATTATGAATCGAAATTGACCACCCAAGAGGCTTGTAAACAGCGTCTAATTTCCTTTTTTTTTTCTTTCCCTACAATTAGGAGCGAAACAATCAGCTCTGAGGCAGCTAGACGAGAGGAGGAGAGTGGCAGGCAGGCAAGCCCTTTAGCAGGGAATTGTCTGAGGGACGCCAGAAGAATACAGCAATGGAGGCTGAGCTGTTTACATTTTAGCCATTTAGCAGAGACAAGCACATCAAGGGACTACCGAAGAAGATAGGTCCTCTTTAACCAGGAAAAACTCTTTACATATGGAGGGCATTACAATGACTTACTCAACATTCAGATATTAAAGTTGACTTACATCAACAGTACATGTAATTTCTGTAGGCGTGGTATAGGTTGGTCTGGTGTCTATGTAATCTTACCTTCGTGGCGAGCAGACGGGTCAGATAGATCTCAGAGACCATCTTGCTGCCGCGGTCTCCCTCGCGCTGGTCAGAGTGGTCGTGGTTCTTGACCAGGTGCCACAGCTTGGTACCACTCTCCAGGTCGGGCGTGATCATGGGAGTGCGGGAGCGCAGACTGTCTGGACTGCTGGCTGTCCGCAACATGCTCTCTGGATGGAGACGAGAGAGATAGGCACATCAGAACAAAGACAAGGCCATCAGGAGAAAGGCAGGTTAACCTCTACGGGATCGGTGTCCTTGTAGGTGACATATCATTTTCTCTATGGTTATGTACTTGAAAATGTATCAATTGACCAATTCGGCACATTTGGGCAGACTTGATACAAAATAGTCCAGTATTGCAATGCTTCACTTGATCAATCTGAAACTTTGCACACACACTGCTCCCATCTAGTGGTCAAAATCTAAATTGCGCCTAAACTGCAATATTATATTGTGGCCTTTCTGTGTGCATTTCAAAGATGATGGAACAAAAAAAACTCATGTTTTTTTGTTTGTATTATCTTTTACCAGATCTAATGTGTTATATTCTCCTACATTAATTTCACATTTCCCCAAACTTCAAAGTGTTTCCTTTCTAATGGTATCAAGAATAGGCATATCCTTGCTTCAGGTCCTGAGCTACAGGCAGTTAGATTTGGGTATGTCATTTATGCGAAAAAAAGGTTCCGATCCTTAAGAGGTTAATCAGGAACACGCAATGCAGAGGTCTATAGGGGTCAATGGAACAAGATGACCAGAACAGAACAGAACACCAGTCTGACTCCCTGGTTCCATGCAGGCCCCCAGTGTCCGGTCTGGAGCGTGAAGTCACGAGCTCGGCTGGTGCCAAAAGCACTGGTCTTCCCTAGAAAGCCTATGTAAATTACAATCGGCATTCAGCAATATGGCACGCTTCAAATACGTCATGCGCCATCAGGAGTTTTCCATTGGAATACGTGGATGACGTCAGTGCTATCACTATCTACTGGTTTTAATGTTTATGGTTCCATGTGCTATTGTGTTATGAGAACTTCAACTGTGACACACTTGTTTAATCACACATTTCAGATCAAAATGTTGCTTTAAAAATGTGTATTGATCTGACCCTTGCCAAGCGCTGCACGTAGTGTACAAACATAAATTAGAAAACAAACAT
This sequence comes from Coregonus lavaretus, assembly GCF_964263955.1. Taxonomy (NCBI): domain Eukaryota; kingdom Metazoa; phylum Chordata; class Actinopteri; order Salmoniformes; family Salmonidae; genus Coregonus; species Coregonus lavaretus. Next base: position 23,964,475 of record NC_140009.1, read on the forward strand.
ATTTAGTCTGGTGAAGAAAGGGCTCTATGGGCTGTCTATATCTGGCAGTCATCCAGCCAGAACAAAGACTGTGCCAGCTTGAGGAGCAGAGTATCAGTTTGTCTGTCACAAGGTCACAACCCATAATCCACTGGGACCTGACCTCTGAGATGGAGAGAACATTAATGAGCAAGACAACATATCCCTGTAGCCTCTCCTATTATATAAACTCCTATTGCACATCAGAAAGGTGGATGGATGGTGAGAGAAATGATTAGGCCTCAACTAAGGAACGAGGAGCGATGGCTAACTCATTACACTCAATTGGCAGACTATAACTAATTAGCGAAGTGGGAGAACGAAAATGGCGCACCTCTTCTTCATTGTGCCAGGGCCGAGAGAGGAGATAGGATAGAGAATCTGCTTTCTGTCTTATCTTCTTCAACAGGTTTTTACAACCAGCCCTTCCATCTCCATCTCGTCCCTCTCCCCACCCCAAATGACCCATAATGTTAGAGTGGTGGATATAATAGAACCCATACACAACACCAATATCCTCCCTTCCTGTGGTACTGTATGAGTCAGGCTGTACAGGCTCCATTGTGTGAGTTTCTGTCTCCCTCCTCTCATCTCGTCTCCTCCCGGGGGCCGCCTGCCTCCATGCACTGCTTCATTATTAATGGTGTGAGTGTCAAACTTCATTACGGGAGACCAAAGAGATGCCTATCTGCCGTGTTCCTCTTATCAGCCAGCCTGCTGCAGTGGCAGCCAGCATGGGAGGGAGGGAGGCTGCCTGGAGAGGAGGGAGGGAGGCTGCCTGGAGAGGAGGGAGGGAGGCTGCCTGGAGAGGAGGGAGGGAGGCTGCCTGGAGAGGAGGGAGGGTGGCCAGAATTCAGGTGTATGGAGGGAGGGATGAGAGAACGGAGGGAGAAAAAACAACTTCAATCTATCTCTATCAGACTGTCTGAATGATAGAGTGACGCTGGGGGCTTCTGAGCTTCTGAGTGTCTGAGCGCAGGGAGATCACCCTGGCTTTCAGGGTGAGAGGATGAGAGAAGTGAAGTTCAGAAACTCAATGACACAGAGAGATGGTGCTGGAAACACTGCTAGACTAATGTGTGTCAGTGCTTCTTGGTTTGTTGTTTCTTTCCACTAGACACAATTAAAAGAACAGTGGGGCATAAGAGCACTGACCTGAATATACCCAATTCATTCTACTGAGATCTGGGCCTGTATTTTTTATTTTTTTTCACCTTTATTTAACCAGGTAAGCCAGTTGAGAACAGGTTCTCATTTACAACTGCGACCTGGCCAAGAAAAAGCAAAGTAGTGCAATAAAAACAACACAGAGTTACATATGGGGTAAAAAAACAAAGTCAGAAATACAACAGAAAATATATATACAGTGTGTGCAAATGTAGCAAGTTATGGAGGTAAGGCAATAAATAGGCTATAGTGCAGAATAATTACAATAGTATTAACACTGGAATGCTAGATGTGCAAGAGATTATGTGCAAATAGAGATACTGGGGTGCAAAAGAGCAAAATAAATAACAATATAGGGATGAGGTAGTTGGGTGGGCTAATTTCAGATGGGCTGTGTACAGGTGCAGTGATCGGTAAGGTGCTCTGACAACTGATGCTTAAAGTTATTGAGGGAGATAAGAGTCTCCAGCTTCAGAGATTTTTGCAATTCGTTCCAGTCATTGGCAGCAGAGAACTGGAAGGAATGGCGGCCAAAGGAGGTGTTGGCTTTGGGAATGACCAGTGAGATATACCTGCTGGAGCGCAGACTACGGGTGGGTGCTGCTATGGTGACCAATGAGCTAAGATAAGGCGGGGATTTGCCTAGCAGTGATTTATAGATGGCCTGGAGCCAGTGGGTTTGACGACGAACATGTAGTGAGGACCAGCCAACAAGAGCGTACAGGTCACAGTGGTGGGTAGTGTATGGGGCTTTGGAGACAAAACGGATGGCACTGTGATAGACTACATCCAGTTTGCTGAGTAGAGTGTTGGAGGCTATTTTGTAAATGACATCGCCGAAGTCAAGGATCGGTAGGATAGTCAGTTTTACGAGGGCATGTTTGGCAGCATGAGTGAAGGAGGCTTTGTTGCGAAATAGGAAGCCGATTCTAGATTTAACTTTGGATTGGAGATTCTTTATGTGAGTCTGGAAGTTGAGTTTACAGTCTAACCAGACACCTAGATATTTGTAGTTGTCCACATACTCTAGGTCAGACCCGTCGAGAGTGGTGATTCTAGTTGGGTGGGCGGGTGCTAGCAGCGTTCGATTGAAAAGCATGCATTTAGTTTTACTAGTGTTTAAGAGCAGTTGAAGGCTACTGAAGGATTGTTGTATGGCATTGAAGCTCGTTTGGAGGTTTGTTAACACAGTGTCCAATGAAGGGCCAGATGTATACAAAATGGTGTCGTCTGCGTAGAGGTGGATCTGAGAGTCACCAGCAGCAAGAGCGACATCATTGATATACACGGAGAAAAGTGTCGGCCCAAGAATTGAACCCTGTGGCACCCCCATAGAGACTGCCATAGGTCCAGACAACAGGCCCTCCGATTTGACACACTGAACTCTATCTGAGAAGTAGTTGGTGAACCAGGCGAGGCAGTCATTTGAGAAACCAAGGCTATTTAGTCTGCCAATAAGAATGCGGTGGTTGACAGAGTCGAAAGCCTTGGCCAGGTCGATGAAGACGGCTGCACAGTACTGTCTATTATCAATCGCGGTTATAATATCGTTTAGGACCTTGAGCGTGGCTGACGTGCACCCGTGACCAGCTCGGAAACCGGATTGCATAGCGGAGAAGGTACGGTGGTATTCGAAATGGTCGATGATCTGTTTGTTAACTTGGCTTTCGAATACTTTCGAAAGGCAGGGCAGGATGGATATAGGTCTGTAGCAGTTTGGATCTAGAGTGTCACCCCCTTTGAAGAGGGGGATGACCGCGGCAGCTTTCCAATCTCTGGGGATCTCAGACGTTATGAAAGAGAGGTTGAACAGACTAGTAATAGGGGTTGCGACAATTTCGGCGGCTAGTTTTAGAAAGAAAGGGTCCAGATTGTCTAGCCCAGCTGATTTGTAGGGGTCCAGATTTTGCAGCGCTTTCAAAACATCAGCTGTCTGAATTTGTGTGAAGGAGAAGCGGGGGGGGCATGGGCAAGTTGCAGCAGAGGGTGCAGAGTTGGTGGCCGGGTTAGTGGTAGCCAGATGGAAAGCATGGCCAGCTGTAGCAAAATGCTTGTTGAAATTCTCGATTATTGTAGATTTATCGGTGGTGATAGTGTTTCCTAGCCTCAGTGCAGTGGGCAGCTGGGAGGAAGTGCTCTTATTCTCCATGGACTTTACAGTGTCCCAAAACTTTTTGGAGTTAGTGCTACAGGATGCAAATTTCTGTTTGAAAAAGTTAGCCTTTGCTTTCCTGACTGCTTGTGTATATTGGTTCCTAACTTCCCTGAAAGTTGCATATCGCGGGGGCTATTTGATGCTAATGCTGTACGCCACAGGATGTTTTTGTGCTGGTCAAGGGCAGTCAAGTCTGAGGAGAACCAGGGACTATATCGGTTCTTAGTTCTGTATTTTTTGAATGGGGCATGTTTATTTAAGATTGAGAGGAAATTACTTTTAAGGAACAACCAGGCATCCTCTACTGACGGAATGAGATCTATATCCATCCAGGATACCTGGGCCAGGTCAATTAGGAAGGCCTCCTCGCTAAAGTGTTTTAGGGAGCGTTTGACAGTGATGAGGGGTGGCCGTTTGACCGCGGACCCGTTACGGACGCAGGCAATAAGGCAGTGATCGCTGAGATCCTGGTTGAAGACAGCTGAGGTGTATTTAGAGGGTATGTTAGTCAGGATGATATCTATGAGGGTACCCATGTTTACGGATTTAGGGTTGTACCTGGTAGGTTCGTTGATAATTTGCGTGAGGTTGAGGGCATCTAGCTTGGATTGTAGGATGGCTGGGGTATTAAGCATATCCCAATTTAGGTCACCAAGCAGTACAAACTCTGAGGATAAATGGGGGGCAATCAATTCACATATGGTGTCCAGGGCACAGCTGGGGGCTGAGGGGGGTCTGTAGCAAGCGGCAACAGTGAGAGACTTATTTCTGGTATTCACAAAGCGTCTCAGAGTAGGAGTACAATTTGCCTTCTAAATCTTAATGAATAACAGGCGGGACCTGATCCTAGATCAGCACTCCTACTCTGAGACAATTTGTAAATATGGGCCCTGTAGTATTTAAACACCGAGACTAACTCCTGCTACACATACAGTTGAAGTCGGAAGTTTACATACACCTTAGCCAAATACATTTAAACTCAGTTTTTCACAATTCCTGACATTTAATCCTAGTAAGAATTCCCTGTTTTAGGTCAGTTAGAATCCCCACTTTATTTTAAGAATGTGAAATGTCAGAATAATAGCAGCGAGAATGATTTATTTCAGCTTTTATTTCTTTCATCACATTCCCAGTGGGTCAGAAGTTTACATACACGCAATTAGTATTTGGTAGCATTGCCTTTAAATTGTTTAACTTCGATCAAACGTTTTGGGTAGCCTTCCACAAGCTTCCCACAATAAGTTGGGTGAATTTTGGCCCATTCCTCTGTCACGATCGTTGAGAGACGGGTCAGACCAAGGTGCAGCGTGGTATGCGTACATGTTTATTAATACGAATAAACACTTGACAAAATAACAAAACAACGAAACGTGAAGCTCAAACAGTGGCTACAAAACAACAAGCCAACCGCAAGTCAAGATCCCACAACTAAGTATGACCCCCAATCAGAGACAACGAGCGACAGCTGCCTCTTATTGGGAATCACACCCGGCCAAACATAGAAACATAGAAATACAAATACTAGAATCCAACATAGAAATACCATAACATAGATCTCAAACTGAACTCACACCCTGACCCAACCAACAAGAGTTCTCTAGGTCAGGGCGTGACATCCTCCTGACAGAGCTGGTGTAACTGAGTCAGGTTTGAAGGGCTCCTTGCTCGCACACGCCTTTTCAGTTCTGCCCACACATTTTCTATAGGATTGAGGTCAGGGCTTTGTGATGGCCACTCCAATACGTTAACTTTGTTGTCCTTAAGCCATTTTGCCACAACTTTGGAAGTATGCTTGGGGTCATTGTCCATTTGGAAGACCCATTTGCGACCAAGCTTTAACTTCCTGACTGATGTCTTGAGATGTTGCTTCAATATATCCACATCATTTTCTTTCCTCATGATGCCATCTATTTTGTGAAGTGCACCAGTCCCTCCTGCAGCAAAGCACCCCCACAGCATGATGCTGCCACCCCCGTGCTTCACGGTTGGGATGGTGTTCTTCGGCTTGCAAGCAACCCCCTTTTTCCTCCAAACATAACGATGGTCATTATGGCCAAACAGAGATATAGGACACGTTTTACTGTGGATATAGATACTTTTGTACCTGTTTCCTCCAGCATCTTCACAAGGTCCTTTGCTGTTGCACCAAAGTACGTTCATCTCTAGGAGACAGAATGCGTCCCCTTCCTGAGTAGTACGACGGCTGCGTGGTCCCATGGTGTTTATACTTGCGTACTATTGTTTGTACAGATGAACGTGGTACCTTCAGGCGTTTGGAAATTGCTCCCAAGGATGAACCAGACTTGTGGAGGTCTACAAATTTTTTTCTGAGGTCTTGGCTGATTTCTTTTGGTTTTCCCATGATGTCAAGCAAAGAGGCACTGAGTTTGAAGGTAGGCCTTGAAATACATCCACAGGTACACCTCCAATTGACTCAAATTATTTTCAATTAGCCTATCAGAAGCTTCTAAAGCCATGACATCATTTTCTGGAATTTTCCAAGCTGTTTAAAGGCACAGTCAACTTAGTGTATGTAAACTTCTGACCCACTGGAATTGTGATAGTGAATTATAAGTGAAATAATCTGTAAACAATTGTTGGAAAAGTTACTTGTGTCATGCACAAAGTAGATGTCCTAACCGACTTGCCAAAACTATAGTTTGTTAACAAGAAATTTGTGGAGTGGTTGAAAAATGAGTTTTAATGACTCCAACCTAAGTGTATGTAAACTTCCGACTTCAACTGTATTTCTAGTGGAGGTGTTAAAACCAGTGATGACCGAAACGAAAACGGAACCAGTGTGACTAAGATTGGTCTCCATGCCAACGACCTTGTCAACCCAGTATCAGCTTGTTCACACCAGAACATTTTCTCCACTGTAGCCACTCTCCCAGCAGCCAATAGTACTCCTACTTCTATTGGACTTTCATCATGAGGCTCTGCTTTAGCCGGCCGCAACCGGGAGACCAATGGGGCGGCGCACAATTGGCCCAGCGTCGTCCAGGGTAGGGGAGGGAATGGCCGGCAGGGAGGTAGCTCAGTTGGTAGAGCATGGCGTTTGCAACGCCAGGGTTGTGGGTTCGATTCCCATGGGGTATGAAAATAAAAAAGAATAATGTATGCACTAACTGTAAGTCGCTCTGGATAAAAGCGTCTGCTAAATGACGTAAAATGTAAATGTAAAATGAGGCTGCTACTACTGCTGCTGTTGCTACTGCTGCTTGAGTGCCTGTACATTTCATGTCCATTGGTTTTCTGGGGGAGAGTGGTGGACGTTTACGTCTGCTCTTACAACAGCCAGGGCTTGGCTATTCTCTCTGTGGACTAACAAACCAGCCTGGCTTTCACTGGCCTGTCAGCGTTGCTATCGTAACCCCTTAACACACAGACACACTTGAGGAGAGAGAAGGGAAAACAACAAAGGTGAAAGCCCTCGGAAAAAAGGCTTTTGCCAGAGAGCTGGTTACACTGTTGTGATGTACAGCTGAGGCTGTGTTCAGAGGTGTGTCTGTGTTAGCTATTGGTCTTCAGTCTCTGGCAGGAGGAGTGAGGTGTCTGATGTAATGCCTGTTATTTCCTAGATGGTGGAAATGCCTCTTAAATGGTGTTGGCTTGATATTGGTGGATTTATGGTTCTCTCTATTCAGAGAGGCTGAGTCAAATCTTGCTTACTATCAAGAAAGACAGAGAGGGAAAGACAGAGATTGAGAGAGAGATTGAGGGAAAAAGAAAGGAGAAAGAGAGACTCGCCATATCTGCTGAGAGACTTTGTGAAGGTAGAGGAGTTGGATATGTTGTAGGCCGAGTTCTGCTTTGGCACCAGAGCGATCACTGAGCCGTCCGTCACCTAAAAGGATTGAAAAACAAAGGGCTGTCTTGTAAATGTTGTCTTGTCAATCACTCCATGCACTGTCTGTTTGCATAGATATAACCACACTATGGCAACCCCAGCCCACTCACTCCCAGCCCTCTGCTCTCACCTGATAGTGGGCCAGTGTGTTGAGGCGTTTCCAGTCATTATCGATCTTGGTGGTGACATCCTCATCCTGAAGGATGATTCTGGCCATCCTGCCCTGACGCCACTCTGTGAAGAGAAGATGAGGATGAGAATTGAGCGGAGACAGGCAGACAGACAGACAGACAGGCAGGCAGACAGCCAGGCAGACAGGCAGGCAGGCAGCCCCGACACACAGTAAACACAAACACACACACACACACTCACTAAGCACTGGTCTTCTTACCCAGGTCCATGTCCCCAGCCTTGGGTCTCTGGGAGTAGGGGCTGCCCTTGTAAACAGCATCCAGCAGCTTCTCCTTCACCTGGGTGATGGTGTCACAGTTCAGCCCCTTCACTGTCACCTCCGAGGCGTTCTCGTTCTCCGGGTTCATACAGTGGAGAGTCTGGCAGGGGAGGGAGGGGAGCAGAATTAGGTTCAGCTCTGTTCAGTTAAATAAGTTGGCATTTGCAGCTATTCGAATTGACTACTCAAGCAGCAAGCACTAATTAGGGTCACTGAGGTAATGACAAATCCTACAAACCTCACTGCCTTCTCAAAGGTAAATCATACATTTGATTAAAAATCCTTATCGTCCTGTAAAATATTTCTAGTTGACAGCACTCACCAGGGTCTTGTAGTCGATCTGCTGTCTGATGAGCTTGTCCTCACTGAGGGAGTAGCGAGCCTCTCCTGTGATAGAGTCTATAGGCCCCTTCTCCATCTGCTGCTTCATGGCACAGTACAGCATGAACAGAGGCTCACCAGCACACTCCTAGAGACAGGGACACAGACCATCAGTGAGAGGTACGGGCTGAAGCTTGGGACCAGTGGCCTTTAGGATTAAATTGAACAAAGTCAATGCAATTGCTTAACCACATGTATCTACACTGAGTGTACAAAACATTAAGAACACCTTCCTAATATTGAGTTGCACCCCCTATTGCCCTCACAACAGCCTCAATTTGTCAGGGCATGGGACTACAAGGTTTCAAAATCATTCCACAGGGATGCTGGCCCATGTTGACTCCAATGCTTTCCACAGTTGTGTCAAGTTGGCTGGATGTCCTTTGAGTGGTGGACCATTCTTGATACACACGGGAAACTGTTGAGCGTGAAAAACCCAGCAGCGTTGCAGTTCTTGACACACTCGAACCGGTGTGCCTGGCACCTACTACTATACCCCTTTTTGTCTTGCCCATTCACCCTCTGAATGACACACATACACAATCCATGTCTCAAGGCTTAGAAATCCTTCTTTAACCTGTCTCCTCCCCTTCATCTACACTGATTGAATAGGATTTAACAGGTGACATCAATAAGGGATCATAGCTTTCACCTGGATTCACCTGGTCAGTCTATGTCATGGAAAGAGCAGGTGTTTTGTACACTCAGTGTATATCTTAACAGGTATGCATTTAACACGACATTTGTTGGCAATGAGGCAATGCTATTCTCCTGTATCTTCTCACTGGCCTAATCGACAGAGCGCTAGGGTGGTCTAATATAAATGTTTCCTGCGCTTGCGCTATCACGGGCACTTGCCAATCAATAGTGTCATTACCCCCAGCTCAGACCCAAGAAAAACTCACCCCTCTTAAAAAGAGAAATAGTTTAAAGCAGAGTGAGAGAGAGGACAGCCAGGTGGCAGCTGAGGCTGAAACTAATACGAGGTTAACGATTGAGAGGAAGTGCTTAGGAAGCCCTTCACCATGTTAGAAATGCATGGGCTGTAGAGAGAGAGAGAGAGAGAGAGAGAGAGAGAGAGAGAGAGAGAGAGAGAGAGATCAATCACTCTAAGTGCTTGATAGGCATAGCATTTATCTCTCCCACTTTAAAACACACTCAAAACTCCTTACCTCTTACCCTCTCTCCGCCATTTATCAGCAATCAAAAAGTTGATATCTTTAAAGCGGAAGGTGAGAAATAAGCACATGCATAAGTATCCAGATTTCTCTATTGAGGCTTATATCAAATGTAAGTGATTTGCTTATTTTAGCATTTTATGAAAGTACAGATTCAGAGCTTCAAAATGGTTGGAGGAAACATGGGAAAGTAATGCTGCTTATCCCACTTAAGTAGGAGAAAATGCCCTTTGAAAGAATTTGATGAGATTTTTACACTTCCTAGAGAGATCTTTTTTTTTTACATTTTTAGTCATTTAGCAGACGCTCTTATCCAGAGCGACTTACAGTTAGTGAATACATATTTTTTTTATATATACTGGCCCCCCGTGGGAATCGAACCCACAACCCTGGCGTTGCAAACGCCATGCTCTATCAACTGAGCTACATCCCTGCCGGCCATTCCCTCCCCTACCCTGGACAACACTGGGCCAATTGTGCGCCGCCCATGAGTCTCCCGGTCGCGGCCGGCTGCGACAGAGCCTGGATTCGAACCAGGATCTCTAGTGGCACAGTTAGCACTGCGATGCAGTGCCTTAGACCACTGCGCCACTCAGGAGCCTTCTTTGTTAACGCCCATTCAGCATACCCTCTTAAGCCTTAGCCCCACCCCACCCACACATGTAAACACATGAGTCGGCATGGTATTGCCCTCCAGAAAGTAGTCCCTCTACTTCTACCCAGCTAAATTCAGGGCAGCAATGTTTGTGAGAGCTGTAGCAACACTTTTGCAGTTGTCCAAAGCTATATTTTTCCAAATATCTGCAGTAGCAAAGATTATCTATATACTAACCAGGGAAATGTCTTCTCTGCAAAGAGTTTGGATCTGAGTACATCCCTGACGATTTCTAGAACGCAAACACATTCTAACCATTCTGATTGGTCCCAGAAACCGATGGGTTGGGCCAGAGCCAGAAAACACATGGGTAAAGCGGTGTTTCGAAAATTACTGATTGGTTAGAGATGATCCAATCGCTGATTACTTTGTTTTGTACAACCCCCCTCATTTTGACATTACCACAAACAACGATGATGGCAGACTCAGACTGAAGTATGTAGTGAACATAAAGCAGCGGAATAATTCAGTTTGAGTCGTCAGGCAAGGAGACTGAAGATCCCCACTGGGCATAAACTGGTTGAATCAACATTGTTTCCACATCATTTAATGTGATGACGTTGAATCAACGTAGAAAACTGATTTGATTTGAAAAAAGTAATCAACGTAAGGGAATTTCACCTAAATCCAATGACATGTTGATTTCCCATTGAATTCACGTTAGTTGACAACCAACCAAATGTAAATCAAAACTAGACGTTGAACTGACATCTGTGCCCGTGGGTAGTTAACTGTGAGAGGGGGAGAATGGAGACAAGAAGCTAGCTAAGTCTCCACCTCCAGTGTCCTCTCCTGACTCCTATGCAGCAGCCCATGCATACCCCACAAGACATGCCACCAGAGGTCTCTTCACAGTCCCCAAGTCAAGAACAGACTATGGGAGGAGCACAGCACTACATAGAGCTATGACTACATGGAACTCTATTCCACATCAAGTAACTCGTGCCAGCAGTAAAATTAGATTTAAAAAACAGATAAAAATACACCTTATGGAACAGCAGGGACTGTGAAGCAACACAAACATAGACACATGCATACAAACACACGATAACATACGCACTATACACACATGTACACATGGATTTTGGCAACAGCTAATGGGGATCCATAATAAATACAAATACAAACTCTCCCTCTCTCTCCCTACATATGCTGTTAACGTCTCGTTAGCATCTGCGCTAATTAACCAGACAGCTGCTAACGATAGGGAACACGCTTACATCACTCCCTACCCCTCACCACGGCACGCTTGTCTGTGAAATTATCTTTATTTCCACATCCCGGCTTCATTAGGGGGTAATTTTACACTCTTCCACGAGGGAGTGAGGGAGAGTGAGAGGAGAGTGAAGAGAGAAGGACCAGTTGAACGCCACACCCCCACAGCTCCTAATGACCGCAGGCTAGAACATATCCGTCAAAGAAATAATGACGCAACAAACGAATGAAATAAAGAGAAACGTCTCTAGTTGGAGCCTTAAACAGACTAAAAGACTAATAGTGTCCTAACCCATAATGAGAAACAGGGAAGGGGGAAAACAAAACGAATCACAATTGATAGAAGAGAGAGAGTGGTGGAGTTGAGGGGTTGCTAGCTCATCTGGTCAGAGCTAAGTTTGGTGTTTTGATGGTGGGCTTACCTTTAGGAACTTGTACAAGAGAAAAGTGAACCAGTTGGTCAGCATCTTCTCAGCAACAGACTCCGTTCTAACAGAGAAATGTAAGGCAAGAGGAGGCTAAATAAGACATGATAGTTCAATAATCAACTAGAAGTAAATAATCAACTAGAAGAAATTGCAGCTATACCTCAAAACTAACTAGGAATAAATCTAGTTTTAGTTTTAGACTAATACTGATACTTCCATAAGTGGAAAAAGGTCTTAAAACAAATACTTTATTCTCAAAGCAAACAACCAATCTTCATTAAAAACAGACAATTATCATAATTGGGTAACTTCTCTCGTTAATCATAAACCTGTTGCCTAACGAACAAAGACCCCTGAAATGTCCCCCAGACGAGGAGCAATTAAAATCTACTGCAATTTATTTATCCTAATATCCAGAGAGGAAACCTGGGCAAACAGCATGCTCCTTTTCCGTTTCCCCTTTCTCCTCCCCCTACAGCGGCTAGAAAAGCTACTTTCTCTCCTTAATTATCTAGTTAATCTATATTAAAAGGCGGCACAGGGAGGAGGGGTGATAGGAAGAAAACTTCTACAAAACACCCCTAAAGCTGCAATATGTAACTTTTTGGGCAACCTGACCAAATTCACATAGAAATATGAGTTATAGATCGGTCATTCTCATTGAAAGCAAGTCAAAGAAGTGGTAGATCTGTTCTGTGAGCTATTTCTATGCTTCTCGTGCTTAAGTTTAGTTTTTGCGTCTTTTACGTTCGGTTTTGCACACCAACTTCAAACAGCTGAAAATACAATATTTTTGGTTATGGAAAAAAAAAAATTCAGCGGTTTAGATGGTACAATGATTCTTTACACTGTACTTGCTTGTTTTGTCACATAAGCTGAAATTAGGCGAACTATTATAATTTTTGCAACCAGGGAATGGCGGAGCGATTTCAGCACAGTGCATCTTTAACTAAGACTTTGATTTGGCCATTTGTTTGGGTTTAAGTCCTCCATCTTGGTTTGGCTATATATAGTGATGTAGTGTTAAAAAAATGATTGTGTAAACCCTGATCGGCGGTCACGGTGAAAAAAGTAACGCTCCCTATATTTTGAATGACTTTTTCTGCAAAAATTGTTAACTGTTGGGCAACAAAAAGGTGGCTAAACTGTGTTTACTTGCGTTTACCCTCCACTACACCAATGGCTATATGGTTTGAGAGAATAGGGAAATACAATATGTACTTTTTCCACATTTTGTTACGTTACAGCCTTATTCTAAAATGGATAGAATAGTTGTTTTCCCTCATCAATCTACACACAATACCCCATAATGACAAAGCAAAAAAAAAAAATGGAAATTGTTGCAAATATATAAAAAATTAAACAAACGGAAATATCACATTTACATAAGTATTCAGACCCTTTACTCAGTACTTTGTTGAAGCACCTTTGGCAGTGGTTACAGCCTCGATTCTTCTTGGGTATGACGCTACAAGCTTGGCACACCTGTATTTCGGGAGTCTCTCCCATTCTTCTCTGCAGATCCTCTCAAGCTCTGTCAGTTTGAATGGGGAGCTATTTTCAGGTCTCTCCAGAGATGTTCGATTGGCTTCAAGTCCGGGCTCTGGCTGGGCCACTCAAGCACATTCAGAGACTTGTCCCGAAGCCACTCCTGCGTTGTCTTGGCAGTGTGCTTAGGGTCATTGTCCTGTTGGAAGGTGAACCTTCGCCCCAGTCTGAGGTCCTGAGCGCTCTGGAGAAGGTTTTCATCAAGGATCTCTCTGTACTTTGCTCCGTTCATCTTTCCTTCGATCCTTACTAGTCTCCCAGTCCCTACCACTGAAAAACATCCCCAAAGCATGATGCTGCCACCACCATGCTTCACCGTAGGGATGGTGCAAGGTTTCCTCCAGACGTGACGCTTGGCATTTAGGCCAAAGAGTTCACTCTTGGTTTCATCAGACCAGATCATATTTTTTCTCATGGTCTGAGAGTCCTTTAGGTGCCTTTTGGCAAACTCCAAGCAGGCTGTCATGTGCCTTTTTCTGAGGAGTGGCTTCCGTCTGGCCACTTTACCATAAAGGACTGATTGGTGGAGTGCTGCAAAGATGGTTGTCCTTCTGGAAGGTTCTCCCATCTCCACAGAGGAACTGTCAGAGTGACCAAGGCCCTTCTCCCCCGATTGCTCAGTTTGGCCGGGCGGCCAGTTCTAAGAAGAGTCTTGGTGGTTCCAAACGTCTTCCATTTAAGAACGATGGAGGCCACCGTGTTCTTGGGGACCTTCAATGCTGCATACATTTTTTGGTACGCTTCCCCAGATCTGTGCCTCGACACAATCCTGTCACGAAGCTCTATGGACAATTCATTCGACCTCATGGCTTGGTTTTTGCTCTGACATGCACTGTGAACTGTGGGACTCTCAAGCTATAGACAGGTGTGTGCCTTTACAAATCATGTCCAATCAATGGAATTTACTACAGGTGGACTCCAATCAAGTTGTAGAAATATCTCAAGGATGATCAATAGAAACAGGATGCACCTGAGCTCAATTTCGAGTCTCATAGAAAAGGGTCTGAATACTTATGTAAATAAGGTATTTCAGTTTTTTTTTTTTTTTATACATTTGCAAACATTTCTAAAAACCTGTTTCGCTTTGTCATTATGGGGTATTGTGTGTGGATTGATGAGGAAAACAATTAATTTAATCATTATTAGAATAAGGCTGTAACGTAACATAATGTGGGAAAAGTCAAGGGGTCTGAATACTTTCCGAATGCACTGTATGTAAGAGTAATATGATTTATTAAACAGTTGTACACAAGTCAGTGTGTTAAGAAATGTGTGATACAACAAATGTGTGAGTGAGTGTGTCAGCAGACGTATGTGTGAGTGGGTGATTGTGTGAATGTGTCATTGGACAAGTGTGTGAATGTGTCCGTCTCACCGGCGCAGTAGCAGCTTGGGGTGGTTCTTGCTCTCCAGGTTCTTGTCGATGAGGTCAGAGAGAAGCTGTTTGAGAACCCCTGTGGCGTACTCCATCTCCCCCTGCAGCGCTGTCATGATGAGCGACGCCACATTGCCGCGGTCACGCATGGAGAAGGAGCGCTGCGCCTCCAGGGTGCGGATGAACGTCAACAGGAAGTGCTTCTTGGTGAGTAGCTGGCCGAACAGGGTCAAGGCCTTCTCCTGGTTGGCCTGGACCTATCAGGAAACAACATGACATCCCCTTATCAGACCATGGGACTGGCTGTCACTTACATGTGTTGTAAATGTAATGTAAATATGTGGAGTACCCCAGATAAAAAAATACTTAAAGTTTAAATACTATAGTATTTACAGTTGACTTTAGTATAAATACCATAGTAAAAAACAACTGTAGTCTATACTATAGTAATTACTGTACTGTTTTTGCAAACTGTAGTATACTGTGTTATTTACTTTATTGGTTTTGCGGACATTACTGTAGTATTTAGTGTAGTCTTTTTTTGGGGGGGGGGGGATCTTTGACATAGGAGTTTGGGATTTCTCCTTTAGGAAACCTACTGGACAAAAATCTCAAAGAGCAAATTTTTCATAACCTGTAGGTTGGTAGGACTGAGGTCTGAATGGATAGTTCAGAGCTTTTGCTCTTTTCTATAACCTGTAGGGAACACAATATATCATCTATACTTGGGCATGTAGGTTTCTCACTTATTGGTGGCACAAATTGGGATTATGGGGAAGGGAATGGGCAGGGTATAGGCAAATTAAATACTGTAGAATATACTATAGTAATTACTGTAGTGTTTTTGCGGACAGTAGCGTTTTTGTAATATTACTGTAGTATTTACTGTAGTGTTTTTGCGGACTGTAGTGTTTTTGCGGACATTACTGTAGTATTTACTGTAGTGTTTTTGTAGTCTGTAGGATACTGTAGTATTTACTATAGTATTCTACAGTATACTACAGTTTACTACATAATTCTAGTAAGTACTGTAGTATTCTATAGTAAACTGTTTTTTATGTGGGGTAGGGCTAATGTAAATGGTATAATGTAAATACATGGAGTAAGACTAATGTCAATAACACAACAATAACTGATCTAAGCATTATTTAGAGCATGGCTATGTAATGTATGCAAGACCTGACATCTTGGCCTATGAGGCCATTGTTAGATTTACATTCATGACCGTAGCTGCTTTTAAAGCCTGCAGTGCATTTTCAAGTTTCAAGTTTATTGTCACGAGCACAAGTACAGTGCATTCGATCTTAGGAGATGTTTCTTAAAATGTCTTATGATCAATTTGCCCTAAGTCGTCAGCTGAGCACAGGAGAAAACAGAAAGGAAGGAGGGAGGAGGAAAAGGAAGGGGGGATGCACTGGGGCGTAGAAAGGAGAGGACCTGTGCAGTGCTGTGTGTCCGAGGGTGGCTGGGTGACAGAAGCTTGTTCCATAGGCTGGCATCTGTCACTTCTCATCAGCAATGCTACGGCCCCCTCTAGACCTGACCCACAATCCTTCACTCTAACTCTCTCACATAGACAAGGCAGTGCTACTGCTCAGAAAAACAAGGGTAGTGTCTCTTAATAAAAAGGGAGACAAACATCTAGTATATTCTGCAAGGCTTACGGCATAATGTTATGCCTAAACAACACCCAGTACGTGTTAATAAAAGGAAAATCAAATCAAAGTACTGTCTCTGTCTTTATGAAAAAACACTTCCTCCTCCATTAGCCAATCGCCTGGCTCCATCCCCATCCCCCCGCCCGCATGCCTCCCATGATCCTCGTCTGACCTCATAACTCTGAAACACATCTAGTCCTGTAGCCAATCGAGGACCGCCGTACCATACACCATGCGCTCTGACTTCACAGAATCTCTCTTCCTTCCACTACACGGCCTAATAAAGTGCCTCAATTTTCCTCAGTGGAGCTAAATGAAATTCTGGGTCCTCTGGGGGAGCAGCATGGGTACTGTAGGTTGCTTTGGGGAGAGCAGCTACACAGAGCAATAAGGGATTGAGCCGTGTGTATGGACACTTGATTACGCCTGGCACCCGAGGGGAAATTCAGTGGAAAAGAAATACGGACATAACAATAAAGATGTAATCCCTCCCCGATACCTCCCCTTTAGAAGAGCCTGTGGTTGACAGGGAGGGGAGGTAGAGAGTCTCTACACTGTATTCTGACAGGCATTTGCATATATTTCATGCTGAACCAGGTGGGATCTAGTAGCATATTTGAAATATATGTAATGACATTGATACATGACGAGAGAGAAGCTCCTACGTGAAGATACTGTATATGAAATGATTATAGCCATATCATATGACCATTTCATTGGCTTAATGATAGCCTGTATGAAATGATATCATGCTACATACATACAGTTCTCTGTACCTTCCCGGGCTGTGACATGGGATTTTGGTGAGTCAAAGGTTTCCTCTAACATGCAGAGTGTGGGGTATTAGATATAGATATAGATACAGATTAGTATAGATAGTGGTGTAGATATTCTATTCTACATGCTGCGATGGCAGTGGTGGTGTACCTCCTTGACCCGTACCTCCATCTCCTTGAGCACGGGGTGATCTTCGATGCCAGGGAAGAGGACACGCATGGCATAGGTCCTGTACTCAAGGAAGGGGATGCCCGCTCCGTCCAGCTCCTGGGTCAGCTCATGGATGTCTGTCTGCAACTCTGCAAAGGCTGAGGGAACACACAGACAGAGAATTACCTTACTATGATATAGACACTTAAACACAGCGATGCACAGCCAGTTGCACTGGGTAAGAATGGACATAGAAGGATATTCTGGAAGTACTGTATCTTCATTACACTGTATGTGTGTGTATTCCAATGTTACAACTGTGTGTTGCACAGTATAATCAATGTCAACAGCAAACATATACCACCACACCAATACTGCACTAATTGGCTTAGAGAAAAAGACAGAGGGATAGAATGTTGATTTCATTCTTCTGTTGTGTTTTTGAATTTAATCCATACTTGTTGGTAATTCAAGAGAAGAGCTAAACGTAAGAAAATAAACTGTTACAGAAAAGGAGAGAGACGATGGAAAGAAAAAAAGAGAAAACAAAGTTCATCGGAAAGAAAGTCAATGAATTACATGAGTGGATAATTAATAAAGGAGCAATGCATTTTATGCAGCATTTCCTCCAGCTGTTATTGGACTGCATCGTCCACTGGGATGCTAATAGTAGAGTGCTAAGCTCCCCCTTCTGTAAGGGCATCTCTATTTCTACATACAGTGCAGCAGCCACTCAAATATTATACAGACTGCACGATTCCTACAGGTTAATTAAGGCTTTATTATCATGCATATATGGGCCTTTCAGTATGGGTCCAATTATTCATAGAGATAAAATAACTATCAAAGTTATTATGTGAATAATAAAACATTCTGTTGACAGGGAATGTGTCTGGCTGAATCTAGACTTTCCATTAATTTAGTAAATAAAATAGTTATCCTTCATTCTATTGAGTTTGTTGTGTCGAAGCACCGTGCCAAAGCAACCATTACATCCAGCAGAGTAAACTACACAACAGATCTTCTACCCATCAACAGTTGCAGCAGCATCTAATCTGTTGTTAATGGGCCATTAGTCGTGTGACTGTTAGTTTTGTCTGTGTGTTTGTTTGGATTACACTGCTCTCTGATGGCCCTTACAGCACGTCTCATTGAGCTCCACGTCTCCTATCATCCAATCCTCCCCTCCCCTGCTGACTGACACTTAGTGGGACATGCCCACCTCCCCGCAACCAGGCCCGCCCCCCCGTCTGCTGCACCGCCCATCCCCATCGCCTGGGTAGCATAGCCCGGCTGGGCCTCCAGCAGGAGGGGCGGGGCAGGGGGTGGGGACACAGCAACGCTCCACTTCCTGGTGGCACTCAGGGTTTTTCCCTCACATCGTTGCCCAAACTTCCCAGCTACAGAGGCAGAGGTGTAGATTACTATCTGGTGCTGCTGGTCTGTCAGTTCTGAGACTGGTGTGTAAAGGAACTCATGTCTGTTGTGTGCTGCTGCTGTGTTTGTTGTAAATAAATCATGGCATGTGTATTGTTTTGAGCATGTGTGGCAAGAATGCTAATTATATCAGGTATACATGTCGAGTAACAGGAGCTTTAAAGCTTTAAATCAATCACTCTCCAATGTCCCCTGTACTGTTCCATCTGACCCCACATAGTCCCTGTCTCTCTTCTCTCTCTCCCTGCCAGACTTCTCCTCCCCATCTCTGTATCCATCAGTTTGGTGACAGGCTGAGCTGTGGGCTGAGACTGACAAGGCTATGACCCTCCGGATGGCAATCCACAGATAATGACCAATTAGTCTCCGTCCATCTCTCAGTGGGCAGCATAGACGCACCTCAACACCAACTTGGCTGTCCACACAACACACAGACACACTCACACATTCAGAGGATACCGCGACCACACCACCAAGGAGCAAGCAGCCCTCTCGCATCAGCCACACCAACCTGTTACCATGACGACTGGACAGAGTGCAGCTACAGCACAGTGACATATACACACAGAAAGAGAATAAGAGAGTGATTATGAAAGAGGGAGAGTGAGGGGGAGAGAGAGAGGGATATGTGTGACTGTCCGTACCTTCTTTACACTCGAGGGCCACTCTGGACTCCAGGTTGTCCATCTGTAGCTGCAGGCGTTTCAGGGTGCGGTCAGCATCACGGGACTTCCTCTTGTAGGCGATGAGCACAGCGATGATGACCAATAGCAGCAGACCACCACCTCCCCCGATGCCGATGATGGCGGGCAGGGTCAGCAGGCTGTCTGAGTAGATCTGGAGAGTCCCAGGGGAGTACTCGAACCCACCCACCCGGATCTGAACACACACACAGAAAAACATAGAGAAACACGTCACAGTGCTAATCAAACAAAGCAATCACTACAGTGAAAGAATCAACCCCTCAGGAACCAAAGTCATTAATAGGAGTAAAACACAGGGAATGGGTTCTAACAAACCACATTTACATAAACGCAGCAGGTCTGAGTGAACCCATCACTGGAATATCTCAAATCAAAGTATTCAGTGGGGGGTTGATAAGTATTCAATGAGCTATGATTACTGCACTTTAAAGTATCAAGTTAACACAGTCAAAGAATGTTAAAGACTTGTAAAATTGGGTTGTTTTGGTTCAGGTGCTATAAGTTCCTCCTGTTGATGACAGTTTCTAAACATCATCTATTTTCTATTGTATTGACAGGGAAGGGACTGATGAGAACAGAAAAACCTTAAGCCATAAAAAGTTTCTTAGAAAACTTGCAGGGGGCACAGCCGCCAACACACAGCTGTGCATCTGAGGGGGCAAACAAAACAACATGCACACACACACAAACCAGACTTGGCACACATACAGAGACATAGCCTTGTGCGGCGGGCCGGACGCCTACTGGGGTCCCCTGTATGTAGGTCACTCTACAGAGGCAATAGAACACACAGCTGTGCCCTTCTCCCCAGCCCACCCCACAGCGCACACACACACACACACACACACACACACACACACACACACACACACACACACACACACACACACACACACACACACACACACACACACACACATACATACACAGCACAGAGAGGATGGAAACAGACAGTTCTATTTTTAAAATGCCACTGTCAAGAGGAATGAATTACTATACCAACCCTTGAAAAGTGTATTTCTTCAATATTCAACATGACATTTAGTTGCAAAGAAAAAAGAATCCAGGTCCAAGTGTACTGGTAGTTTGGAGAGCCATCATATTGAATTACATGTCAGTACTTTCAATGTCTTTCCAGACTAGTAAATGTCACACAGATAGTGCGATAAGTTTGGAGGCGACTGTGTGTGTATTTGAGGATATCTAGAAAGTAGTGCACTGAAATTAGGCAAACACATTTTGAGTATATACAAAGGTTACATAAAACACAGTAAAGTCAAGGGAGACAGTGTGCCATGTGAAATAAAATGGTATAGAGTGAGTGCTCACTGTGACTTTGTGCTGTCCAGTGAGGTTGGGCCATTCACACAGCAGCTGGGTCTCAGACAGGGTCAGCACACAGGGGGTCTCCCCGATGAACACCGTGTAGTTCAGCCTGGAGTTACCAGGCGCTGCAGGGATTAGGTTACGACCCTGGAAGGAAACACACAAAAACACAGTGTCAAATGTTTCAGAATTTTTGTCTGACCCAATCCTTTCAACCAAGGCCAGGCACAGAATGAACCACACAAAGCCGTGCACTGGTAGCGAGGCAAGATATGTTCTATAATGTAACAGACTTTGGCGGGGCTCATTTGGAGCCGTTGTTGGAGGTCGCACAATTTCAATCTGACAAAAGCTTTGGAAAACATATATTTTTGTCCAAGCATCTCTCTTTGCCTAGGTGTGAGAGCGAGGCCATTGAGCCCTGTAGCCTTCAACTCTAGAGAGAGAGCAGCAACAACAGAAGGGTGGCGGAGAAGAGCAGGTGGGGGGAGAGAGAGATAGAGAGAGCTGTTGTGCCACCCACTGCTCTAGCAGCATGAGAGAGGAGAAGACTCAGTCTTCCAATCCCTCTCTCCACAGGGCTCCTCCCAGGCAGGTCACGCCCTGGAACACTTTAGGCATGCATTCTATTCACGATCAATTCACCCTGCATCAGCCATGCACCCAACACCCCACCCCGCGCACCAGATGAAAAATTAACTGCATGGCGAATGCGATGCGCATCTCGTAAAATAACCCTGATTATTTCAGCAAATTACATTTTCTTATTCTCATCACTGTGCTAATGTGAAGGTTAGTTTTAACAAACCAGGTGGGGGAATCTCTCTGCAATCAGAAAAGATTTAGTTAATACATTTCATTTTCATTTAACAAATAAATGATGGTTCTTATGTTGTTGTTTTTTATATTGGTTCAGAGGATAATTTGATTCACAACCATCACAATTTTGATGTTTAGAGTTGGAGCTAAGGGATACATGTAACATTGTATAATCTACCTCGAATAATCCAGTGGATTACATTTGCTGTAATCCAAAAACCTAAAAATATATTTTATGTAATAGTAGGTTTATACACTGTATTTCAATAGGGATAAACAAATACAATTACATAAATGATTTATAAGACAGACAGGTGAAAGATAATTCCCTGGTAGACACTTGAAAATATCAATTTCTGTGACTCATTGAAATTACTGAGCCCCTCTGGTCCTCAGTGTTCACCCCCTGCTCCAACCACTCTGCCCTGCTGGCACTCAGCCTCTCTTACCTTGAGGATGAGAGGGGAGGTGGGTTTGAGTTCCAGGACCCCGGTGGGGCTGAGGGGTTCGAACACGGGGTCAGGGTAGTAGCTGAATGTCTCGTTGACCACCACCAGAGCGTGGACGTTGTCCATGTAGAAGCCGATCTCATCCGGCCCACTGCCCGTGTCTGAGAAGCCCCTCTCGGAGTCGGTAACCGACGGGGCCAGGCACACCATCACTGAGTTATTAAACACTGTGCAGTTCTGAGAGGGACGGGGGAAGGAAAAGAGAAAATTAAATAAATTAGAAAAGTGTGAGATGACAAATTGTATGTTCCCCTACAGCAGTGGTTCCCAAACTTTTTCACTCGGGCTCTCCTTGCTTCATTGGGGAACACATTCTGCCATGTCTTATGAGATATCTGAGTGACTCAAACATTACAACAAAATCAATGCGCTAAAAAACCTTTAGCTGACATGGGCTAGTTGATCTGGACATTTCTGACAAGTTATAAATATCTCTCTAAGGTCCGCAATGACTGACATGACAAGAGGAAAACTGCTGATGCACTACCCAATTTCGAAATTGCACCTTGTGCATTCTACTATTACAACTTTCAAGAGTAAACTGAAAGCCTAATCCAGGTAGAACATTTGTAGAAATGATAGTGAATTTACATATTTAAATAATTGAATTTAACCCGTCAAAGCCCTTGACAATCGACCATTAGGGTCAGGTTTTGTTAGGGAGGTTACCGCACCAGTCACTATGATTACGCAGGAGACCCATAATGAGCAAATCACGTTTCATATTATTGAGTCCCTTGATTTCCCTCTTGTGTTGGGCCTTCCCATGCTAGCACTACACGACCCCACCTTTTCATGGCCGCAGAGGGCTCTCACGGTGTGGTCGCGAGAGTGTCAGGGTAGGTGTCTAGCTGTTTCCGTTGGTGCGACCACGGTGGAAAGTCCAGACAATGCCTCCACCATGCGCATCCCCCCCGAATACCTCGATTTGGCACATACCTTTTCCAAAACGCAGGCTGACCAAATTACCACCCCATCGCTCGGGGGATTGCGCGATAACCCTCCGGTTAGACGCTGTGCCGCCCAGGAGTCATGTATATCCCCTGTCACAGGCTGAAACAGGGGCTATGGAAACATACGTCTCCGAGTCCCTGAGTCAGGGGTTCATACGTCCCTCCACTTCACCCGCGTCCTCTAGTTTATTTTTCGTGAAGATGAAAGACAGGGGTCTGCGCCCTTGCATTGATTACCATGCACTTAATAAAATTACAATTTGCTATAGTTATCCTCTACCCCTAATTTTCTCTATGATCGAATCAATGCATGGGGCGCGCTTCTTCACGAAATTAGATCTCAGGAGTGCGTACAAGCCGGTGCGTGTTTGGGAAGGGGATGAATGGAAGACAGCATTTAGCACCACCACAGGGCATTATGCATACCTGGTGATGCCGTACGGGTTAATGAATGCTCCATCAGTCTTCCAGTCCTTTGTGAACGAGGTGTTTCGGGACATGCTTGGTCGTGGTGTGGTGGTCTACATCGATAAAATCCTGGTGTATTCCGCTACACGCGCCGAGCATATGTCCCTGGTTCGCAGAGTGCTCGGGTGACTGTTGGAGCATGACCTGTATGCAAAGGAAGAAAAATGTCTGTTCTTCCAACAATCCGTCTCCTTCCTCGGATACCACATCACCACCAGGTGTGGAGATTTTACGCATTTCAGCCGTGCGTAATTGGCAGACTCCAACCACGGTTAAGGAGGTGCAGCGATTCATTGGCTTTGCCAATTACTATCGGAGGTTTATCCGGTGCTTTGGCAAGGTCGCATCCCCCATCACATCGCAATTGAAGGGTGGGCTGTCACCGGCTACGCTAGTCTGCTGAGGCTGACAGGGCTTTCAGTACCCTGAGGGCTTTGTTCACCTCAGCCCCGGTACTGGTCTATCCCGATCCCTCATTGCCGTTTGTAGTGGAGGTGGACGCATCCGAGGTAGGGGTAGGAGCTGTCCTATCCCAACGCTCGGGCATGCCACCCAAGCTCCGCCACTGTGCCTTCTTCTCTAAGAAGCTCTGCCCGGCGGAGCAGAACTATGACGTTGGTGATCGGGAGCTGTTGGCTGTTGTCAGAGCCCTGACAGCATGGAGGCACTGGCTCGAGGGGGCTAAACACCCTTTCCTCGTCTGGACTGACCACCGTAACCTGGAGTACATCTGGGCAGCGAGGAGGCTGAACCCTCGCTAGGCCAGGTGGGCCTTGTTCTTCACCCGGTTTGATTTCATGCTGTCCTATATACCAGGCACTAAGAACGTAAAGGAAGACGCACTGTCACGGCTGTACGACACAGAGGAGAGGCCCATTGATAACACCCCCATACTCCCGGCCTCCTGCATTGTGGCGCCGGTGGTGTGGGCGGTGGACGCGGGCGTTACGCACAGAGCCATCTCCACCTCAGTGCCCAGCTGGGCTTCGGTATGTGCCGTCTAGTGTCCGTGATCGTCTTATCTATTGGGCACACATGTCCCCCTCCTCTGGTCACCCAAGCATCGGCCATACAGTGCGCTGCCTTACCGGGAAGTACTGGTGGTCTACCTTGCCTAAGGTTCTGCAGAAGCCCTTTTTACTCACGTCTTCCGGCACTACGGGGTGCCAGAGGACATAGTGTCTGACCGGGGTCCCCAGTTTACGTCTAGGGTTTGGAAGGCGTTCATGGAACGTCTGGGGGTCTCGGTCAGCCTGACTTCTGGGTTTCACCACGAATCTAATGAACGGGTGAATCAGGATGTGGGTAGGTTTCTGCGGTCCTACTGCCAGGACCGGCCAGGGGAGTGGTCGGTGTTCTTGCCATGGGCCGAATTTGCCCAGAACTCTCTCCGCCACTCCTCCACTAACATGTCACCATTTCAATGTGTTTTAGGGTATCAGCCGGTCCTGGCACTGTGGCATCAGAGCCAGACAAAAGCTCCTGCGGTGGACAACTGGTTTCAGCGTGCGGAGGAGACGTAGAATGCCTCCCATGTCCACCTCCAGCGCGCTGTGCTTCACCAGAAGACCAACGCTGACCGCCACCGCAGTGAGGCCCCGGTCTTTGTACCGGGTGATCGGGTCTGGCTCTCAACCCGGAACCTGCCCCTCCGCCTGCCCTGCCGGAAGCTGGGCCCATGGTTTGTGGGGCCATTCAAAGTCCTGAGGAGAGTGAACGAGGTTACGTATAGGTTGCTGCTCCCTCCTGATTACCGTATTAACCCCTCATTTCACATGTCTCTCCTCAGGCTGGTGGTGGCTGGTCTGCTCCAGGAGTCTGAGGTGCGGGAGGTTCCATTGAGGGGGCCCTGGCGTACTCCGTCCGTTCCATCCTGGATTCGAGGCGTCGGGCGGGGGTCCTTCAGTACCTTGTGGAGTGGGAGGGGTATGGTCCGGAAGAGCGGTGCTGGGTCCACAGTCACCATCCGGATCGCCCTGCTCCACGTCCTCCTGCCGTCCCCGGGGCCGGTGTCGGCACGCTGCTGGAGCTGCGTGTCAAGGGGGGGTACTGTCACGACACCCTCCGAGGCTGCCTCATCTCCTTGTACGGGCAGGATTCGGCGTTCGTCGTCATTGGCCTTCTAGCCACTGCCGCTCTTCTTTTCATCATTCCATTTGTTTTGTCTTGTTTTTCACACACACCTGGTTCGTATCCCCTCATCAGTCTCTGTATAATTATTCCCTCTGCTACCCCATGTCTTTGTGTGTTATTGTTCCATGTGGAGCTGTCGCTAGCTCGTGTTGAGCATTATGTTAATTTTATCGCCGGGATATTCACAGTGTGTTTTGTTTTCCCAGTACGCATTTAAGTCTCACTGTATTTGGTTTACACATTGCTGTGGACTGCTGTATTGGCCTAATAAACCCTATTATATGATTCAACCTCCTGCACCTGGCTCCGTCCTACTCACCTTGTTACATTTCCAGATTTTGGGGATTCTTTCCCGCAATGCTAATATTGGGTCGCGACTGAGACAACCTGGTTAAATTTGGGACCTGAGGCAAAACCAGTTGAGACTACTGCCCTAGAGGACCCATGTTACTTAAAAACCCATACAAATATTGGTTTTATGAATCTCATTACAGTTTCTCTAATTCCCAGCTAAACATTCTAGGAAAATATTACTGCTTTGCTGTGTTGGCTTTTATGTCTCCAGACATTGCTAGTAGATTCAGAACTGTAATAATCACTTCACCTATGTTGTATGCTTCTCTACATGGACCACTTAACATGCTAACCAACACAGCATTGTGTCTATAGTAAAAGCTAGTTTGAACTGAGCACAAGGGACGAGCCATTAGGACAAGGTCATTAAGCAGAAGTTGATTCCCTTCCAGTAGAACTGGAGGAAAGGTTAATGGAGCCCCATGGTGCAAGGTGAGGGGGTGAGGGGCGATTTGCCAACACAGCTTTGTCATCCTGGGACATTTTAAAGGTTAAACGGCCTGGGGGAGTGTTGGATGTTTTGTTTCAAGGAGCAGGGTAGAAACAGGAGACAGAATTGGCAGACAGTCTGATGGCCACCCTTGGAAGACACACCAGGCGATGAGGTGTGTGTGAGTGAGGTGTTTTTGAAGGGGTCTGGGCCAGGTCCATACTCACATGGAAGGATTCGGCGGAGCCATACTTGGCTCTGATCTTAGGCTCTCTGATGGTGGCCAGGTTAGTTCCACTGATGGTCAACAGGGTTCCACCACTGACGAAAGAAAATAATAACCTTGTTAACAATTATGTAAATATGAGAATTCATAGAAAATTATTAGACAATCAACATACAGTAGATTGAAGTACATCAGTAGATTGAAGTATATTCATTTGCCAGCTGTGGGTAAGTCGTGAATATGTTGAATATAAAATGTGTTGTTTGTGTACTTTAGCTCCTAGGAGACAGTCACAAATGGAGTTTACAATCCCAGTGTCTGGAAGGCCAGTGCATAATAACACCCACTATGTCTGTCAAGTATAGCGTGCATGCATCCATCCCTCCTGCCTTCCTTTATCTAGCCTGGTGAGTGCTGTGTTCTCTGCAGTCGATTTTCTTCCCCCTGCATGCATGGACTGGCATCCTCTGGCTGAGGCTGGGCATGGGGCTGAGGCTGTCTCTTTGCAGCAGGCTTCTCCACAGATTATGTTATTTGTGTAGAGCCTCTACCTTCAGCCCAGCTCTTTATGTGAAAAAGCCCTCTTAACTCAGGTACACACTTCAGGGAATAACCAACCATTGAGAATATACTCTCTCTCTTCCCCACGAGTGCAGGCCCAGCCCCAGCCCCAGCTCCATGCTCAGCCACTATCTACAGCGCATTCGGAAAGTATTCAGACCCCTTGACTTTTTCCACATTTTGTTACGTTACAGCCTTATTCTAAAATGGACTAAATAAAACAAATTCCTCATCTACACATCTACACACAATACCCCATAATGACAAAGCAAAAACAGGTTTTTAGAAATACCTAATTTACATATTTATTCAGACCCTTTGCTATGAGACTCGAAATTGAGCTCAGGTGCATCCTGTTTCCATTGATCATCCTTGATATGTTTTTATTTAATTTAATTTTTTGGGGTAGATCAGCTTAATATTACAGATAGATTGTAACTTCCATCAATGTAATTGTCTGCATCACTTCCAATCCCCCATGTTTATATATATATATATATATACACACATACATACACATATACATATATATATATATATATACACACACATACACACACACATACACACCCACATACATACATACATACATACATACATACATACATATCCTTTAAAAATATATATATATATATATTCCCCTTTATTACTTTCCAACCCCGCCACCCTTTCCCCACTTGGAGTAAACTAGTGAACAACAACGCCTAGGCCTCTACTTCCACCCCATACCCACTATCTACATTTTATGGACACAGTCAATTTTACAATAATTACATTTTGTTTGTTCTTTCTCCTGAACTTCTTCTACTCTCAACCTCTCCGATCATTTTCATGATGTCCAACCGGTTTGCTTCTATATGCCATATCTTTCTAACTGTGCTCCTTCACAAAAGCTCCCAACCCACAACCCATACACTTATTATGGACACAGCGTGCCTACATTATTAGTTATCTTGTTATTGTTTGTTGTTAGTTGTTATTAGTCCCATCCTTCAATTCCATTCAACACCTCCCATCTATCTTTTAACACCATCCATATAGGATTTCTATTTGCCATATATATTTCAACTGTACTGTGATGTCTTACAAAAGCTCTGAACTGTTCTATTCTCATTGTTTCTACAGATTGTGAATTGAAAATAAACATTTCTGCTAAAAATATTATAATATTATTGATCGATTATGAATTTTCAGATCACCCAGTAGTGCTTTCTGCAGAGTTAGCTCCAGGTAAATATTGCAATCCTTTAGCCATTCCTGGACCTGTGTCCAAAAACAAGCTACAAATGGACAGTACCAAAACAAATGATCTAATGATTGTCTCTTCGCAGCAAAATCTGCAGAGCTGGGAAGATTGTATCCCCCATATAAATAACATTCTATTGGTAGCAAGTATTTTATATAATAATTTAAATAGAACAATTCTAAGTTTTGAATCCGGCGTCGTTTTGCGTATCAATTCATAAACACTATGCCATGGAATCGGTACATCAAAAATCTCTTCCCAACAATTTTGCAATCTATATGGGACGGCTGTCAATCCTTTGGTCCTTTAATGAAACTGGTATACTTTTTTATTTATCACAATTTTCTTTAACCAATTATATTCTATAATGCAAGGCCGACAGACAAGTTCCTTACTTTTTCCCCCTTCCACTTTCCTTTTCCATTTTTGCGGTAATGCTGCAATTATTTGGTTGTAATTTTGAGTAGAGCAGACATTTCCATATGTTTTTGTTAGCTGCATGTGCGACATAACTCCACCAGTCCTACCGATGATATCATTTACAAAGAATATACCTTTTTTAAACATTTTGTCAAAAAAAAAAGTTTTTTTGTCAATTAGTATATTTGAGTTTAACCACAATATTTGTGGCATTATTTGTTCTGTCGTTTCTGGAGGATTAAATTGAAATTGCAGCCAACTTTCTATGGCTTGTTTTAGAAATAGGGATATATGGGAGATGATTTCCTTTTCAAATAACTGAAAGTGAGTGGTTGTAATCTGAATAAAGGGAAAAAGGCCATTCTTGAACATTGGGTGAGACAATCTTACTAATTTACTAGAGAACCAGTTCGGATTGAAGTATAACTTTTGTATGATTGAAGCTTTTAGTGATAGGTCTAATGCTTTAATATTTAATAATTTCTGTCCTCCAAATTCATATTCATTATATAAATAGGCCCGTTTAATTTTGTCTGGCTTGCCGTTGCAAATAAAATGATATGTTTCTACATCTTGATTGGAGTCCACTTGTGGTAAATTCAATTGATTGGACATGATCTGGAAAGGCACACACCTGTCTTTATATAAGGTCCCACAGTTGACAGTGCATGTAAGAGCAAAAACCTAGAGCTCCGAGACAGGATTGGGCCGAGGCACAGATCTGGGGAAGGGTACCAAAAAATGTCTGCATCATTGAAGGTCCCCAAGAACACAGTGGCCTCCATCATACTTAAATGGAAGAAGTTTGGAACCACCAAGACTCTTCCTAGAGCTGACCGCCCGGCCAAACTGAGCAATCGGGGGAAATGGTCGCTCTAACAGTGCTCTAGAGTTCCTCTGTTGAGATGGGAGAACCTTCCAGAAGGACAAACATCTCTGCAGCACTCCACCAATCAGGCCTTTATGGTAGAGTGGCCAGACGGAAGCCACTCCTCAGTAAAAGGCACATGACAGCCCGCTTGGAGTTTGCCAAAAGGCACCTAAAGGACTCTCAGACCATGAGAAACAAGATTCTCTAGTCTGATGAAACCAAGATTGAACTCTTTGGCCTGAATGCCAAGCGTCACGTCTGGAGGAAACCTGGCACTATCCCTACGGTGAAGCATGGTGGTGGCAGCATCATGCTGTGGGGATGTAATTTATGTTACGTCCAAAGGAATGAAATCAATAGTTCATTATTTTGTTTATTAAATAGACAAGACACACCTACCCCGATCACAGTCAACACACACATACAGTGGGGAGAACAAGTATTTGATACACTGCCAATTTTGCAGGTTTTCCTACTTACAAAGCATGTAGAGGTCTGTAATTTGTATCATAGGTACACTTCAACTGTGAGAGACGGAATCTAAAACAAAAATCCAGAAAATCACATTGTATGATTTTAAAGTAATTAATTTGCATTTAATTGCATGACATAAGTATTTGATACATCAGAAAAGCAGAACTTAATATTTGGTACAGAAACCTTTGTTTGCAATTACAGAGATCATACGTTTCCTGTAGGTCTTGACCAGGTTTGCACACACTGCAGCAGGGATTTTGGCCCACTCCTCCATACAGACCTTCTCCAGATCCTTCAGGTTTCGGGGCTGTCGCTGGGCAATATGGACTTTCAGCTCCCTCCAAAGATGTTCTATTGGGTTCAGGTCTGGAGACTGGCTAGGCCACTCCAGGACCTTGAGATGCTTCTTACGGAGCCACTCCTTAGTTGCCCTGGCTGTGTGTTTTGGGTCGTTGTCATGCTGGAAGACCCAGCCACGACCCATCTTCAATGCTCTTACTGAGGGAAGGAGGTTGTTGGCCAAGATCTCGCGATACATGGCCCCATCCATCCTCCCCTCAATACGGTGCAGTCGTCCTGTCCCCTTTGCAGAAAAGCATCCCCAAATAATGATGTTTTCACCTCCATGCTTCACGGTTGGGATGGTGTTCTTGGGGTTGTACTCATCCTTCTTCTTCCTCCAAACACGGCGAGTGGAGTTTAGACCAAAAAGCTCTATTTATGTCTCATCAGACCACATGACCTTCTCCCATTCCTCCTCTGGATCATCCAGATGGTCATTGGCAAACTTCAGACGGGCCTGGACATGCGCTGGCTTGAGCAGGGGGACCTTGCGTGCGCTGCAGGATTTTAATCCATGACGGCGTAGTGTGTTACTAATGGTTTTCTTTGAGACTGTGGTCCCAGCTCTCTTCAGGTCATTGACCAGGTCCTGCCGTGTAGTTCTGGGCTGATCCCTCACCTTCCTCATGATCATTGATGCCCCACGAGGTGAGATCTTGCATGGAGCCCCAGACCGAGGGTGATTGACCGTCATTTTGAACTTCTTCCATTTTCTAATAATTGCGCCAACAGTTGTTGCCTTCTCACCAAGCTGCTTGCCTATTGTCCTGTAGCCCATCCCAGCCTTGTGCAGGTCTACAATTTTATCCCTGATGTCCTTACACAGCTCTCTGGTCTTGGCCATTGTGGAGAGGTTGGAGTCTGTTTGATTGAGTGTGTGGACAGGTGTCTTTTATACAGGTAACGAGTTCAAACAGGTGCAGTTAATACAGGTAATGAGTGGAGAACAGGAGGGCTTCTTAAAGAAAAACTAACAGGTCTGTGAGAGCCGGAATTCTTACTGGTTGGTAGGTGATCAAATACTTATGTCATGCAATAAAATGCAAATGAATTACTTAAAAATCATACAATGTGATTTTCTGGATTTTTGTTTTAGATTCCGTCTCTCACAGTTGAAGTGTACCTATGATAAAAATTACAGACCTCTACATGCTTTGTAAGTAGGAAAACCTGCAAAATCGGCAGTGTATCAAATACTTGTTCTCCCCACTGTATTTTGTAGTAATAATATAATGGAATTTAACAGAATAAAATACAAATAATATTTTTTCCCACACAACTAGTGTCACGGGAACTTGTGGAACCGCTGTCATATAAAAAAGTTATATTTTGAATCAGAGCCCAAGCCCATGCTTTTTTGATCCACATTTAATCTCTTTCCTACCCTTTGTTAGGGAGCAGTCTTAGGGTCTTACATTGAGAGTATCTT
This sequence comes from Coregonus lavaretus, assembly GCF_964263955.1. Classification (NCBI taxonomy): domain Eukaryota; kingdom Metazoa; phylum Chordata; class Actinopteri; order Salmoniformes; family Salmonidae; genus Coregonus; species Coregonus lavaretus. Next base: position 23,996,186 of record NC_140009.1, read on the forward strand.
CATCATGACACCAATAGAAAATAATAGCAATCCTATTTTCAAAAGCATGTCAGTCTCATGTTCATATTTCACAACCTCTGCAGGCTTTAGCAGTTGCCTATACACGATTTGGAAAAATAATAGGCCTACACTTGATTTGGGCTACTAAATTAAACTAAACATTATTGCATGCTAAATGTTTCTGATCAGTGATAGATAGAAAAAAAATGATGAGCTATACCACCTCCACTTATTTGCTCAACCAAAAATAGGGCTTTGGCGGTCATGAAATTTTGTCAGCCAGTTATTGTCATGGAAAAGACTGCTGGTGTCACGGTACTTGACCGTTAATTAACATAAACATGTTTAGCATCTCCAGGCCTCCACACATACAAACCGCTGATGCGACTTTGGAACATCTACAAAATAAAAAATAAAAAAAAACATTTTTTAAATATACACCATCACAATAAATCCAATAAGTCTAAAGAAACATTATGATATGAAAAAAAATGTATTTCAGAAGAACAGAATATGAGTTGGCCTACTGTATGTTATCTGGCTATGCGCCATGCCATAGATTGTAGGCTTGTTCATTTAGCAGACAAGATATGCTATCAGTCCCGGGCCTTTAGGCTATATGATTTTAGCTGAAACTTAGCTGAAAAAAATAGAAAGGATATTTTTCCCATTCTGGAGCTAGTGTGCAGATGTATAAATGTTTGCCCGACCTCCAGACAGCTATATCGGTCCGCTAATACAGGACTAGTAAAGGCCCAGTGCACTACTTTTGTAAAACAAAAATAATAATAATAATAATAATAATATTGTATATATATATATATATAGTTTTTTTAGGGGGTGCTGCAGCATCCTCAGCACCCCTACTTCCCACAGCTATGTTTTCACCCATCAGACTATTCTCAATTTAATCTTTACTAATATGTAACATTTGTTTACATTTAGGATGGCCCATTATCAAATGGGTAGGGGAAAAAAGACATGTCATCTGTATGCACTCAATAGCGAATGGAGGCCACTTTCCCGCCGGTTCATTCAATCATGCCGGGTAGGCTACTCTGGTTATTTCACTCCATGTATCAACCACTGTTTGAGGAGCATGCAGCCTCTCGCTGTGCAACAGGTGATATTCCGCCCAAACTCTGTATGCCATGGGCTCTCCAACCCTGTTCCTGCAGCTACCCAGTGTTTAATTTGGGAAACCAAGTGAAATCTGTTTGGGAACATCAATAGTAACATGTTTTCACAATGAAACATATTTCATTAAACTGTTGACAGCCCCTCTATCTGCGCCTGGAGAAAGCAATGAAGGAGCGAGAGGAGGAGATGGAAACGCACAGTGGTGAGATATTCTGTAGCTAAAGGTAATGTGTCAGCCAAGATTGCACCGGGGGAGATGGCTGCCGTTTTATGCCCCTCTAACCAATTGTACTAATATGTGTGTTTTTTCGCGTAATTTGTAATTTATTCTGTACATAATGTTTCTGCCACCGTCTCTTATGAACAAAAAGAGCTTCTGGATATCAGGACAGCGATTACTCACCTTGTATCGGACAAAGATTTTTTCTTCAATGAGTCGGACGCCAAGGATATTCTATAGACACCCGACAAGGCCCAAATCCTCGTCATTCTCATGAGAAAGAGACAGAGATCTCGTGGACGTAGGTCGGGGTGCCTTGTAAGGATCCGATGGCGCGCGATTAATCTGCCTCTGCCATCAATCCTATTAGCCAACGTACAATAATTTGAAAACAAAATGGATGACCTAAGATCAAGGATATCCTACCAATGGGACATTAAAAACTGTAATATCTTATGTTTCACTGAGTCGTGGCTGAACAACGACATGGATAACATACAGCTGGCAGGATATACGTTACATCAGCAGGACAGAATGGCTGACTCCGGTAAGACAAGGGATGGCGGTCTGTGTATATTTGTAAACAACAGCTGGTACATACAATCTAATACTAAGGAAGTCTCGAGGTTTTGCTCGCCTGAGGTAGAGTATCTCATGATAAGCTGTAGACCACACTATTTACCAATTTCCTATTTTTCGTAGCTGTCTATTTACCACCACAAACCTATGCTGGCACTAAGATTGCACTCAATGAGCTGTTTAAGGCCATAAGCAAACAGGAAAACACTCATCCAGAGGCAGCGCTCCTAGTGTCCTGGGACTTAAATGCAGGGAAACTTAAATCCGTTCTACCTAATTTCTACCAGCATGTTAAATGTGCAACCAGAGGAAAAAATAACTCTAGACCACCTTTACTCCACACACAGAGATGCGTACAAAGTTCTCCCTCGCCCTCCATTTGGCAAATCTGACCATAATTCTATCCTCCTGATTCCTGCTTATAAGCAAAAACTAAAGTAGGAAGCACCAGTGACTCGGTTAATAAGGAAGTGGTCAGATGACGCAGATGCTAAGCTACAGGACTGTTTTGCTAGCACAGACTGGAATATGTTCCGGGATTCTTCCAATGGAATTGAGGAGTACACCACATCAGTCACTGGCTTCATCAATGTGCATCGATGACGTCATCCCCACAGTGACCGTACGTACATACCCGAACCAGAAGCCATTGATTACAGGCAACATCCGCACTGAGCTAAAGGGTAAAGCTGCCGCTTTCAAGGAGTGGGACTCTAAACGGGACGCTTATAAGAAATCCCGCTATGCCAACCGACGAACCATCAAACAGGCAAAGAGTCAATACAGGTGTAATGAATATGCAGGGAGAAAAAGGTGTAGATTCACACGCAGAGCGCAGCAGGTGTTTATTTCGCCTTCGCAGAAGGCAGGAATCGTGGTTACAGGCAGGCAATGGTCATACACAGGTAGGCAAACAGGCAGGTGAAACAAAACTAGGACTGAAGTCTAAAACTGGTTCTCACAAACAAGCTAGAAAAAGGCTTAGTAGAGTCAAAACGAACAATACCTCACAAGGCACAAACAGAATGAACTGAACTAAATATAGAGCTGATGAGACCAGGTGAGTAACTAACATAGGTAAAATCAATGAACAAAAATGAAAGACAGGGCTACGTTCAAGAACACAAAGAAACAGGGCTATGTTCAAGAACATGGAGCTTGCAATGCCAGGGTTGTGGGTTTGTTTCCCACGGGGGGCCAGTATGAAAATGTATGCACTCACTAACTGTAAGTCGCTCTGGATAAGAGCGTCTGCAAAAAAAAAAAAAAAGAAAAAAAAAAAAAGAACACAAGGTGAACTAAGAAAATAAATACAGAACCTTACAACAGGACTAAGATTGAATCATACTACACCGGCTCCGACGCTTGTCGGATGTGGCAGGGCTTGCAAACTATTACAGACTACAAAGGGAAGCACAGCCACGAGCTGCCCAGTGACACGAGCCTACCACACGAGCTAAATCACTTCTATGCTCGCTTCGAGGCAAGCAACACTGAAGCATGCATGAGAACTTCAGCTGTTCCGGATGACTATGTGATCACGCTCTCTGTAGCCTATGTGAGTAAGACTTTTAAGCAGGTCAACATTCACAAGGCCACAGGGCCAGACGGATTACCAGGACATGTACTCTGAGCATGCGCTGACCAACTGGCAAGTGTCTTCACTGACAATTTCAACATGTCCCTGACTGAATCTGTAATACCAACATGTTTCAAGCAGACCACCATAGTCCCTGTGCCCAAGAACACTAAGATAACCTGCCTAAATGACTACCGACCCGTAGCACTCACGTCTGTAGCCATTAAGTGCTTTGAAAGGCTGGTCATGGCTCACATCAACACCATTATCCCAGAAACCCTAGACCCATTCCAATTTGCATACCGCCCCAACAGATCCACAGATGATGCAATCTCTATTGCACTCCACACTGCCCTTTCCCACCTGGACAACAGGAACACCTACAGTGGGGAGAACAAGTATTTGATACACTGCCGATTTTGCAGGTTTTCCTACTTACAAAGCATGTAGAGGTCTGTCATTTTTATCATAGGTACACTTCAACTGTGAAAGACGGAATCTAAAACAAAAATCCAGGAAATCACATTGTATGATTTTTAAGTAATTAATTTGCATTTTATTGCATGACATAAGTATTTGATACATCAGAAAAGCAGAACTTAATATTTGGTACAGAAACCTTTGTTTGCAATTACAGAGATCCTACGTTTCCTGTAGGTCTTGACCAGGTTTGCACACACTGCAGCAGGGATTTTGGCCCACTCCTCCATACAGACCTTCTCCAGATCCTTCAGGTTTCGGGGCTGTCGCTGAGCAATACGGACTTTCAGCTCCTTCCAAAGATTTTCTATTGGGTTCAGGTCTGGAGATTGGCTAGGCCACTCCAGGACCTTGAGATGCTTCTTACGGAGCCACTCCTTAGTTGCCCTGGCTGTGTGTTTCGGGTCGTTGTCATGCTGGAAGACCCAGCCACAACCCATCTTCAATGCTCTTACTGAGGGAAGGAGGTTGTTGGCCAAGATCTCGCGATACATGGCCCCATCCATCCTCCCCTCAATACGGTGCAGTCGTCCTGTCCCCTTTGCAGAAAAGCATCCCCTAAGATTGATGTTTCCACCTCCATGTTTCACGGTTGGGATGGTGTTCTTGGGGTTGTACTCATCCTTCTTCTTCCTCCAAACACGGCGAGTGGAGTTTAGACCAAAAAGCTCTATTTTTGTCTCATCAGACCACATGACCTTCTCCCATTCCTCCTCTGGATCATCCAGATGGTCATTGGCAAACTTCAGACGGGCCTGGACATGCGCTGGCTTGAGCAGGGGGCCCTTGCGTGCGCTGCAGGATTTTAATCCATGACGGCGTAGTGTGTTACTAATGGTTTTCTTTGAGACTGTGGTCCCAGCTCTCTTCAGGTCATTGACCAGGTCCTGCCGTGTAGTTCTGGGCTGATCCCTCACCTTCCTCATGATCATTGATGCCCCACGAGGTGAGATCTTGCATGGAGCCCCAGACCGAGGATGATTGACCGTCATCTTGAACTTCTTCCATTTTCTAATAATTGCACCAACAGTTGTTGCCTTCTCACCAAGCTGCTTGCCTATTGTCCTGTAGCCCATCCCAGCCTTGTGCAGGTCTACAATTTTATCCCTGATGTCCTTACACAGCTCTCTGGTCTTGGCCATTGTGGAGAGGTTGGAGTCTGTTTGATTGAGTGTGTAGACAGGTGTCTTTTATACAGGTAACGAGTTCAAACAGGTGCAGTTGATACAGGTAATGAGTGGAGAACAGGAGGGCTTCTTAAAGAAAAACTAACAGGTCTGTGAGAGCCGGAATTCTTACTGGTTGGTAGGTGATCAAATACTTTTGTCATGCAATAAAATGCAAATTAATTACTTAAAAATCATACAATGTGATTTTCTGGATTTTTGTTTTAAATTCCGTTTCTCACAGTTGAAGTGTACCTATGATAGAAATTACAGACCTCTACATGCTTTGTAAGTAGGAAAACCTGCAAAATCGGCAGTGTATCAAATACTTGTTCTCCCCACTGTACGTGAGAATAATATTCATTGACTACAGCTCAGCGTTCAACACCATAGTGCCCTCAAAGCTCATCACTAAGCTAAGGACCCTGGGACTAAACACCTCCCTCTGCAACTGGATCCTGGACTTCCTGACGGGCCGCCCCCAGGTGGTAAGGGTAGGTAACAACACATCTACCACGCTGATCCTCAACACCGGGGCCCCTCAGGGGTGCGTGCTCAGCCCCCTCCTGTACTCCCTGTTCACCCATGACCGCATGGCCAGGCACGACTCCAACACCATCATTAAGTTTGGCGACGACACAACAGTGGTAGGCCTGATCACCGACAACGATGAGACAGCCTATAGGGAGGAGGTCAGAGACCTGGCCGTGTGGTGCCAGGATAACAACCTCTCCCTCAACGTGATCAAGACAAAGGATATGATTGTGGAGTACAGGAAAAAAAAGAGGACTGAGCACGCCCCCATTCTCATCGACAGGCTGAGAGCTTCAAGTTCCTTGGTGTCCACATCACCAACAAACTATCATGGTCCAAACACACCAAGACAGTCGTGAAGAGGGCATGACAAAGCCTATTCCCCCTCAGGAGACTGAAAACATTAGGCATGGGTCCTCAGATCCTCAAAAAGTTCTACAGCTGCACCATCGAGAGCATCCTGACTGGTTGCATCACCGCCCGGTTTGGTAACTGCTCGGCCTCCGACCGCAAGGCAATACAGAGGGTAGTGCTTACGACCCAGTACATCACTGGAGCCAAGCTTCCTGCCATCCAGGACCTCTATACCAGGCGGTGTCAGAGGAAGGCCCTAAAAATAGTCAAAGATTCCAGCCACCCTAGTCATAGACTGTTCACTCTGCTACCGCACGGCAAGCGGTACCAGAGCGCCAAGTCTAGGTCCAAAAGGCTTAACACTTTTACCCCCAAGCCATAAGACTCCTGAACAGATAATCATGGCTACCCGGACTATTTGCATTATTAAATTTTTTTACTTAACACTTTTTTTCTTAAAACTGCATTGTTGGTTAAGGGCTTGTAAGTAAGCATTTCACTGTAAGGTCTACACCTGTTGTATTCGGTGTATGTGGCAAATAAAATTTGAATTTATTTGATTTAATTATGAAAATATAAATAATGCCCTATTACTCAGACAGCACTAGGCTATTCAAAAACAAAAACAAAAACAAATTCACTATAATTGTAGGCTAACTCTGTAAGCCGCCCTTCACAATCTATGAACCAACAGCACCGCCTAGGCCTATAAATTCTGTCCCAGACTCATGAATAGAAAGTTTGGAGCATAGCATAAGGTAATTAGTCCATCCAGTATGCATAACAATACAGACCACACTCAAATACAATTACTAGAATTTGTTTAATTTTGGAGTATAGACTAGACCAATTATGTACCAAAGACATCTTAAAATCAGTTATTTTGAATGTTTTTCTGCCATACACAATATGCGGTAGGCTATGTAATGTATAACGGCACAATTATTATTTTAATTCAGTTTGCAAATGGCGTTTTGAATTAATCATCACCTTAGAAAGAAATGTCCATTTCGTTTTGTTAAACTTTGGCTACTAAGCGACTGAAGAGAAAAATAATCCACTTGTTAAACTACATAACAGGGGATGTAGCTCAGTTGGTAGAGCATGGCGTTTGCAACGCCAGGGTTGTGGGTTCGATAAAATAATGTATGCGCTAACTGTAAGTCGCTCTGGATAAGAGCGTCTGCTAAATGACTAAAAAATGTAAATGTAAAATAACATGCTGGCAAAATGTTCTAATAAATGAGCCAACTAGACAAGATGATCATGAGCAGCACTCACCTCAACTTAGCTAACATTTCCCCAGCCTAATTGTAGCCCAACCAATATCCAAACAGGGATTCAGTGAAAACAAAAAAAAGAAGAGTCCCCACGCTTGTCTCAAAGCAGCGCCATGAGCTGTCCCAATCAAAATAGTGCTGAAATTATCTAGTTGACCACACATGGGTAGGCTATTACTTCAAATGTATTACAACGATTGGATGACTTTTGGAGTTTCAGTAAGCAACAATTTGATACATGCCTTCAATTGCATTACACTACTTTTTTCCAATATTTTCGTCATTAAGTGATATTTATTCCCACAGTAATTCTTTATGGATCCATCCAGTTATGGTTAAGAAAACAGTGCATGCTTAGTGGTGGGCTATGCTAAGAGATGGGAGAAGTGACATGCCTCGCAAAGTTTAGAACTGATGCTGCCTAGCAACCATCAAGAGTTTAAGAGCATAGTGCGTGCCAATGCTGCCTCAGTATTACAGCTACGTTCATACTAAGCTGTAGGTAGAACTTTACCGATATTATTACTAGGTCGTTAGGCGGAAATATAAGTTTGGGCTTTGATACCGGCAATACCTTTCAGAGATAAGGAAAAGGCGGAAAAAAGATAGCGGTGTGGTAAAGTTGGAGAAAAAACATCTTAGTATGAAAGGGATATTAGTGAATGGATTCCTGCTTTTTCCTCTCCTTCGCTTTCATTATCTCTTAATTACTCCTTCGCTTCTCTTCTACTTTGTTCCTCGTATTCTCTCCCCTTTCTGTATATGATGAAGCAATTTAGCAGCCACTTATTCAATCAATAAGCTATTTAAAATAATTTTTTCCACTGCAGAAAACCAAGAAGTGTTTTAATCTCTTTTTTCAGAAAGTTGCAAATACGACAATAAACTAATCTAATTTACCAATCTCAATATACAACTCCCTATTCAAAACATTGTAATGCAGGGAATATGCACTGCCTTTAACATAGACATGAAAGTAGAAGTTAATGCACAGATGAACAGTGAGGGAAAAAAGTATTTGATCCCCTGCTGATTTTGTACGTTTGTGCACGGACAAAGAAATTATCTGTCTATAATTTTAATGGTAGGTTTATTTGAACAGTGAGAGACAGAATAACAACAACAAGAAATCCAGAAAAACGCATGTCAAAAATGTTATAAATTGATTTGCATTTTAATGAGGGAAATAAGTATTTGACCCCCCTCTCAATCAGAAAGATTTCTGGCTCCCAGGTGTCTTTTATACAGGTAACGAGCTGAGATTAGGAGCACACTCTTAAAGGGAGTGCTCCTAATCTCAGCTTGTTACCTGTATAAAAGACACCTGTCCACAGAAGCAATCAATCAATCAGATTCCAAACTCTCCACCATGGCCAAGACCAAAGAGCTCTCCAAGGATGTCAGGGACAAGATTGTAGACCTAAACAAGGCTGGAATGGGCTACAAAACCATCGCCAAGCAGCTTGGTGAGAAGGTGACAACAGTTGGTGTGATTATTCGCAAATGGAAGAAACACAAAAGAACTGGCAATCTCCCTCGGCCTGGGGCTCCATGCAAGATCTCACCTCGTGGAGTTGCAATGATCATGAGAACGGTGAGGAATCAGCCCAGAACTACACGGGAGGATCTTGTCAATGATCTCAAGGCAGCTGGGACCATAGTCACCAAGAAAACAATTGGTAAAACACTACGCCGTGAAGGACTGAAATCCTGCAGCGCCCGCAAGGTCCCCCTGCTCAAGAAAGCACATCTACATGCCCGTCTGAAGTTTGCCAATGAACATCTGAATGATTCAGAGGAGAACTGGGTGAAAGTGTTGTGGTCAGATGAGACCAAAATCGAGCTCTTTGGCATCAACTCAACTCGCCGTGTTTGGAGGAGGAGGAATGCTGCCTATGACCCCAAGAACACCATCTCCAAACATGGAGGTGGAAACATTATGCTTTGGGGGTGTTTTTCTGCTAAGGGGACAGGACAACTTCACCGCATCAAAGGGACGATGGACGGGGCCATGTACTGTCAAATCTTGGGTGAGAACCTCCTTCCCTCAGCCATAGCATTGAAAATGGGTTGTGGATGGGTATTCCAACATGACAATGACCCAAAACACACGGCCAAGGCAACAAAGGAGTGGCTCAAGAAGAAGCACATTAAGGTCCTGGAGTGGCCTAGCCAGTCTCCAGACCTTAATCCCATAGAAAATCTGTGGAGGGAGCTGAAGGTTCGAGTTGCCAAACGTCAGCCTCGATAACCTTAATGACTTGGAGAAGATCTGCAAAGAGGAGTGGGACAAAATCAAATCAAATCAAATCAAATCAAATCAAATCAAATTTTATTGGTCACATGCGCCGAATACAACAGGTGCAGACATTACAGTGAAATGCTTACTTACAGCCCTTAACCAACAGTGCATTTATTTTAAACAAAAAAAGTAAGAATAAAACAACAACAAAAAAAGTGTTGAGAAAAAAAGAGCAGAAGTAAAAATAAAGTGACAGTAGGGAGGCTATATATACAATAGAATAAAGTGACAGTAGGGAGGCTATATATACAGGGGGGTACCGTTGCAGAGTCAATGTGCGGGGGCACCGGCTAGTTGAGGTAGTTGAGGTAATATGTACATGTGGGTAGAGTTAAAGTGACTATGCATAAATACTTAACAGAGTAGCAGCAGCGTAAAAAGTATGGGGTGGGGGGGCAGTGCAAATAGTCCGGGTAGCCATGATTAGCTGTTCAGGAGTCTTATGGCTTGGGGGTAGAAGCTGTTGAGAAGTCTTTTGGACCTAGACTTGGCACTCCGGTACCGCTTGCCGTGCGGTAGCAGAGAGAACAGTCTATGACTAGGGTGACTGGAGTCTTTGACAATTTTGAGGGCCTTCCTCTGACACCGCCTGGTATAGAGGTCCTGGATGGCAGGGAGCTTTGCCCCTGTGATGTACTGGGCCGTACGCACTACCCTCTGTAGTGCCTTGCGGTCAGAGGCCAAGCAGTTGCCATACCAGGCGGTGATGCAACCAGTCAGGATGCTCTCGATGGTGCAGCTGTAGAATTTTTTGAGGATCTGAGGACCCATGCCAAATCTTTTTAGTCTCCTGAGGGGGAATAGGCTTTGTCGTGCCCTCTTCACGACTGTCTTGGTGTGTTTGAGATGTGTGTAAACCTGGTGGCCAACTACAAGAAACGTCTGACCTCTGTGATTGCCAACAAGGGTTTTGTCACCAAGTACTAAGTAATGTTTTGCAGAGGGGTCAAATACTTATTTCCCTCATTAAAATGCAAATCAATTTATAACATTTTTGACATGCGTTCTTCTGGATTTTGTTGTTGTTATTCTGTCTCTCACTGTTCAAATAAACCTACCATTAAAATTATAGACAGATCATTTCTTTGTCAGTGGGCAAACGTACAAAATCAGCAGGGGATCAAATACTTTTTTCCCTCACTGTATGTTGTTCACACATCTCCAAGCCACTGGTGTACTCTATGCTGGAGTGTGTGAATAAGGCATTTGGGCCTATAGCAATCACATCAAAGAGCTGAGAGAATTTTGGCTTTGAGAGATCCAGGAATATCAGTCATTTTGTCTGTTTCTCTGTAGCAGACGGAGCCCAGATCTGTGGCAAATCACTGGAAGCAGGAAGTTATGTCAACAGAGACACACAGAGAGAAAGCAAGAGAGGGGGGGGGGGGGGGGGGGGGGCTATAGCATCTTGTAACAGTGCTGTGGCTCAAAGTGTTTACCAGGAAGCATGGCAATCTGTGTCAAAGTGGACTTTCCACAAGGTTCTGTGTTTTCCTCTCTAACTCTTAAAAGTGTAAAAGTGTATATTTTAAAGAGGTGCCACTTTAGCTACACTACTGCACACCAGACCAGCACCAGAGAACCAGATGATATCAATGTAAATCCCCAGATCCCCTTCCTACCTAGCGATGCTCCAGTCTGGTTCAATCCTCAGGACGGTGGGGTCGTCAGTGTAGTTATATTTGACCTCTGGGTTCCTCAGCTCAGCAGAGTCGATGTCCACCATGACTGGTGTACTGCCTGGGTTCAGCCCCACTGGGGTCACACATACTATCTCCCGGGCATTCCTCCTGCAGAGAGAAGGGGAGAAACATGTTTAAAGGATTACAAAGGTTACAAAGAGATATCATTCATGAGTTTCATTAGTATGACAGAAACCAGTGGTCTAGGTTTCAGCACCTGTCTCTAAAGAAATGGTCATGCCTTATGTAAATGTAACATGAATGAGCGCTTCATTGTTAAAAACTGTGTCTTCCAATGCTTGGTGTGTCTAGTCAATTATTACACAGTAACTACAATATCTAATCTGTAGTGCTGTTGAATGATGCTTGAATTTCTGGGTAATTGCCGCAGTCTTTCTAGAAAGAGGAGTGATTCTGGTGTGATTCCCAGGACCTGATTGGAGACGTGCCTGCAATGTCTCCTCTGATTCCCCTCGCCCCGTTTCCATGGGAACCCCCTTCACAACGCACGCTCCACAAACCCTCCCAAGATTGCACATATTTTGACAAGGTGTTTGTGACAAACAACAAAACGAGAATGAGACAGACACAAAGAGGAAGAGAGAGGAGACAGCGCTGCAGAAAAAAGCTAATCTGCTGGATTACCGTTGAAAGGAAAGAAATGGAAATAGAAATAGATGTTGCTATCCAGACTAACAGTGCAAACAAAGCTTGGATAAGGACAGAGACATACTGTAGCACTGTGACATGTATGAACATCAGCAAGATTACATGCACATATACAGTATGACATAGAAAAACAACACACACACACACACACACACACACACACACACACACACACACACACACACTGCATCTTAAACACTTCCAGTCAATGGAGGGGAGGGTGAATCAGCGGGAGATGGGGGCATTTCATTGATAGTCCTGGCTCTGGTCCAGGTAGAGGTGTCTGCGTTAGTCAGAGGCTGGCAGAGCTATCTCCCCTCACACCCCCTGTATCTCCCCTCCCCTCACTCCCCCTGTATCTCTCCTCCCCTACTCCCCATCTATCTACCCTCACTCCCCCTGCATCTCCCCTCACTCCCCCTGTATCTCCCCTCACTCCCTCTGTATCTCTCCGCCCCTCACATCTCTCCTCCCTTCCCTCCCTCTGTATCTCCCCTCCCCTCTCTCACCTTGTATATCTCCTCCCCTCACTCCCCCTGTACTCCCCTCACTCCCCCACCCATCACTCCCCCTGTACCTCCCCTCACTCCCCCTGTATCTCCCCTCACTCCCCCTGTATCTCCCCTCACTCCCCCTGTATCTCTCCTCCCCTCACTCCCCCTGTATCTCTCTGTCCCTCACGCCCCCTGTATATCCCTACCCCTCACTCCCCCTGTATATCCCCTCTCCTCACCCCCCCTGTATCTCCCCTCACTCCCCCTGTATCTCTCTGTCCCTCACGCCCCCTGTATATCCCTACCCCTCACTCCCCCTGTATATCCCCTCTCCTCACCCCCCCTGTATCTCCCCTCCTCCTGTCAGAAACCTGGCACTCACATTCCCTGGCTGGGCTCTACCTACCTCTCAGCTGCAATGCAGAGCAGCCCCGATTGCTGTCTGACTCCCTTACTATTCCTTAGATAGACAGTAAATGTACAACACTGTGCGTGATGGACCCACTGTGGTATTACTTGGTTCTGAGAGCTAAGTAGAGACAGGTGTACAGACAAAGAGACAGACAGTGACAGACACTCACTTTTTGAAGTGGCAGGGGTGGCGTCCGATGTTGACAAACACAGAGCTGCCGGCGTTGAGGTGGTTGCCCTCAATGGTGATCCTGGTGCCCCCAGAGAGAGGACCCTGAGCAGGCAACACTCGTGTGAAGAAGGGTGTCTGGAGATGGAGGTAAACCATAACACATATGTTTATACATTTATATTAGCAAAAACAAAATCATCAATACTCAGTCTAATGTAAGGATCCATCTAGTGTGTCATCTGGATACTACTTACCACAAAGGTGAATGCCCGGGGTGAGAGGGCCCTGTAGTCTGTCAGGCAGTCCCTCACACACACCTCCACGTTGGCCTCCTGCACCCGGTAGCCCGTGGCGTCATTTAGCAAACACACAATTCTGTAGGTGGAAGAGGCGAGAGATAGAGGGATGGAGAGGGGAGTTAGGGATTCACATGAGAGTTCACACGTGTTGAGGTCACCTGTAGCCTACTGTAAGGGTGTTTGATATTTGCGTAGTGACTCCTCCAATTTTAAAGGGAGCATTTGCCATCAACCCGCTCTTTGGAAAGATTGTTTGATCTATCTGAATAGGGTAGAGCAGGGTGGTGAATGTCAAAGGAGAGGAAGGGAAATGCTCAAGAGGGGGAGAGGAAATAATATACACTGAGAGAAAGAGAGCGAAAGGACAGGTGAGGAGAGATGGAGAGAAGAACAATGTCAACAGGAATCAGAGGAGGAGAGGAGATATACACAGAAGAGAGGAGGATGGAGACAGAGCACAGGTGTAGAGGGAGGGGCGATGGTAATATGAAAGTGGTGAGAGCCAGGCAGCTGAGCCTCCTCACCTCTCAGCGCTGATGTACTCCTCCTCAAAGGGGATACAGGGCACCTTGCCTAGGCGCACTCCTGTCTGGATGTCCCTGAACTGTAGGCCCAGGTTCTCCCCTGTGATGGTCAGCATGGTGCCCCCCTGTCTCGGACCCGTCTCCGGAAACAGCTGCAACACAAACAGAGAAAGGGAGGGAGGGAGGGAGAGAGAGAGGGGAAGATCAATGTCAGAACCAATGACTGTATGGTTAGAAGCCACTGAGAGGCAAGGTGAGGCCAACCGCTGTATTGTAAGTGTATGCAGGGCAGACCAAAGGGGACTTTGTGAGAGAGAAGTCTTTGAATGGTCAGCGGGGGATGTGTAACGACTGTAAGGTTCTCTCTCTCTTTCTCTCTTTTTCACCTACACACCAAAGTGTTTTAATGAAGAAAAATCACCTCCGCTTTGAAAAACAGAAAAAACTTACGTGGCGCACGGTGAAAAGCCTCTTCTCCACCTAATTGAAACGTATTACACCGGCTCCCACGTCATCACTCTGTAGCAACGTGCCGCACAGCAGTGCCATAATGTGATTTATTTAGCCAAATTACTCCCTGTAACGAGGACAGGTGTGGCATGACAAAAACAAATATGGTGACTGATGTGAGGCGGCAGCGTCCGGGAGGCGGCCTCTAACAACCATCACAAGGTAATTATGGGTAATCTCACTGGCTGCCTGTTTCACCACATGGTTGGCTGGGCAGAGCATGTCGGGGAAACGGCACCCTGACGTGTCCAAAGGCATGGTGGCGTTTCATTGGCTGGCCATGCCTGGGCTCTGTTGTGGCCACAGGAGCAACCCCAGTGGCCAGGCTCTCACAGGCAGACTAACCTCACTCAGTCCCAAGCACTATGCCTCTACCACATGATGACATGGCATTGGTAGCTAAAAGCCTGTGTGAAGCAGGGTGACGCCGCTGTGGTTGGACTGGGAACCAGGGCCACATGAGGCAGGCTGTAAACTGGGTGGTTAGTGTTCAAGGAGAAGCTGGTGAAGGATGGCAGTTATGTCATCAGGCAATGGTAGGGACTCTGGTTCTGGAACCACTCAACACATAGTTAACATAGTTTAGGGAAAGGGCCAGTAGGGGCCTATGTAGGTATAGCGACAAGTACAGTATGAACCTACCCTGACATTGCCAAATTGTGTGGCACATTATTTGTCAGGGGGAGAGTTGAGTGGTTTTGTTGTGAGGGGAGTGAGGCTGAGGGGCGGCTCTTATACCCATAATAACAACTAAAACAAATGAATGGTGGAGCAGATGTCCTTTGGTTCCTTCTTTTTATCCTATATCCTCGCCCTCTGAGAGCACTGTAAACACACCTTTAGCCTCCTAGGGTCTGAGACACACACATTGTCTGTGACCTTCAGAGGCCTCTGTGTTATATAGCCTTTCTAGATGTTTGCTAATCTTATGAGTTCTCAGTCTGACTCTCCTACCCCTAGGAACCCCTAGGACCTGGCATGAGGAAAAACACAAGCCTCTGAACACTGAACTCTGCCAATGAGAGTTACAACAGTAAAGTAGCGTGTGTTTTAATTGGTTTCAGAGGGGTTATTTCACATGAACCCCCCTCCCCCCCCCCCCCCCCACCCTCCCTCACACACACACACACACACACACACACACACACACACTCCCTGACAGAACAAGAGAGGAGAGAGTGAGAGAAAGAGAAAGAGAGAGAGTGAGAGAGAGAGTGAGAGAGAGAGAGAGATGAGAGAGAGAGAGAGAGAGAGAGAGAGAGAGAGAGAGAGAGAGGAAGAGAGTGAGAGAGAGAGCGAGAGCGAGAGAGAGAGAGAGAGAGAGAGAGAAAGCGAGAGAGAGTGAGAGAAAGACAGTGAGAGAGAAAGCGAGAGAGAGTGAGAGAA
>NC_140009.1:24012166-24052166 GCF_964263955.1 Coregonus lavaretus
GAGAGAGAGGGGAGAGGGAGAGCGAGGAGAGATAGAGAGAGAGAGAGAGAGAGAGAGAGAGAGAGAGAGAGAGAGAGAGAGAGAGAGAGAGAGAGAGTGGGGAGAGGAGAGCGAGGAGAAGAGAGAGAGAGAGAGATATATATATATAGAGAGAGAGAGAGAGAGAGAGAGAGAGAGAGATTGTGTTTGGTGGTGGTAATACGGTACAGATTGGGACAGAGTACAGCAGTAAAAGATAGGGCAGGTAATGGTATGGTACTGTACTCACCGAGGTCTTCTGACACTGGATGCTGGTGCTGTTGAAGCGCAGGGCGGTGACGCTGTAGGTGGCTCCCTGGATGTGGAAGATACACTCGTAGTTCCTCTGTCCAGACTGGGGCTGGGGTAGGTTCTTAGCCAGCAGGGGTGATGGGCTTCATCACCCCCACAGGGATGTAGATCTGGGTGGATGGCAGGATCTGGGGACACTCCTGGGGAACAGGGAAAGAGACCATGGTTAGCCCTCTATTCTGTAAGCAGGTAAAACTAAGGAAATGGCAGACTGGATATTTACTGGACTTGACAAGTAAGTATAGCATTGCTTGTATAATGTCGATATAGGATTAGTGATTTTGAAAGTGGTCTTGATGCACAGTGTGTGAGCTTTTAAGCACAGAGTGATACAAAATGTACAGACATATCCAACTGTGAGGAAGACAAGAGGAATGCAGTATTTATAATTGTATTGTTTATAATTGTATAAAGCCATGTAATGGGCCTAATTGCTCTGAGAAACTGGCATATTTCTGTGGGGGGGGGCAAAGTGATTAGCGACCACAGAGTTTGTTGCCATGCCAATGGATTAGCGAGACAAAACAAAATGAAGCCATTCAAGTGTTAATGCCATTGAAAGGTTTTGACAGGGCTGTGTTAGTGGGTACGGACGCCAACAGGGTCTGGGCCAAAAAGCCAGTCCAGTCCAGACGATCAGTGGGAAGAGCAGCAAGTGCTGTCTCGTCTCCTCTCTTGGCCCTGACTCCTCTCTGCCCAACTCGAGGGCACTGGAGAGGACAGGAGCAAAGCAGCGGGCAACTAAAGAAATACATCAACTAACGGAAGATGGGCCACCACAGACACATTTGTCATGTGTCCCGCTCGCTGGCAAAAGTTGGCTGAGGAAAAATGTGTTTGTTGATTTTAGACGTCACCCTCTCCCACACAAGATTTAGCAACAGGCTGTAAAGAAAAAATATTACTACTCCAAACAGTTACATAGCAAATACATTAACAGTACCATGCTAATGTGAGTGAATGAAATGTGTTGTTTCTCTTTCTATTCAAATGAGTCAATGCCAATAAGCTAGACAAACAAGCCAGACAGCAGACAACCTTGGTCAGTAGGAAGAGTCAAAGGGCCAAGCCTAAATTAAAAAAGATGTCATGAATCTGTACCTTAAGCCAAAACTATTCCAATATCAACATTTGTAGACGTTTGAGGAATTTCAAACATAATATGATTGCTATTTTAATTCTCAGTTCTAGCGAATGACTCCAGGTCTGGTAGACCAGTGTCTAGTATACTCTATACTGAGGACTGTGAATATCATTCCTGTGTGTGTGAGTGAAGCTTCTTATCATAAGTTGGGCTGTGTAAACAGACTCCTTCTCAGAAGCTAACACAGGTCTCTGTGACACCAGGCAGCCAGGCGCTTCCATTGGGCTGCAGATTTAATTGCCTGCGGCTGCAGTCTTGTTATTAAACTGTGTTCCACCACAGCTCTCCTCCTCTCTTCTCCCGTTCTCTCCTCCTCTCCTCTTTTCTCCTCTCTTCTCCTACCTTCTCCCCTCCCCTACTCACCTCTCCTCTCCTCTCGCCTCCTTTCCTCTGCTCCTCTCCTCTTCTCTCCTGCTCTCCTTTCCTCTCCTCTTTTCTCCTCTCCTCTCTTCTCCTATCCTCTCCCCTCCCCTACTCTCCTCTCACCACCACCAACTCCTCTTCTCCGCTGAATAAATATATGATTATGCAAGAATCTGGACAGATCTGTCTTTGTCTTCAATTACTATGTATTAGACAATGGAAGACTCTTGCTAGCTAAGCTAGAAGTAATGTATAGGATTCACCTCAAGACAATAGGGAGCTATTAGCCAATAGCTGAAGACTATCCTTAACTACTGAGGATAAGGAACTCTGAGGTCCATATTACTTTGAATAAACAGTGTTGAGTACGGTAATATTCTGTGATGGCAATAATCCCAAAATATTCATGGAAACTTTGGTCTCTTTAATCATTATTAGCTGAACATCGTCTCCCTGGTCTGCAGGCTCATTTGTAAATCAGTTTGTGCTTTGCTAAACCAGCGTTAAATTAAGTGCAGGTAATGACTTGAAATTGCAATTTGAATCGTAAAGACAGCAGGCCAAAAAAATCATTGGACGTAATGGAATTGGGTGATACCTATTCTCCTCCCGATAGGCACAAAACCAAATAGCGAAACAAGAATAATGGGGCTTGTGAATGAATCCCCAATTCTAAAGCGGCAGCGAGAGAGGATTATCAATTCCAGAGGGGCTGCGCTGAGTCTGAACGAGACGTTGTGCTGGTGGCCAGGCAGCCATTTGCTTTAGTATTCAGTGCACACAGGTGGGGAACAGACAAGCGTAAACAACACGCTTAATGAACTCCCTCCAGCCTCTGATAGGGACTGTGTGTGTGTGTATCTGTGTGTCTGTGTGTGTGTGTCTGTGTGTGTGTGTGTGTGGATGTGTGTGTGTGTGTGCACACATTCATGTGTTTATCAGTCTGTCTCTAGGACAAAGAAGTCAAACAGTCCTCCCACCCAACCAGTGGTGTAACGCTGCTATCGCTCACTATCTGGGTCTGACAGACCACAGCCTCCTTCTATGGTATGTACAACACGTGTCTCTGGTCAGACAGTGCAGAGACAAAGACAGACAGATTGTCCTCAGTCTGGACTACACACTGGTCCCACCTGTGCCAACACACGGCCCGCCCGCCTGCAGCAGAAACCCCAGAGGCCTGGTGCATTGGCATGGATTGGAGGGTCGTAGACACAAAGAGTGCTGGATCAGCACTGCGGGCCAAGCCAGAACCACATCCTGCAGCTCTCAGCACCCAGCCCAGCCAAATCCAATCATCAACCATCAGCCAGAGCCAGGAGACGAAGACCCGCCACGTTCAGAGGGGAACTGATGATGAACACAAGTTGAGGGCAAGAGAGAGAGAGACAATCCATTGATGAACAAAAAGTGGTGAAGAAAAAATAGTAACTATTTCATTACCAGTCCTGACAGGTGTCAAAACAGAGTTGAAAGTGCGTATCAGATTGCACTCTTGCGGAATACAATGGAACAATGGTTTACCAAGGGGATTCCTTTGAAGTGGTTTCTCTCTTTTCTTTTTTCACTCCTTTATTTCCTTTGAAATGACAGAGTGAGAGAAAGAAAAATAGAGAGAGAGAGAGGCTTGTGTGAGCTGGGGCTCCAGGTTAGGTTAGCTGCTCTCAATGCTCTCTCCCCCTCTCTCTCCCTCTCTCCCCATCTCCCCCTTTTTTCCTCCTCTCCCCCTCTCTCCCCCTCTTCCCCTGTTCCCCCTCTTTCCCTCATCCCCCTCTCTCCCCTGGTGCTGGGAGTCAGACAGAGGTGAGACACGGCCCTGGGAGACACACAGCCGTTTATTAAGGTGGGAATGAGAGTCAGGAGGAGAGTCAGGGGTTCACCAAAGGGGAGAGTGTTTGGCTGATTATTTGTGTTACCATCCATCCCTTGGGGGAAAGACAAGGCTGGATCTCTGGGAGAGAGAGAGAGAGGCAGAGCTTACAGCTGTCTCTGCTCCAAAACCACAATCTAACCCTGGGGTTGGGAGTCAGAGAGCTGCAGAGAAACCTGTCTTGAGGGCAAACAGGAAGAAAGCATAAGGAGTTGGCCAGCAGCAGATAAAGATGAGTGGGTTTTCTAACTCCAGACTCATCTCGACTTCTCCCATATCCTCCTCTTAGCGCTAGCCTGGCCCTGGCAGCTCTGTATGGCATGCTAGTCTCCATGGTGTTTGTTTTACTGAAACGCAGCCTCCAGCCATGCCCCCTCTGGCAACAGATTTCTGTTAGCATTTGATTTTCCCCTCCCAGAAAGCTGTGCAACACTGCCGAGGTGGCAGTCTGAGAACATTAAGCAGGGCTCACATAACAAACAGCAGAACGAGAGAGAGAGAGAGAGAGAGAGAGAGAGAGAGAGAGAGAGGAGAGAGAGAGAGAGAGAGAGAGAGAGAGAGAGAGAGAGAGAGAGAGAGAGAGAGAGAGAGAGAGAGAGAGAGAGCAAGGAAGAGAGAGGGAGACTGCTGCAACAGGGATGAACTATGATTCTTCTAAAAACACTAGCAGAGGGAGAGGGTAGGGTTTGTAGGCCATGGAGAGAGAGGAACGAGGGTCTTCCTAGTTTCTCATGCAGATGATTTCTCATTGATCTCCCATTGGCCCTGCTTGACCCTACAGTAATGAGGTGATGTCATCATGGGATGCTGACGTGTTCTCTGTGGGGCGCTGGCTTCTGGCTGCTGGCTGTGACCTCTTGGGCCTCCTCCTCCTCCAGGTCCCCTGATCAATCCCAATCCACCATGAAGAATGGGGTGTCACTGCTGGCGACAAGGGGGTTTGATAGATGAGTATCTTTGTGATTGACAGAAGGGTGTGCGGTGGGGCGAGGCGGGGCGAGTAGAGAGTTGCCGAGCGCCCTTATGGATTACCGATACAGCCCAGTGAACTGGCCCCCTAGCAAGGAGCAGGACCCACATCCACAAGCGCAACGCACACCGACCGGACACACAGAGGGGCATGACAGAGAAAGAGGAAGTGCTAAAAAGGGCTCTGATATGATGACTACATCTCCCGAGGGAGACACGGACGGAGAGATGCTGAATAATATGATCTCACTTTGCTGGGTTTGCTAGGTTTCATGCGAGCCAATACACGTCCCTATAGATCTCTCCTAAGAATACTGTGCAGACAGGTCAAGGGGGCCAGTGAGCAGCATATCATATCCATCAAGCCCTCTCAGTGATTTCAGGCCTGTCGGCCGCTCCGTGCCGAATCCAATAATTCCCCGCTGGCCTCTTGATTTGGACAGAGCTGAGCTGTTTGAGCCAAACACAATGGAGCTCTGGGCTTTGTTTTATCAGAGATGGTCCTGTCTGTTTCTGTCACACTGTATCTAGGCTGTATGCAGAGACATTAATAAATGTGATAAGCAACACTTTGCAAATCGATGGAGACTTTCACAACCAACTCCCAGGGGTGTGTGTTACTGTAGGTACACCAGATCAACACACAGAGTGCTATTCATACCTGATGCTAGGAAACACTGAGCTCAGACAATTGATATTGGGTTGTGTTTAGGACCATAAGATAACATTGCAACAAACAACAACTATTTACAGGTATATGTCTGTATAGAACTATATTATGTAACTATGTAATTATATTACTATGACAAAAGTTGTAAAGAGTAACACTCGTTGGGTTGTATGAATTAAGTTCCCAAGGTCTAGTCCTGTGGTGAGACACAGTGTTAGAACTGTGCTTGATAAGACACCATGAGGCTCTCAGAAAAGCTCAGCGGTTAAATGAAAGGGACTTTGAACCATGAAAAGGCTTTTGGAGTGTCCGCCCACTCTTGGGCCCTCCTGTGATGGAGAACGGAGAGTAGGGAGATGAAATATGCACGGTCAAAAACTCCTGGGAGAAATCTGCTATGGAGTCACAGATACTGACCACTTCGCTAAAAATACTTTATCTCAGTTTATAGAATTAATAATATTGTACAAACTGTACAAAGAACAAGCTTTGCACCAAACATGAAACATGATCACTGATCACGTATTATGCTGATGCTGCAAGGGGAGTTCTAGAGTCAGTACTTTCTCTGAAGGGGAGAAGTAGGACAGCAGCATTAGATGAGTAGGAATTATTCAAGAGAAAATAAAGGAAGTGGAGCTGGCCCAGATGGTGTCATTGGACCAAACCCCACATGAAGAAGCCTTCACCAGGATCTCAACTCCTCTATGTAAAATTCATCCTCAGCATCCATTAGGAGGACAGACGTTGAGGCATCTGGAAATGAAGATTGAATACACTTTGAATAATTAAAGCAGGTGCAGATCAGTGGCAGGCTTGGATCCATGAGCGGGAGGCAGCGCCAGGGAGAACCAGATATAGAACCATTATAATCCACATGATAATTCACATTTCCTGTTGCTGCAGGATTATTTTTCTGCTGTAGCAAACTGGCTCAAATGAAGATCCTACATCTGTAACACACGTATGTTGAAATAATTTAAATATCGCGAACAGAATTTGTGTTATAAGCAGTTTTAAGAGGTCATGTCATTTTTCATTCACCACCAGTACTTCACCACCAGTACTTCACCATCAGTACTTCACCACCAGTCAGCCTGCCCAGCTGATGATGTCCCATCGAAACTACACCTAAACTATATCGAAACTAATTTAACACATACGTATATTAATAGAATTAGCCTAAAGACAAGATTAAATTCACAATAGTCTGATGGGTGACAATATTATCAATTGTCCGATTTTATATGAAGAGATCGGTGCAGCTTGAGGCAGGAAAACGGAGTGCCAAAAAGTCACTTATTCAAATCCTCCAACAGAGTCACATGCACATGATTTCTGTATAATATCAGAAAGAGCAGTTTCTAAAACACTTACCTTTGCCAAATAACTCTCAAAATTGAAGAGGTGAGCTCTATTTCAAAATATGGCTTTTTCTAAGAATAACCGCTGTTCCATGCATGTGAGCAAGTGGAAGCATATCATTTAGCTCAGGCTACTAAGCAAAGACTGGTAACAAAATAAAATGTGCTATTCTGTCTTTTGAAAGACATTTTCTTATTTCCATACTGTTTCTTAAGACCTGCCAAAACAAAATTATAAAGGATTTCTTTGTGATCGATTTAACACTTTAATTGTGGTGTTTTTTGTGTTTTTTGTTTTTACATATAGCCTACAGTAACATAAACTAATGAAAATGTTATTATGTTGTATTATATTTTTTTCTTCATGTTCACCTTCATAAACACAACCAAATGATTATTTTTCCAATAGCATATGACATTTATTTATTAGACTGTTAGAATGTTGACCTCCAAAAGACGCGTCATTGGCTTGAAGTAGGGTCCCTCCAGGCCCAGCATTTCTAGTGTTAATGGTACAGCCTCAGATGTTTGTCCCATTCTGTAAGGCTGGCTGCAGTAGTGGTGGAGTTGGCTGGTCTGTTCTGAGTAGTGACACTGGGGATGGAGAAAGCCAAAGTTGAGCAGGGCTGAGAGTTGGAGCTTGTGCTCTTTGGCAGGTCTTCTCCTCCCTTGCTTGTTTACAGTCTGTTTACTGTAGCGCTACTGCATCTTACCAAGATGCTGTTGGGCGCACGTCCTCTAGTGTGTATGTATTTGTGTGTGTGTGTGTGTGTGTGTGTGTGTGTGTGTGTTTGTGTGCATGCATGTGTGTACTCACAGGAGAAATGCTTTCACAACACCAGAGAGACGAGAGAGGGCGGAGGAAAAAAAACACCTGACAGCCACATGAGACAGACTGTAAATTCGAGGGAAGGAAGGAATTATGCTTGGCAGACGGGGAGGAGAGAGAGGTGGCACTGAGGATGCCTGTCTAAATGCATGAATACAGAAATTAGGACTAGAAGAGGATCCGAGTGAGGAGTAGCTTTTACTTTCCAGGTTTTACCATGAATACATACTTCATCAGACATATAGCCACAAATACATAATCGATTTTATTTAAATCTATGACAACCGGTATTAACTGGTGTTAACCAAAGCAAGCCTAGTGTGTAATATCTTAATCTAAGGAAGTACACTAGGCCTATGTTTCACCCTCCAGAGCAGTAAATGTGGGTGACAGGAGGAGAACAGAGATACACATTACCTCCCTCTGGTGTTTTGATGCTTCTTGTAATAATCAGCTAATAAAGACTAATCTCCATCTCCATGTTTACATCTGTACAGCCAAAGCTGCTCTAATGGTTATGAATTGGACAAGGAAAAGTAGCAGAAGTGTTTTATTCCCCCAGTGGGTGACATAATTTACACTGAGTGTACAAAACATTAGGAACACCTGCTCTTTCCATGACATAGACTGACCAGGTGAAAGCTATGATCCCTTATTGATGTCACTTGTTAAATCCACTTCAATCAGTGTAGATGAAGGGGAGGAGACAGGTTAAAGAAGGATTTTTAAGTCTTGAGACAATTGAGACATGGATTGTGTATGTGTGCCATTCAGAAGGTGAATTGGCAAGGCGGGTACAACTCAATATTAGGATGGTGTTCCTAATGTTTTGTACACTCAGTGTATAGTTACTGCATGTAGGGAACTCCATAAGGACTCATTGTTTGATCATGTTTTGGGTATAGCCCTTCTATCAGGGATTTGATTCTTTGACTAAGCCCAGTTCTGTAACGAGTCCATCACATTGTTGGAGACTGGCTGCAAACAGACAGACAGCCGCTACTTCTACCAGACCAACAGACCCTACCCACAACCACTGTCCATGACAACCCTGCACAGCGGAACAAATTTGTTTGTTTCAATGTTTGTTTGTTTATTCATTTATCCTGATGGGTTTCTCAAGTGTGGCTTACTCTAGCAATTTTCTGCCTGGTCGGATTTAATGTGCTCCTTTGTTTATCGGCTGTCAGGCAGATGTTGATTGATATACATTTGATTTGCTAATGTTACTCATTACATTGGGGGACTTAGTTACGATGCTGGTGGACACACAACTATGAGAAATGTATTTTGGCATATCAATGGGCATACAGATACTGTAAAAGTTGAGTGTGACTTGGCGAAAGAGTGATAACACAATAAATCTCTATGACTTATTTACACATTATTTCAAATGTTGCGTCATTTTCCTTCCCATCCAAAATGCCTACTCCATTGAAACCCGTTGTTTTATATACATTTTGGGTTCAATTGTATTATCGACTATGGTGCACAAAGAGTCCATCAAAAGAAAGGATAAATGGTGGCCTTGGCATTGTGCAACATAAAATAATGGCATCTGTGTGTAACAAGCCTATTGATACGGACTATTCATGTTACCATGGTAACCTATGCACCAAAATGAGAAAATATCAGTGCTGGGAGTATAGTGTATGTGAGTGGTTTGGTTGGATTACAGCTTAGCTCAGGGGGAAGAACAGGCTGTCTGACTGATGGCATTTAGTCCACCATTTTGACCATCACTATGACACCACGAAACCTCATTGTATGTGT
The DNA here is from genome assembly GCF_964263955.1 of Coregonus lavaretus. NCBI lineage: Eukaryota > Metazoa > Chordata > Actinopteri > Salmoniformes > Salmonidae > Coregonus > Coregonus lavaretus. Next base: position 24,021,479 of record NC_140009.1, read on the forward strand.
CGCCTCTCACCTCTCCCCTATTTTCTCTATTCTCTGCCCTTTCTTCACACACCTTTTCCCAAAAATACAGCCCCCCACAGCCCGGCCCCTCCACCACCCTGTATGAATGCATGCCAAATTGTCTTTCCTGAGACTAGACACTTAGCCACGTTTATAGACGCAGCTTTGCAGGGAGAGAGAGCATTGGTTTTACAGAAACAGAACAGAATGTTAATCCATGTAATTTCCTTTTAGAGGTAAGAGAGTGAGAGAGTGAGAGAGTGAGAGAGAGAGAGAGAGAGAGAGAGAGAGAGAGAGAGAGAGAGAGAGAGAGAGAGAGAGAGAGAGAGAGAGAGAGAGAGAGAGAGAGAGAGAGAGAGAGAGAGAGAGAGAGAGAGAGAAAGAGAGTGAGAGAGAGAGAGAAAGAGAAAGAGAGTGGGAGAGAGAGTGGGAGAGAGAGAAAGAGAGAGAGAAAGAGAGAGAGAGAGAGAGAGAAAGAGACAGAGAGAAAGAGAGAGAGAGAGAGCATCTGTAGTGCTGTGAGCGGCGACGCCTGCAGCTACGCTGCAGAGATAAAAGCTGCGGTCCGTAATTGGATTGAGGTAGGATACCTCATGGCCAATTAATATCATAAATAAACCGCAATGTAACCCAGACGCATGGGAAAGGTGTTCTGCCATGGAAGAGATAAGGAACCTACTCTGCTCACAGCCAAGACAAACACATGTATACATCAGGCACATTCAGAGACGCTCGCAGCACTGAACAGCAGAACACAGCGTCTGAACAGATAGCTCAGGGTTTCACGTCCCCCGAGGTCACTCGACATGGCTGTAAATGTGAATTTACACTTTTAAGTAGGTGATTGTCACAGGGATCAGTGGGTTTGGAGATTAAGGTTTGAAGGAATTTGTTTGTTTGTTACAGTTGACTGAGTTTGTGATTTTATTGTACATTTCGTACAGTGTGTGTGTGTGTGTGTGTGTGTGTGTGTGTGTGTGTGTGTGTGTATGTGTATGTGTGTGTGTGTGTGTGTGTGTGTGTGTGTGTGTGTTTGTGTGTGTGTGTGTGTGTGTGTGTGTGTGATGGAGGGCTGTGTTCTGCCAGTAAACAGTTCACTCTTGTACAGCACCACAGAGCGTGCACTTGGCATTCCACGGTTGGGCCGAAAGAGAGAGAGAGAGAGAGGGAGAGAAGGAGAAAGAGAGAGAGAGAGAGAGGGAGAGAGATAGAAGGAGAGAGAGAGAGAGAGAGAGAGAGAGAGAGAGAGAGAGAGAGAGAGAGAGAGAGAGAGAGATTGGGTTTGGTGGTGGTAATACGGTACAGAGAGAGAGACAGCAGAGCAGCGGATGAGATTGATATTGGCTTTCATGCAAATGTAACATTTGGAAATGTAGAACACAATACAATTTGCATAGTCATTCACCCTGGCCTGTTTATAAGTGCATAAATCCAGGGCTGGTTTTATTTAAACAGCTGCTGCTTTACCACTCATAGCATCTGAGGCCCAGGCATGGTGGCACGACAATACCAAGAGCCCAGCTGGGGACTACTGGATATCAACCAGCACGTGCATCACTCTCATCAACAGGAGGAGGAGTGTGTGTGTGCGTGCCTGCATGTGCGTGCCTGTATTTCTGTATGACAGGTTTCACAGTGTGTGAGTGGGTATGACACTGACTGGCGTCATCAATTTAATGTGTTACTGAAGAGATGGTTGTTACACAGGGAGACAGTGTGCAGTATTTTGGGACAGTGGGGATCTCTCACCTCTGACACATTGACACGGCCCTCCTGGAAGGAACAGTCGTTGGCGTTCTGAGTGCACATGTGGCGGTATTTACACCAGTGGCAGGGGAATGAGCCATTGACACATGACAGACACCTGCAAACGGAGAGACAGAGAGATAGAATGAGTCACTGCAGAGAATCTAAAACAATTCAACAGAACACAAACACATTTATCGACTGTTTAAATGGCTGTCCTTGCCTAACAACCTCATCTCAGTCTCACATCTTAATTTTCTGACCAATATTAATATCTATCTCCATGTTGAAGAGGCAGGTTGAATGAGAGGTAGGTAGAAATGAAAGAGGTAGAGATAAAAGGCTGATCAAGATGAGTGACTGTCAACTATTCATCCTATCAACAGCTACTGAGAGACAGAGAGTAAAGAAGATGGGGACAGAAAGACAGACCCAAAGGCAGGGGGAAAACAGGTAGAACATTGGTGAGATTAAAAGAGGACTGAGAGGAGAAAGGAGGGTGGCCTTATAGCTAGGTCATTAATCAGAGTGGCATATAGCCTGGCGGTTAGAGCGTTGGGCCAATGACTGAAAGTTTGCTAGTTCGAAACCCCAAGCCGACAAGGTGGAACAGCTGTCTATGTGCCCTTGAGCAAGGCATTTAAGACTAATTGCTCCAGGGTTGCTGTTGATAATGGCACTAGTGAATAATACACACTAGTGAAATAGGACTAATATAAGCACCCACCAAATTAATTAATCACTTAATCCATCACTCTCCTGATCATATGTGTGACACCATGGTCTAGAGGGATTTAAATAAAAGACATAGGTTTCCACTGGTCACAAATACACACACACTGAACACACACGGTGCATTGGTTTGGTTAAAACTAAGAGCTACCGCAATAAAAGATATTGATTGGCTGTACGTGAAACACAACATGATTTGAATTATATTAATTTCACTCTCACAAAAAATTGTAAGAATGATCAGTCTCTTTCGAATCACTACAAAAAAACACTTCAGGGTAGCCTCTTAACACTGGTATACAAACTCATCAGGATCAATTCTGCTGGTGATTTGTCCAATTAAGTAATTTAACAATCATTTAGAAGCAACACTAGAATACAACACAGCCCTCCAGGACACGAGTAGATGCTTAATGAAACATTTAAATCAGTTAATTGATCAATCAGCCTCTAGAATAGATGTCCAGAATCAACCCTGCTTCTGAGGCTGGCTGTTCCATCCTCCATCCTAAACACTAGGGTAGACCAAGGTGAAAACCTGATTCAACTCCATTTTTGCCCTGTACTTAAAGGTCATCTACCTCAAACTTTTAAAGTCACTTCAGTAGAGTAATTATCTTACTTCAGGAAGAATGTGTCAGTGTGTCAAAAATTTTTTGGGATTATTGGACTTTGAACAGAGCAGAACAGAACAGAGCAGAACACAGCAGAACAGAGCAAAGTTTTACTCTTCCAGTTGCCATGTCTCCAACGGACAGTAAAATAAACATAGAGAGGAAAATGGCTCGAGCGATATACTCCTCCTTCCTATTCAACATGTTCAAAGGCTTACATTCAAATAAGCTGCAAGGCCCAGATAAGCCTGTTTTTCTCCAAACTCCTTTTTCCTTAGTTCAGAAAGCGTAAATGAACATGGATTACCAGCAGCCTCAACAAGGTTGGTATAGCTACAGGAGAGTAAAATAGCGGATAAAATAAAATACATGCATTAGTTTGACTCCACTCCGCTTCGCCCCACATAAACACATTGATTTTTCAAAAATCTTTATGAGTTATACAAAGCCATTTAACTTGCCTCCTACTCCCATATTCCAGTGACAGAATGAGGCATGTGTAGCAGAGCTCCACACTACTATAATGAGCAGGACCCACTAGCATCCTAGCTCTACGGGATAAAGTCTATAACCGATTCCTGTATGTGTGTTACTATGGGGAGGAAGAGAGAGAGAGAGAGAGAGAGAGAGAGAGAGAGCGACAGCGAGGGTGGATTTGTGCTACGCTAACAGCCTGCTATTTGTTTGCTTCTGAGGGGTATTACCTTCTAGTCTCCAGACATCTGGGTCTATCGATCCCAGCTAGATGCAGACAGAGAAGGGGGGCAATGCCCTTTGAACCCTGCTGATTCTTAGCGCCACACTGGGAGATGTGCATGTGCTACAGCAGGAAATCAAAGCCTCTGCAGTGCTCTGGGGCTGCTACTGCAAACTAGTAAATGTTTCTTGTCTGCTAATCAGACCACCCAAGACCATACATTGATACTTAATCAAATATAGAATAGATGTATTTAAGTATGCATACAGTACTCACTGTTTCCATTGTAAAAAATATACTTCATATCGGTATCAGTAAACAGACAGATACATTGATATAATGATCCTATTTAATTAAAGCTTTCCTTGTTTCTGCTTAAATTACAAACATGCTTTATTGTTGCTATAGTGCCTATTCAGGAGCTGGGTGAATAAACACTCAGAGGCTGTTTCCTTTGTTCTGCCTGGTTCAGCAGGAAAGGTAGAGGTAGATGAGAGAAGAGGTAGAGGAGAGGTACTCAGTCCCGCCAGGTGGAGTGGCACCATGCCTGGCCTATCACTCACCCTCTGCTGTCTGGAAATATCACACCTGAACCTGGGCAATAACAAACTCATCTTCCCACCTCTACCTCCAATCTAACAACTCAGAACATCTATCAGGTCTATCACTATTTATCTGTTCTCTATTTGTTCTTATCCTAACACCTATAGTATGATCTGTGATAGATAGATACTGTATGTTCAGAACAAAGTGAATGTTAGATTGAAAAGACAATTGGGATCATTGAAGTGAGAGTGGATACCACAAAATAATACCTCTTCCTCCCATCTAAACCATTCTTTAGATTGATAGAATGTTATCAGAATGTTGTAGCCCAATGTTCTTGTCCTGTTACAACAGTGAAGTGTCTCCAGGTGGTCAAGCAGCACCAGGCCAGTAGCTGGCAGTATTGGGGAGTAGTGAACTACATGTAGTTCAACTAGTAATTTAACTACATTTTGCAGTAGCTTGGTAGTAGTTGAACTAAATTCAAATCTTGGTAGTGTTTTCAGTAGTTCATTACCTTTTTGCCATATAGTGGTGTAGCTAACTACTGGAACTACACACTACTTTAAAAAATGTAAAAGTATATTATGAGGGAAGTAGGCAATCATTTCCTTTCTTTTTCAGCATCAGACCAGCCTAATTCTTGTGTTTAATAGGCTAAATTACACATTCTGTTAACATATGACCCCAAAGTGATCTGTTCTTGCAATTTGTAGTCTATGATATTTCAGATTTACAGTTTGGATGTAGTGAATTACTTTTTCAAAAGAACTTCAGTGGTCCTCTGTAGCTCAGCTGGTAGAGCACGGTGCTTGTAACGCCAAGGTAGTGGGTTTGATCCCCGGGACCACCCATACACAAAAAAAATGTATGCACGCATGACTGTAAGTCGCTTTGGATAAAAGCGTCTGCTAAATGGCATATTATTATAATTAGACTGTATTTTACAAAAGGGTAGGTTTAGTGTAGCTTAATTTCTTACTGTGAAGCAACTGGTAGCTTGGTAAACTATATTTTCAGAGAAGCTTCCCCAACACTGGTAGCAGGGAGATGCGGTGAACACCCACCCTGTCTACGAGAGCCTGTCTCAGGGCTCTCTGTCTTCCATGAGTGAGCCTTTTCAAGGGCTCTGAATCCTACATGCATTTCATCATTCTTTTTATATTCTAATAGGCATTGTGGTTTGGCTGAGGCGCTAACCTTTTAGCTCTGTGGACACATTATTCCCAACACAATGGGCACAATCCATCTCTCCTTCACTTGTTTTCACCCCCCTCTCCCTCTTTTCCTCCGCGCTCCTCTCATTAAAAATACATTCGGTCCCTCACACGCTCAATTAAACTATTCCGGCAGTCTTTTTAATGCAAAACTCTAATATTGTTACTGTGTATGTAAATAGCTGGCGGGAAAATTTGCCTTGCCAAGTAAAGTGCCCCCCCCCCCGCCCACCATGCCCGTCACCTCTGAGGAAAGCTCTTTATTGCCCAGCAGCCCCGTTGGCACACCCGGCCCACTGGCAGCCTACACACGCTGGGGTCAGGGTCAGAGGTCAGGAGGGGAGTAGGTCAGGGGGTCAGGGGGTCACGTGGGTTCTGTGTGGCTGACAAGGCTGGGCTGTTAAAACTAGACTGTAGTGTACTGTAATGTCCTGATGGAGTGTGTTGCATACAGCACATCAAAGACCTCACTATGCCTGCTTATTCAATGAGAGAGGCATGGTGGGAGTGCTTAACCAGCCCTCATGCACATACACACGCACACACACACACACACACACACACACACACACACACACGTGGTAGACAGCGCACACCCACACATACATAGGTCCATATATAATCACAAATCCTCTACGTTCAAAGACGATGATACAAGCCTTGATAAGAGGTCCAGGTGAACACTTTACATACGCTCTCCATTATGTCCAGCTCTAATGGGGCGCCAGGGCAGCTAATTAGCAGAATATTGCTATGCTAATGTATGGAGCTCACAGAGCAGGGGCGAGGAAAAAAATATGTTTGATAAATAAGAGCAGAGAGGAACATCTGGACCAGAAGGAGAAAGGACCAACAGGAAAGAAGAGAGAAAAGGAGAGCATGAAAGGAAGAGATGGGTAGCATGTCAGGGTAGGGGAGAGTTAGAGGGGAGGAGATGGGTAGCATGTCAGGGTAGGGGAGAGTTAGAGGGGAGGAGATGGGTAGCATGTCAGGGTAGGGGAGAGTTAGAGGGGAGGAGATGGGTAGCATGTCAGGGTAGGGGAGAGTTAGAGGGGAGGAGATGGAGAGAATGAAGGGGGTAGGGGAGAGTTAGAGGGGAGGAGATGGAGAGAATGAGGGGGGTAGGGGAGAGTTAGAGGGGAGGAGATGGAGAGAATGAGGGGGGTAGGGGAGAGTTAGAGGGGAGGAGATGGAGAGAATGAAGGGGGGTAGGGGAGAGTTAGAGGGGAGGAGATGGAGAAGAGATATAGGGGAAAGAGGATGAGAGAGAAAGCGAGAGAATGGGGAAGGATGGCTAGAGAGGAAGAGGGAGAGATTAAATATATAATAATGGAGTGGGAAATGATAAGGGTGAGAGGGGAGATGGGGGTCTTTGGACCATATCTATATGTTTAGTGAAAGGCAGAGCAAGGGATGGTGGGATACAGTGGCTTGTGAAAGTATTCACCCCCTCTTAGGGTATGTCTCTATAAGCTTGGCACATCTAGCCACTGGGATTTTTGCCCATTCTTCAAGGCAAGACTGCTCCAGCTCCTTCAAGTTGTATGGGTTCCGCTGGTGTACAGCAATCTTTAAGTCATACCACAGATTCTCAATTGGATTGAGGTCTGGGCTTTGACTAGGCCATTCCAAGACATTTAAATGTTTCCCCTTAAACCACTCGAGTGTTGCTTTAGCAGTATGCTTAGGGTCATTGTCCTGCTGGAAGGTGAACCGTCCCAGCCTCAAATCTCTGGAAGACTGAAACAGGTTTCCCTCAAGAATTTCCCTGTATTTAGCGCCATCCATCATTCCTTCAATTCTGACCAGTTTCCCAGTCCCTGCCGATGAAAAACATCCCCACAGCATGATGCTGCCACCACCATGCTTCACTGTGGGGATGGTGTTCTCGGTGTGATGAGAGGTGTTGCGTTTGCGCCAGACATAGCATTTTCCTTGATGGCCAAAAAGCTCAATTTTAGTCTCATCTGACCAGAGTACCTACTTCCATATGTTTGGGGAGTCTCCCACATGCCTTTTGGCAAACACCAAATGTGTTTGCTTATTTTTTTCTTTAAGCAATGGCTTTTTTTCTGGCCACTCTTCCGTAAAACCCAGCTCTGTGGAGTGTACGGCTTAAAGTGGTCCTATGGACAGATACTCCAATCTCCGCTTCAGGGTTATCTTTGGTCTCTTTGTTGCCTCTCTGATTAATGCCCTCCTTGCCTGGTCCGTGAGTTTTGGTGGGCGGCCCTCTCTTGGCAGGTTTGTTGTGGTGCCATATTCTTTCCATTTTTTTATAATGGATTTAATGGTGTTCCGTGGGATGTTCAATATTTCTGATATTTTTTTATAACCCAACCCTGATCTGTACTTCTCCACAACTTTGTCCCTGACCTGTTTGGAGAGCTCCTTGGTCTTCATGGTGCCGCTTGCTTGGTGGTGCCCCTTGCTTAGTGGTGTTGCAGACACTGGAGCCTTTCAGAACAGGTGTATATATACTGAGATCATGTGACAGATCATGTGACACTTAGATTGCACACAGGTTGTCACGACTTCCGCCGAGGCTGCCTTCCCTCCTTGTTCGGGCAGGTTTCGGCGTTCAAGTCACCCGCTTACTAGCTACTGCTGCTCCCATTCTCATCACTCCACTTGTCTTGTCTTGTCAATCACACACACCTGGTGCTCATCCCCTAATTAGTCTGTGTATAAGTGTTCCCTCTGTGGTGTAACTGAGTCAGGTTTGTAGGCCTTTGTAGGTATATATACTGAGACACATGTGCACACAGGTGGACTTTATTTAACTAATTATGTGACTTCTGAAGGTAATTGGTTGCACCATATCTTATTTAGGGGCTTCATAGCAAAGGGGGTGAATTTTTTGTTATTTTTTTCATTTCACTTCACCAATTTGGACTATTTTGTGTATGTCCATTACATGAAATCCAAATAAAAATCAATTTAAATTACAGGTTGTAGTGCAACAAAATAGGAAAAATGCCAAGGGGGATGAATACTTTTGCAAGGCACTGTAGATACAGGGGCTAAAGGAACATAACTCAGTGTAGTAAAACATGATCAATGACATCAGAGGAGCACCAAATTATTAAGAAAATGACATTAAGGGTCTGGTCTCATCAGCAGTAACAAGCACTGCAGAGCAGAGAGGAGAGGGTGTCTTTCTCTCTCTCTCGTTCTCTATTTCTCGCTCCTCTTTCTCTATCTCTCTTTCTCTCTCTCTCACACACACACACACACACACACACACACAGAATGACGTAAAACAGAACTTACGATTGGTGCACACTGCAGTTGTAGAAGACAAAGTCCACACTGGCAAACTTCTTCCCTGTCTCCTTAGACTTCAGATACAGCTTCACAGTACGCTTGTCCCCTAGAAAGATTTACAGTCATATACAGCTTCTAGGGCTGGGGGATATGGCCAAAATATCTTTCACAATATTTTTCACATTGTTGACGGTATGACCATATTTGATGGTATTTTATGTTTTTGATTTATAAAAGTTCTAAATATGCTTTATGAGTAGTTCATGACCCTACGGTGGCAACACATACATTATAAGTGATTTCAATGGGGCTTTCTCCATTCTGATTGTTTCATACTGTTCAATCTAACGTCAAACAAAAATCATTTTCGGCATTTTCATCAATTCCTGCATTTCCTGTACTTTTATTATAATTTCCACATTATTCTAATTCTATAGATGGAATATAGTGGGCAGCACCTTGAATACATTGTGGTTTGACATGACAACAAATACCTAAGCCAGGGAGGAATTTTTGACAGGGTAGGAACCAAAGTGTTGGTCAGTGTTTCCAGGTGACCCTAATTAGATGTTACATTGCATGTTTTCTTACCTCTTGTACACTATATATACAAAAGTATGTGAACACCCCTTCAAATTAGTGCAATCTCCATAGACAAAAATTGGCAGTAGAATGGTCGTACTGAAGAGCTCAGTGACTTTCAACGTGGCACCGTCATAGGATGCCACCTTTCCAACAAGTCAATTCGTAACATTTCCGCCCTGCTGGAGCTGCCCCTGTCAACTGTAAGTGCCATTATTGTGAAATGGAAACGTCTAGGAGAAACAACGGCTCAGCCGTGAAGTGGTAGGCAACACAAGCTCACAGAATGGGACCGGCGAGTTCTGAAGCACGCAACGCGTAAAATCGTCTGTCCTCAGTTGCAACTCTCACTACCGAGTCCCAAATTGCCTCTGGAAGCAACGTCAGCACAAGAACGGTTCGTCGGGAGCTTCATGAAATGGGTTTCCATGGCCGAGCAGCTGAACACAAGCCTAAGATCACCATGTGCAATGCCAAGCTTCGGCTGGAGTGGTGTAAAGCTCGCCGCCATTGGAGCAGTGGAAACGCGTTCTCTGGAGTGATGAATCACGCTTCACCATCTGGCAGTCTGACGGACGAATATGGGTTTGGCGGATTCCAGGAGAACTCTACCTGCCTGAATGCATATTGCCAACTGCAAAGTTTGGTGAAGGAAGAATAATGGTATGGGGCTGTTTTTCATGGTTCGGGCTAGGCCCCTTAGTTCCAGTGAAGGGAAATCTTAACGCTTACAATGACATTCTAGACGATTCTGTGCTTCCAACTGGCAACAGTTTGGGGAAAGCCCTTTCCTGTTTCAACATGACAATGCCCCCGTGCACAAAGCGAGGTCCATACAGAAATGGTTTGTCGAGATCGGTGTGGAAGAACTTGACTGGCCTGCACAGAGGCCTGACCTCAACTCAAATCTAACACCTTTGGGATTCATTGGAACGCCGACTGCGAGCCAGGCCTAATCACCCAACATTAGTGCCCGACCTCACTAAAGCTCTTGTAGCTGAATGGAAGAAAGTCCCCGCAGCAATGTTCCAACATCTAGTGGAAAGCCTTCCCAGAAGAGTGGAGGCTGTTATAGCAGCAAAGGGGGGACTAACTCCATATTAATGCCCATGATATTGGAATTATATGTTTTGGTCATGCAGTGTTGCTAGCTAGCTAGCTAACATATTCATGCTTCACCTATTCCTCTCTGATTTAGAAGATAACATTGCACAAACAACATGCTTATCTTAGCCTACACCCTCACTGGTACCAGGCTGTATTAGCTAGCTACGTTTGCTAGCTAGCCAGGTAACTACCGATTAGTATTAGCGGCTAACACAATTTATTTTAGCAACAACTTGTTAAGAAAAGACAAACTAGCAGCCAGTAGTTGGCAGACAGTAAGATACACAAAGTAATAGTGTAATTATAGAACACTTGCAAGCATGTCACCATGTCTGCATCCATCTGGCCATGCAGATGGATAGGACCAAAAAGGGTTCTATGCTTGCTTCATATATGGCATGCCTAAAGGTTCTATATAGAACTGAAATTGGTTCCATATAGAACCCTATATGGAGCCCAAGGGTTCTATATGGAACCAGTTGTGGTTCAGTGAAGAAGAACTCCTGGGGTTCTGATCAAAGAACTCTACAAAAGGGTTCTATATAGAACCTTTAGAGGTGCCATATATGAAGCAAGCATAGAACCCTTTTTGGTTCTATCCAGAACCTTTTCTTCTAAGAATGTACACTGCCCAGCCCTAACAGATTCACAGTACGTTTGTCCCCAAGAAAGAGTCTCAGTATGTCAGTATAACACAATCTACACACAGACAAATAATAAAATAATACAATGTTGTTCACACACAGTGTAACTGCGTTATATTACCAGCAAATAGCAGCATGAGGATGCAGTGGCTAAATGTCTCACCCTGGTTGCGTGTGATGGGGGCGACCTCTCGTGTGGAGGGGGACAGGCAGTAGATGCGGCCCCCAAAGATGCGTCCCTCTGTCTCAGTGTAGTCCTCAAAGGAGCAGTTGACCCCTGCCGAAAGGTTAGGCACATTCTGAGCCTGCAGCACCAGCTAGGAATACAGAGAGAGAGGAGAGTGTGAGGGACAAGTCAATGTGAGAACACACACACACACATACACAGAGAAACACATGGGCACACACTCACCGAAACACTTGCGCTCTGTCACACACACACACACATATGATTTATTGTCAGGTGACGTACCTGCACTTCGGACATGGTGACAGAGATGTTTCCAGGCTGGACACTGAGTTTGACACACTGCTCTACTCGGGAGGCAAAACGCTGAGGCTCATCAGCCCTCTCACAACGATCCTTCCTCGAACACCTGACAGAGAGAGAGTTCTGGTTCTTAAGGTGTGGTGACTTGATACTATGGAGTTGAGAACATAGTAATGTCAGGTATGCAGCGTCAGAGAAGCTCTGTGTGGTTATAATGTACTTACACATTGTGGAGGACACACCAGCCACAATGGGGATCTCCTGAACTCAGGCAGGTGCTGCAGGAGGAGTACTGCTCACAGCTCTCCACTGGAACACGGCTCACCTGGAAACACACAGAAACAATCCACATGGTTAACATCATAGAACGCTTAAGAGTTTACAGAGTTCAGCTATGAATTGAGTATTTGCTGACAATGTCATACACCATCATAAACTGGCATACAGTTTACTTTCTAAAAAACTGATTTCATCAGATTTGTCCTTGTCTCTAACACATCCCGTGTCTCTTTATGGTAATGCTCATGGCTTGTGTGTTCTGTGTAGCGAGTAGGTGACAGACGGACAGCCGTGCTGCCTGGTCTCAATCACCCCCAGGCCTACACTCTCAAAAGCAACCTTCTCCTCTCTGACTGGACACCAGCATATTAGGCTATTATTGGGCCTCAGTGTGTGTGCTTCCTTGTGTGTGTGCATGCATCCATTACCGTGTGTAGGTGTGTGTGTGTGTGTGTGTGTGTGAGTGAGAAGGCAGTCCGTGATAAGGTTTGTGGGGCAGCTGTTGGGTGCCTGCAGACCTGACCACAGTTATTCCTGTCAAATTCAGAGAGCAGAGAGCACAGCTCACACACTTCCAGCAGCTTCACTCAGGAGTGGAGTTTAACAATTCCACATATGTGTTTTGTGTGTGTGTGTGTGTGTGTGTGTGTGTGTGTGTGTGTGTATTTGTCATCATACTGGCCTTAAATATAGGCTTTCTATAAATCCACATGAAATAACTCCACTGCACCAAACTGTTTGAGCAGAGACAGTAGGGACTGTGAGGAGCACATCTGGGCTCTGCAGGACAGTATATGAGGGGTCAGCAGGGCAGAGGAAGAGTGTGCAGGCGTGCATGTACGGTATGCAGGCCTACTTCCGCTGAGAGCAGCCTCTCTCTCTCTCTCTCTCTCTCTCTCTCTCTCTGTGTCTCTCTCTCTCTCTCTCTCTCTCTCTCTGTGTCTCTCTCTCTCTCTGTCTCTCTCTGTGTCTCTCTCTCTGTGTGTCTCTCTCTCTCTCTCTCTGTGTCTCTCTCTCTCTCTCTCTCTCTCTCTCTGTGTGTCTCTCTCTCTCTGTGTCTCTCTCTCTCTGTGTACCTCTCTCTCTCTCTCTCTCTCTCTCTCTCTCTCACTCTCTCTCTCTCTCTCTCTGCCTGTCTCTCTGCATGATTGTTGGGTGCCACACATTCACACCCACACATTCAGCAGGAGTCAACCCACACCATCTCACTGGGATAGTATTATATTACTACTGCAGGCAACTTCTAAATCAAGTGTCGGAAATCAAACTGGATCCATTTAATCTGAGACCATTGAGGACTTCACTGCTGGGAGGACTGTAATTATTGACTAGAGAGAGAAAATCTAGTATGGCGCTGGACCTCTCTCTGAGGGGAGAAGAGAGGGAGGGTGAGAGAGAGAGAGAGAGAGAGAGAGAGAGAGAGAGAGAGAGAGAGAGAGAGAGAGAGAGAGAGAGAGAGAGTATGAGAGAGAGAGAGAGAGAGAGTGGGGGAGAGGAGAGCGAGGAGAAGAGAGAGAAACAGTAAGAAAGAAGGGCATGCAAGGTAGAGAGTAACAGCTGCTGTAAGTCCTGACACTGTCAGGTTGTGGTCCATCACAGCTGGTGGTTAGTAGTGTAGGAGAGACTGTAGTAGAAGGTGCTGGGTATTGGAGTGTGGGAGTTCAATGGGGATTTTCCATTCAATAGTATACTGCACAGTATATGTATAGGCAGACATAACATGTATTTTGTATTACATGAGTGCAAGCAAAAACAGATCAACGGAGATGTCAGTGCCTCTGATAGTCTGATATAATAGTCCTGATGTCATTATTACACCAAGTAACCACAGAGGCAATAACAGCAAATAGCTGTCATTACATTCCCCCTGGACAAATGTGACTAAACAATACAATGAGGCAGTCACACATACTGTATAACATTAAAACATAAAAGCCAGAGCAGATAGTTTATTTAATAGGCCTGGTGATACAGGGAAAGATCATATTTAAAAATGGACCATTTCAATTATTTTAGAAAGCAAATAATAGAAAGGAAGATCTTAGCTTCCCCGCCAGAGTCCTTTGTCTTACTAAGAGGTATGTTACTGAGAGCACCTATTCATATAAAAAAAATGCATTTTCATCCTGGCCTATTTACCGCTACAGGCAGGCAGCAGCGGAGGAAAGGATACTACTATTCATCTCAGGGAGAGATTTATTACAAATAAATAACCCCACAAATGAGCCTCTCTCATTTAGGTCACAATGGAGAGCGTCTTATTCAGCCACAGGAAGGAGGGAGCGAGGGAGGGAAACTCTGATATTTCATTTCAAATAGGGGCAGCTGCACGGGCACAGCCAAGCAGGCAGGCCTACTGTAATTGCTCCATCTCTGTAATTTGCGCCAAAATGGAATGTGCTATCAGAGCACAACACTGTGATGGATGGGTTATTCTGTTAGCACCCCTCAGAACCAGCCCCATGATGTCACACAGAACAGGTCATCCCTCTGCACAGCCCAAAACCACAAGGCTTCATTTCACACCAACAAACTTTTCCTTCTGGAGCCTTTTTTCATCCCTTTTCCTCTCATATGTCTTGAATTTGGCTGGGCATAGAGAGAAACATGGCAAATGAGGCCATTCATCATAGCCACTGACACAGACACAGCCTTGAGAGACAGAGAGAGAGGGAGAAGGGGGGGGGGGGGGGGGGGGGGTGGCCGCTCTCTTTGGCGGCCACCACATTCTCACAGAGGGAGAGGAACAGCACACTCTCACACATGCCACTGACCAAACAGGCAGGTGACTTACCTTCATGTCTACCACTGGTCACAACCTACTGAATCAATGACATCCACCTCAAAGAGTTCTGTGGTATCAGACAAGGGCCAACAGGCTAACAACCAGCTAATCACAGCACAAAAAGCTGCTGCGTTACTGTGTCCCTGATCCTTCCTGACAAATCACTTTCTCCTGCTTAGCCCTGATTCCTCTGTATTCAGACAATGGAGTAACATGACCCTGGTTTCATCCACATTCCCTGCTATACTGTCCCTGTGACTGTTCTGTCCCCGTGACTGTTCTGTCTCTGTGACTGTTCTGTCTCTGTGACTGTTCTGTCTCTGTGACTGTTCTGTCTCTGTGACTGTTCTGTCCCTGTGACTGTTCTGTCTCTGTGACTGTTCTGTCCCTGTGACTGTTCTGTCCCTGTGACTGTTCTGTCCCTGTGACTATTCTGTCTCTGTGACTGTTCTGTCTCTGTGACTGTTCTGTCCCTGTGACTGTTCTGTCTCTGTGACTGTTCTGTTTCTGTAACTGTTTTGTCCATGTGACTGTTCTGTCTCTGTGACTGTTCTGTCCCTGTGACTGTTCTGTCTCTGTAACTGTTCTGTCCCTATGACTGTTCTGTCTCTGTAACTGTTTTGTCCATGTGACTGTTCTGTCTCTGTGACTGTTCTGTCCCTGTGACTGTTCTGTCTCTGTGACTGTTCTGTCCCTGTGACTGTTCTGTCTCTGTAACTGTTTTGTCCATGTGACTGTTCTGTCTCTGTGACTGTTTTGTCCCTGTAACTGTTTTGTCCATGTGACTGTTCTGTCTCTGTGACTGTTCTGTCTCTGTGACTGTTTTGTCTCTGTGACTGTTATGTAGGAAACAATGATAAAGGAGCAGAAGCTGCTGAGAGTTGATCTCCTCAGATCATCTTTCTAGAGTTCAGAAACATTTAGTTCCTCTCCAGCTGCCTCTGGTTATGAAACTGACAGGGCCATTGTGATTCCTTTCTTACTCTGAGATCCTGGCAATCTGCTGCTGATTAAGTTGGGAAGAGGAGATCACAGCGCTAATAAAACAAGAATGTTCCATCAAGGGTCGAGCACAGACCTTTCCATCTGGTGACAATGCTGCCCGTATTTAGGCACGTGTGTGTGTGTTTTTGTGTGTGTGCTCTGTATCTGTAACTGCTGCACATGGCTCTTGACACAGCACCAGGAATCTGTCATAGCTGATGAGGCACCAAGCAGTCATTCGCTTGCCATTAATGTGCTTCAGCCTCGACGATCACTCCTCGTGAAGACAACCTCAATGCCAGTAAACATCAGTGTCGTTTATACACCCATAAGAGTGTATCCAATTGCAGACAGGATGTGTGGAGAGGCGAGGGTCATGACAGAACACTTTGCCTGGTAGAGAAGTAGAGGAGTAGAGCTAAGAGCTTGGAGGAAGTTAGGAAGAACGTTTTAGCTCCATACTTCAGTGAGGAGGAACATTTTAGCTCCAGTGAGGACAGCTTGTTACTGCTCTAACAAGCTCTAACCGCTCAGCTCAATACACCTCCCTGGCCTGCACCATGTTCAATAGCTTTACCCCTCTTCATCAACATGAGACCATTAAAGGACTAAGTGGAGAAAGAGATGCTACTGTATTGTCCAACAGCAGGAGTGATGCACCACCGCATGCTGCTACCATAGCAACAAAACCAGATAGTGGTTGTTTTAAGGAGCCTGGGCTGACCAAGCTTAGCCTTGGGTTAGAGACAATGTCCCAGCTATTCAGGAAGAAAGTTCCATAGTTATCAAGGCAAAGAATGTGTCTATTCTCCCGGTAAGCTCATTGACGGGATAAAGAACACTTTCTTTTCAAATGCACACATTCTCATACTAACTCGGCACCTAACACGATAGAACATATTAGATTACGGGAGGAAGCACACATGCACGGCAGGCAAATCAACTTTTGCCACATTTCCGTCCTCCAAACCGGAGTCACAGTGATCCTCTCAACTATATTAAGATGTCCGCCTCACAAATCAGATTTCAGTCAGCTGATACTTCCTCCCTTATTCTTTGAAAGAAGAGAGAAAAAACTCCACATCAAACAGAGACCTTCAAATAGCTGCTATTAATTGAATGTGCTGACAGGGCTAATGTTTCTCCACTCTTCTCTACCATACCAAAATCAATACCACCAGGGCCATCTTCTCTTCATTACAGCAGTATACTCTCTATGTAAGCCCTGTGATGGCCAATTACAACCAATGAGTCACATTATGTCACCATTTGTGACAATAAAACTTTTTTTTCTTCTTTTTTTTATTACCACGGTAATCATATCCTGTACAGCAAGGAACATGACATAAGTCAGAACATCATTGACTCTGGTATATAATTCAGTTAATCCATACATAGATACTGTACATTAGAAACAAGACCATCTACATGACAGTTGAGGTCAATGATGATTATACATAAAGTCTATTGAACATTCTTCCCCAGAGAAAACTTTAGTCCTGCTTTGGACTAACCTAGCTCTCCTCTGCGTGTCTTTATTGTCAGAACAACAGCGAGACGAACTGCCCTGTATAAATCCAACGCACGCTAAGCGAAATTTCTCTCCTCGCAGCTAAACTGACAGTTTTATATTTCTCTCCGGTCCCAGCATTTACAGTGGGGAGATGTACGATGGGCTATCTGGAACTTTTAATTAACTGCTTGTGAATATGGGGAATAGTAAATTGTTCTGTCAGCTTGGGAAATTGAGTTTTGATGTTTGAGGCACAACACCGGCCTTCCACAATGGCATTTCTATTATCCAATGAGGAGAGACAAATAGAGAAAAGGCAGGAGGGGATAGGTAAAAAAAGAGTGCTTCTCTCTCTCTCTCTCTCTCTCTCTCTCTCTCTCTCTCTCTCTCTCTCTCTCTCTCTCTCTCTCGCTCTCTCTCTATCTCTCTCTCTCTATCTATCTCGCTCTCTCTCTATCTCTCTCTCTATCTCTCTCTCTCTCTATCTCTCTCTCTCTCTCTCTCTCTCTCGCCCCCGCCACCGACCCTTACTCTCCTGAAAGCACAATAATTACAAATTGAGCAGGGAATGGTTTACATACCTGTCTCAAACAGATTTATATGGAACCCTGTCCCTATAGGAACTAATAGGACAAATAAAAGTTGAGATTAAATTGGATTAGCCCCGGATTGGGAGTATTACATTAAAAAGGTATTGGGAGTACACCACCCCGCCATCAGGTAATTTACAGTATGGGGAGATAATCATGTTCTAATGTCATTTTCTAATGGTGATCCATCACACCTGCTGAACACCCTCAGGAGACAAGATGATGTATGAGAGAATGAGACTAATATTATTCACAGTGATTAGATATGGTTCCGTCCCCAATGATGAATAGATACATGTAGGCCTTTCGCATCTCAACACTAAGGGAGCACAATCCCCTTCAGATGCTCTTAGTCTAAACCAAGACAAGACAAGACCAGGGCTGTCTACTGGGAACCTGTGTCTCAAATGATATTCACCCCCCGTGGCATTTTTCCTATTTTGTTGCCTTACAACCTGGAATTAAAATGGATCAATTCTGACCAGTTTCCCAGTCCCTGCTGATGAAAAACATCCCCACAGCATGATGCTGCCAACACCATGCTTCACTGTGGGGATGGTGTTCTCGGGATGATGAGAGGTGTTGGGTTTGCACCAGACATAGCATTTTCCTTGATGGCCAAAAATCTAAATTTTAGTCTCATCTGACCAGAGTACCTTCTTCCATATGTTTGGGGAGTCTCCCACATGCCTTTTGGCGAACACCAAACGTGTTTGCTTATTTTTGTCTTTAAGCAATGGCTTTTTTTCTAGCCACTCTTCTGTAAAGCCCAGCTCTGTGGAGTGTACGGCTTAAAGTGGTACTATGGACAGATACTCCAATCCGCTGTGGAGCTTTGCAGCTCCTTCAGGGTTATCTTTGATCTCTTTGTTGCCTCTCTGATTAATGCCCTCCTTGCGGCCCTCTATTGGCAGGTTTGTTGTGGTGCTATATTCTTTACATTTTTTAATAATGGATTTAATGGTGCTCCATGGGATGATCAAAGTTTAGGGTATGTTTTTATAACCCAACCCTGATCTGTACTTCTCCACAACTTTGTTTGGTGGTGCCCCTTGCTTAGTGGTGTTGCAGACTCTGGAGCCTTTCAGAACAGGTGTATATATACTGAGATCATGTGACAGATCATGTGACACTTAGATTGCACACAGGTTGTCACGACTTCCGCCGAGGCTGCCTCCCCTCCTTTGTTCGGGCATGTTTCGGCGTTCAAGTCACCCGCTTACTAGCTACTGCTGCTCCCATTCTCATCACTCCACTTGTCTTGTCTTGTCAATCACACACACCTGGTGCTCATCCCCTAATTAGTCTGTGTATAAGTGTTCCCTCTGTGGTGTAACTGAGTCAGGTGTGTAGGCCTCCTTGCTCGCACACGTTTTTTTCAGTTCTGCCCACACATTTTCTATAGGATTGAGGTCAGGGCTTTGTGATGGCCACTCCAATACCTTGACTTTGTTGTCCTTAAGCCATTTTGCCACAACTTTGGAAGTATGCTTGGGGTCATTGTCTATTTGGAAGACCCATTTGCGACCAAGCTTTAACTTCCTGACTGATGTCGCTTCAATACATACACATAATTGTCCTTCCTCGTGATGCCATCTATTTAGTGAAGTGCACCAGTCCCTCCTGCAGAAAAGCACACCCACAGCATGATGTTGCCACCCCCGTGCTTCACGGTTGGGATGGTGTTCCTCAGCTTGCAATCTCCCCCCTTTTTCCTCCAAACATAAAGTGAGGGAAAAAAGTATTTGATCCCGTGCTGATTTTGTACATTTGCCCACTGACAAAGACATGATCAGTCTATAATTTTAATGGTAGGTTTATTTGAACAGTGAGAGACAGAATAACAACAACAAAAATGTTATAAATTGATTTGCATTTCAATGAGGGAAATAAGTATTTGACCCCTCTGCAAAACATGACATAGTACTTGGTGGAAAAACCCTTGTTGGCAATCACAGAGGTCAGACGTTTCTTGTAGTTGGCCACCAGGTTTGCACACATCTCAGGAGGGATTTTGTCTCACTCCTCTTTGCAGATCTTCTCCAAGTCATTAAGGTTTCGAGGCTGACGTTTGGCAACTCGAACCTTCAGCTCCCTCCACAGATTTTCTATGGGATTAAGGTCTGGAGACTGGCTAGGCCACTCCAGGACCTTAATGTGCTTCTTCCTGAGCCACTCCTTTGTTGCCTTGGCCGTGTGTTTTGGGTCATTGCCATGCTGGAATACCCATTCACAACCCATTTTCAATGCCCTGGCTGAGGGAAGGAGGTTCTCCCCAAAATTTGACGGTACATGGCCCCGTCCATCGTCCCTTTGATGCGGTGAAGTTGTCCTGTCCCCTTAGCAGAAAAACACCCCCAAAGCATAATGTTTCCACCTCCATGTTTGACAGTGGGGATGGTGTTCTTGGGGTCATAGGCAGCATTCCTCCTCCTCCAAACACGGCGAGTTGAGTTGATGCCAAAGAGCTCGATTTTGGTCTCATCTGACCACAACACTTTCACCCAGTTCTCCTCTGAATCATTCAGATGTTAATTGGCAAACTTCAGACAGGCCTGTATATGTGCTTTCTTGAGCAGGGGGACCTTGCGGGCGCTGCAGGATTTCAGTCCTTCACGGCGTAGTGTGTTACCAATTGTTTTCTTGGTGACTATGGTCCCAGCTGCCTTGAGATCATTGACAAGATCATCCCGTGTAGTTCTGGGCTGATTCCTCACCATTCTCATGATCATTGCAACTCCACGAGGTGGGATCTTGCATTGAGCCCCAGGCCGAGGGAGATTGACAGTTATTTTGTGTTTCTTCCATTTGCGAAAAATCGCACCAACTGTTGTCAACTCACCAAGCTGCTTGGCGGTGGTCTTGTAGCCCATTCTAGCCTTGTGTAGGTCTACAATCTTGTCCCTGACATCCTTGGAGAGCTCTTTGGTCTTGGCCATGATGGAGAGTTTGGAATCTGATTGATTGATTGCTTCTGGCTCCCAGGTGTCTTTTATACAGGTAACAAGCTGAGATTAGGAGCACTCCTTTTAAGAGTGTGCTCCTAATCTCAGCTCGTTACCTGTATAAAAGACACCTGGGAGCCAGAAATCTTTCTGATTGAGAGGGGGTCAAATACTTATTTCCCTCATTGAAATGCAAATCAATTTATAACATTTTTGACATGCGTTTTTCTGGATTTCTTGTTGTTGTTATTCTGTCTCTCACTGTTCAAATAAACCTACCATTAAAATTATAGACTGATCATTTCTTTGTCAGTGGGCAAACGTACAAAATCAGCAGGGGATCAAATACTTTTTTCCCTCACTGTAACTATGGTCATTATGGCCAAACAGTTCTATGTTTGTTTCAACAGACCAGAGGACATTTCTCCAAAAAGTACGATCTTTGTCCCCATGTGCAGTTGCAAACTGTAGTCTTGCTTTTTTATGGCGGTTTTGGAG
Source organism: Coregonus lavaretus (assembly GCF_964263955.1). NCBI lineage: Eukaryota > Metazoa > Chordata > Actinopteri > Salmoniformes > Salmonidae > Coregonus > Coregonus lavaretus. Next base: position 24,042,715 of record NC_140009.1, read on the forward strand.
CAGTGGCTTCGGCCTTTCAGGTTATGTCGATATAGGACTAGTTTTTTTATTTCAAGGCCTACCTTCAAACTAAGTGCCTCTTTGCTTGACATCATGGGAAAATCAAAAGAAATCAGCCAAAAAAAGGTCTTGGCAGATTTCTTTTGATTTTCCCATGATGTCAAGCAAAGAGGCACTGAGTTTGAAGGTAGGCCCTGAAATACATCCACAGGTACACCTCCAATTGACTCAAATGATGTCAATTAGCCTATCAGAAGCTTCTAAAGCCATGACATTATTTTCTGGAATTTTCCAAGCTGTTTAAAGGCACAGTCAACTTAGTGTATGTAAACGTCTGACCCACTGGAATTGTGATACAGTGAATTATAATTGAAATAATCTGTCTGTAAACAATTGTTGGAAAAATTACTTGTGTCATGCACAAAGTAGATGTCCTAACCGACTTGCCAAAACTATAGTTTGTTAACAAGAAATTTGTGGAGTGGTTAATACTGTTATGTATCATGCTGCGTCTTCAGTAACAGCAGTAGCTAAGTGAATCTGATATGGTGAAGAAGGCTACATTTACAATGTAAATATCTCTGTGAAAGAGAACAACAGAAAGAGATATTGTCCATTCGTGTCTAGTGACAGCCAAACACTTTCTCAGGCGTTTGATACCGTCAACAAAGCTCACGTCTTAAAACATTGCTTTGTAGCTTAGTGAGGCACTATACAAAGATCCTGGTGATTGTTGTCTTAAAACCCACACAGATATATACTCATCCACACACACACACACACACACACACACACACACAGTCACGCTACACACACACATCACAACTTCTGCTACGAGACTCTTGTTATGATTGCTAGATACTGCACAATTTAAACACTTGCCCCCCATTAAACCCTTCCCCATAACAAGTGTAAATAATGTACTATAAATTGTGCCTTCCTGTATTATAATTAAGCTAATATGTTTAATCTATTCTACTGAGCCATTTACTTTATGTTCGTATTCGTATCTTTTATTATTTCTTATTGTTGTTGCATTGTCGAGAAGGAACCTGCAAGTAAGCATTTTGTTGGACCGTTTATGCCATGTGTATCCTGTACATACGACTAATAAAACTTGAACTTGAAATTATGTGAAGCCACGCCCATTTTCTGAAGAATTGCATTATGGGCCCTAAAAGCACGGAAATAGTGTCCACTGCTTCTATACTTTCAATTTTGGCAAACGTAGTACAACATCTGGGAACTTTTAACATACTTACTACATCCATACTATGACCAATAAGCATACTACATACTCAATTTATGTCACAAATAGTACGATTAGTGCGGCTAGTATAAGTATTCGAACACAGCTTAAGTGTAAAACTCCATTCCACAGCTGAGGTAAGATTCTATCCATCTCTTTAGCTGGAGGCTGTTTCTGAGAGAATAGCCATCACTCAGCTCTCCTCCTACTCTCCTCTCAGAATGGGCCACGGGAAGAAGGAGAGATGGTGGGGGAGAGGGTGAGAGAGGGAGCGAGAGGGAGAAGGGAAGGGGGAGGGAGTGAGTAGAGAAAAGAGAGAAGCTCCCCAGGGGCATGGGGCCCATTGACTCGTTCAGCAGGAGGAGGCGGAGGCTCTAAAAGAGGAGATAGAGAGAGTGGGAGAAAGAGAGAAATCTCTTCAAACCAATTAATTTCCCCACCTCTCCTCATCACTCTTTCCCTATGTGTGTGTGTGTGTGTGTGCGGGTGAGAGGGAGCTGTGTGCAAAGCTGTTTGGAGCTGGCTCTGAATCCCAGACTCATTCAGAACCTTATCTGTCTGTCACTGCTGCCTGTTGAGATGCTAAAACCAGTCAAATGTGATCTGCTTCGTCAATATATACAGCTGAGACAGGACAACACACACACCAGGCTGTCTCTGGTGACAGTGAGAGTGCATTTTGGTGTTTATTTGTGCCACTGTAAAGGCTGAGCCAGAATAAGGTGGTTGAACTAGGCCCTTTGGGGTGAGATCTCATCTGACTCATCCCAGGAACGAGGCCATGGCCAGGGAATAGCCTCATTGTGAGGAGAGTAGGCCATGGAGATCCCTACATGAAACTTCCATATATCACCCTAACATGCATGGACATCTAGATGACATAGGTGACGTACCAGTGGGCCATCCATGCTCATCTATATTACACAGCCTTGCGTTAATAAATCATAGGAACAGCTGCAATGGAAGTCACCCATAATGGTAATCATATTCATATGACTAAAACAATATCCATGCGACCAATGAGATTTATTCTAGCAGCACTGTAGCAGATGTAGTGAGGGAATGTGTGAGTGTACAGTATGTACACTGTTGGGGGTTGGGGAGAGGTATAGGGTACAAGGTCAGGTCCTCATGGGGAAGGAGATAGCTGCAGTACTAAGAGAAGGGAGAGGGGAGAAAAGTAACTTAGTGGAGTCAGTGTGCTAATGGTCCTCTGCTCCAGCAGAGCATGAGGCATGGAGCTGTAGAGCTACTAGCCTCAGAGGTCCCCACCCTCTCCCAGGCTCCCACTAAACCACACTGGGCATAACTACTGCAGCTACCCAGGGAAAGACCTTGATTCACACACTACCTAACCCTCACAGCAGAGCTCAATGCAATGCAAGTGCAGTGACATCACCATGCGGTAAATTAATGTCTAGACCAGGACTCTCCCACCCTGTTCCTGGAGAGCTACCGTCCTGTAGGTTTTCACTCCAACCCTAATCTAAAGGAGCTGATTCTAATAATTAGAGCCAGGTTAGTTACAACTGGGGTTGGATCGAAAACCTGCAGGACGGTAGCTCTCCAGGAACATGGTTTGAGAGCCCTGTTCTAGACCAATAAGAAAGAGAGTTCCAAACCTCTCTGCTAATGTTCAGTTTTCACCACCCCAGTCTGACCACTCCCAGACAATCCTATCAAAATTCTTGCTTGAGAAATTGCCCTTTGCTAAAAAGCTATTCTTGTTTATTTTTGACCATTTTAATTGAAAACAATCACAGTAAGGTGCTCAATTGTTACCCAGAAATTATTTGATATTGAATTAAAAATGGCTGCATTGGACCTTTAAGGGCGTTGGGCCACCACAAGCCTCTATTGGAGGGATGCGACACCATCCATTCCACGAGAAGTTCCATCATTTGGTGTTTTGTTGATGGTGGTGGAAAATGATGTCTCCCATAAGTGTTCAATTGGGTTGAGATCTGGTGACTGACACACACACACACACACACACACACACACACACACACACACACACACACACACACCCTTTAAACCCCCTATGCTCCTTTGAGACCCTTCTTTCAAAGTCACTGAGATCTCTTCTTCTAGCCATGGTAGCCAAAATAATAGGCAACTGGGCATTTTTATACATGACCCTAAGCATGATGGGATGTTAACTGCTTAATTATTCAGGAACCACACCTGTGTGGAAGCACCTACTTTCAATATACTTTGTATCCCTCATTTACTCGTTTCCTTTATTTTGGCAGTTACCTCTATGTATATAGGTTGAGCAAAAGCAATCTCATTCCAGAGTGTTGAATGTTGGATACTGTTAAGGAGGCGGTAAAAGAGCTATCCCATGTATTGGGTGTGTCGAGGTTGAGCGCTGGCTACAGCCCTGGTTGTGGTAGAGAGTGGAGACAAGAGAGAGGTCTCTGCTTGGACTTGGCCGTGTAATGATTGAACTCAGCCATTTCCTATGTCAGGGCCACTCATATGAAATCCATTTGTATCAATTACAGCCCATCTTTACTTTAAAGATTTAGACACAAGGATGTCGATTATCTCTAATCGCTGGTAAATTGCAGCGAGTCAAACTATAGCGTGTGTGAGGTATTTATGTGCCTGGTGTCTGTACTAGAGCCATCACACCATAGTGGTCGTTAAGGTGGCTGAGAGAAGATGGGACAGAGACATGATCTAACAATGCATTTCCACTGGATGACTTTTCAAGCTCTATCTGGAGTAAGGTTACTGTAAAGGTTGAAGTGCTACCGATAGAGGCTGGTCAGTGGGGCAGATAAGGCTATGGCTGGTCTGAGGGGACTTAACATAGCCTACAAACTGATAAGGCAGGGTCCTGTTTCTTCTCCATTCAAACATAAGGCCAGACTATGTAAAGTACAGTACAGTACAGTGAGAGACTATGTAAAGTACAGTACAGTACAGTACAGTACAGTACAGAGAGAGACTATGTAAAGCACAGTACAGAGAGAGACTATGTAAAGTACAGTACAGTACAGAGAGAGACTATGTAAAGTACAGTACAGTACAGTACAGAGACAGAGACTATGTAAAGTACAGTACAGTACAGTACAGAGAGAATATGTAAAGTACAGTACAGTACAGTACAGAGACAGGGACTATGTAAAGTACAGTACAGTACAGTACAGTACAGAGAGTATATGTAAAGTACAGTATTACCTTGTCCCGTACAGAGACAGACAGAGACAATGTAAAGTGCAGTACCGTACAGAGACAGAGACTATGTAAAGTACAGTACAGTACAGAGACAGAGACTATGTAAAGTACAGTACAGTAGAGAGACAGAGACTATGTAAAGTACAGTACCGTACAGAGACAGAGACTATGTAAAGTACAGTACAGTACAGAGACAGAGACTATGTAAAGTACAGTACAGTAGAGAGACAGAGACGATGTAAAGTACAGTACAGTACAGAGACAGAGACTATGTAAAGTACAGTACAGTAGAGAGACAGAGACTATGTAAAGTACAGTACCGTACAGAGACAGAGACTATGTAAAGTACAGTACAGTACAGTACAGAGACAGAGACTATGTAAAGTACAGTACAGTACAGAGACAGAGACTATGTAAAGTACAGTACAGTAGAGAGACAGAGACTATGTAAAGTACAGTACCGTACAGAGACAGAGACTATGTAAAGTACAGTACAGTACAGAGACAGAGACTATGTAAAGTACAGTACAGTAGAGAGACAGAGACGATGTAAAGTACAGTACAGTACAGAGACAGAGACTATGTAAAGTACAGTACAGTAGAGAGACAGAGACTATGTAAAGTACAGTACCGTACAGAGACAGAGACTATGTAAAGTACAGTACAGTACAGTACAGAGACAGAGACTATGTAAAGTACAGTACAGCAGAGAGACAGAGGCTATGTAAAGTACAGTACCGTACAGAGACAGAGACTATGTAAAGTACAGTACAGCACAGAGACAGAGACTATGTAAAGTACAGTACAGTAGAGAGACAGATACTATGTAAAGTACAGTACAGTAGAGAGACAGAGACTATGTAAAGTACAGTACCGTACAGAGACAGATACTATGTAAAGTACAGTACAGTACAGTACAGTACAGAGACAGAGACTATGTAAAGTACAGTACAGTAGAGAGACAGAGGCTAAGTAAAGTACAGTACCGTACAGAGACAGAGACTATGTAAAGTACAGTACAGAGACAGAGACTATGTAAAGTACAGTACAGTAGAGAGACAGAGACTATGTCAAGTACAGTACAGTAGAGAGACAGAGACTATGTAAAGTACAGTACAGTAGAGAGACAGAGGCTATGTAAAGTACAGTACAGTAGAGAGACATAGACTATGTAAAGTACAGTACAGTAGAGAGACAGAGACTATGTAAAGTACAGTACCGTACAGAGACAGAGACTATGTAAAGTACAGTACAGTACAGTACAGAGACAGAGACTATGTAAAGTACAGTACAGTAGAGAGACAGAGGCTAAGTAAAGTACAGTACCGTACAGAGACAGAGACTATGTAAAGTACAGTACAGTACAGAGACAGAGACTATGTAAAGTACAGTACAGTAGAGAGACAGAGACTATGTAAAGTACAGTACAGTAGAGAGACAGAGGCTATGTAAAGTACAGTACAGTACAGAGACAGAGACTATGTAAAGTACAGTACATTAGAGAGACAGAGACTATGTAAAGTACAGTACAGTACAGAGACTATGTAAAGTACAGTACAGTAGAGAGACAGAGGCTATGTAAAGTACAGTACCGTACAGAGACAGAGACTATGTAAAGTACAGTACAGTAGAGAGACAGAGACTATGTAAAGTACAGTACAGTAGAGAGAGTGACGAAAAGCAGATAATTCCACCACACGTTCTGAGGAAAGGCCTTGTTCCACCACACGTTCTGAGGAAAGGCCTTGTTCCACCACACGTTCTGAGGAAAGGCCTTGTTCCACCACACGTTCTGAGGAAAGGCCTTGTTCCACCACACGTTCTGAGGAAAGGCCTTGTTCCACCACACGTTCTGAGGAAAGGCCTTGTTCCACCACACGTTCTGAGGAAAGGCCTTGTTCCACCACACGTTCTGAGGAAAGGCCTTGTTCCACCACACGTTCTGAGGAAAGGCCTTGTTCCACCACACGTTCTGAGGAAAGGCCTTGTTCCACCACACGTTCACATTGTATACGTTTGTCCTTTTTCTACCTCTCCTTTTTTCATCTAGTTTCCATTTTTCTCTTCCTCTACCCGTCAGATGTGGAAGTTGCTTGTACAGTCGTCTCAAATAAAACTGTGAAGGACCTCGGCATTACTCTGGACCCTGATCTCTCTTTTGACGAACATATCAAGAATATTTCAACGGCAGCTTTTTTCCATCTTAGTAACATTGCAGAAATCAGAAACATTTTGTCCAAAAATGATGCATAAAAGCGAATCCATGCTTTTGTCACGTACGCTACGGTCACAAGACGCAGGCCTCCTTATTGTTCCTAGGATTTCTAAGCAAACAGCTGGAGGCAGGGCTTTCTCCTATAGAGCTACATTTGTATGGAATGGTCTGCCTATCCATGTGAGAGACGCAGACTCGGTCTCAACCTTTAAGTCTTTCCTGAAGACTTTCCTGAAGACTCATCTCTTCAGAAGTTCCTATGATTGAATGTAGTCTGGCCCAGGGGTGCGAAGGTGAACGGCAAGGCACTGGTGTGACGCCCTTGCTGTCTCTGCCTGGTCGGCTCCCCTCTCTGTCCGGTTTTGCACCCCCTCGGGCTCATGCGGTGAAGGAGATCTCAGGGTACTAAATTGGTGGTCTGTTGATATCCCTCTAGTGGTGTGGGGGCAAAGTGGGTGGTTATATCCTGCCTGGTTGGCCCTGTCCGGGGTATCGTCGGACGGGGCCACAGTGTCCCCCGACCTCCCCTGTCTCAGCCTCCAGTATCTATGCTGCAATAGTGTATGTGTTGGGGGGCTAGGGTTGGTATGTCCTATCTGTTGAAATTATCCTGCCTTATCTAGTGTCCTGTGTGAACTCCTTCTAATTCTCTCTCTCTCTCTCTCTCTCTCTCTCTCTCTCTCTCTCTCTCTCTCTCTCTCTCTCTCTCCTCTCTCTCTCTCTCTCTCTCTCTCTCTCTCTCTCTCTATCTCTCTCTCTCTCTCTCTCTCTCTCTCTCTCTCTCTCAGCAGCATGACCAGGAAACAGGGAGTCATCTAGGCCAGGTAGTCCTGAGGCTCAGGAGCATGCCTCAGGACTACCTGGCCTGATGACTCCTGTTCACCTGGTCATGCTGCTGATCCAGTTCTGCTGTTTAGCCTGTGGCTATGGAACCCTGACCTGTTCACAGGATGTGCTACCTTGTCCCGGACCTGCTGTTTTCGACCCTCTCTCCTTTCCCTCCCTCCCTCCTCCTCTCTCTCTCTCTCTCTACCGCACCTGCTGTCTCATCCTCTGAATGCTCGGCTATGAAAAGCCAACTGACATTTACCCTGAGGTGCTGACCTGATGCACCTCTACAACCACTGTGATTATTATTTGACCCTGCTGGTCATCTAGAACGTTTGAACATCTTGGAGAACGATCTGGCCTTAATGGCCATGTACTCTTATAATCTCCACCTGGCACAGCCAGAAGAGGACTGGCCACCCCTCAGAGCCTGGTTCCGCTCTTGGTTTCTTCCTAGGTTCCCTGCCTTTCTACTGAGTTTTCCTAGCCACCGTGCTTCTACATCTGCATTGCTTGCTCTCTGGGGTTTTAGGCAGGGGTTTCTGTATATAGCACTTTGTGACATCTGCTGATGTATAAAGGGCTTTATAAATAAATACATTTGATTTGATTTTAAACGGCACTGGGTGATTTTCCTCAGAGGACGGGCGCCGTGTTTGTGGCAGAGATCGTCCCGCCTGGATGGAGCCCGCCTCCCAAATCATTTGATGGAAAATGGCATTGATATTCAGTCAAACTTTCTGGGGTTGTCAGGAGGGGATACAGCCGAGAGGGCTGCAGGCAGGCGGCGTTACAATGGTGTGCATTGTAAGCCGTCTATCAGTCTGCCCTGTCCCATAACTAAGGCATTATCAGGAATAGAGAGTGTCACAGAGCCAGGCAGTGTCAAAGAGCTTGACAGTCCTTACCCCTGTTACCTCATGTTACTATGCCTCAGAGCAGTCAGGAGACCTCACACACACACCTACATGTCTGCTCTGACATGTAACTATGTAATACTGCATGGTAGATATAGACATCTATCACTTTAACTTAACTGTACAGGTGTCTGAGTGGGAGGACAGAGCAGGCTAAGAGGGGGGTTGGGGCTGAAGGGAGGGGGGGGGGGGGGGGGGGGGGTGGTGTTAAATAGCAATCCAGAGAGAGAGAGAGAGGGCATTTTGAAGAAGCCGTTTCAATTTAAACCTCCGAGATGAATCCTTAGCAGTAAGCCTGGTGGCCTTCCCATCTCTCATCACCCTGCTAACCAATTCCATCTTTTCCATTCTGATACAGAGAGAGAGGCTGGGAGGGAGAGAGGGATAGAGGGGTGGTGGGGGGTTGTCTTCAGAATATGTGGTGGAAACGTCTTTAATGAGTGAGAGGAAGACATCCAATTAGAGCTTAGGGGGAGAAACCACATGAAAGAACAGAGAGATCAGGGAGAGAAAGGAGAAGGGTACAAATAACTGTAGGAGAGGGGGAGAGAGAGAGAGAGGAGGAGAGGACAGAGCAGAGGGGAGAGGAGGAGAGTAAAGAGGGGAGAATTCCTTTCCACTGGTGCTTTGGTGGGGCTAAAGAAGGGAATTTGGAAACTTATTCCATCAAAGGAGATCACAGAGAGACCCCCTCTCCTCTTCTGTTGCCTGTGATGAGGGTGCTGACTGGGGGAGGAACATGTGTGAGGGAGAGGTGCTTGGCAGGGGGGGTGGCTCAGTACTGGAAATCAAACATGAGTAATCACATAGAGTGCTGGAATGGCAGAAAAACACAGAGGAACACACACACAACAATTTGTTTGGGTACTGTATAAATATGACAGTTCGGGTCCGTGAGAGGTATGATTGTTAAAAAAATATTTTTTATTTATATTATAGTGTGTGTTAAGCTTGTACCTGTTTGTCTGTGAGGGCATAGATGTGCTGGTAGTCTGGGCTGAAGAGCAGGTCTCTGTGGATGGGACTCCCCTCGCTCACCACCACATCTCATACA